>NC_053165.1:13745469-14055469 GCF_016835505.1 Polypterus senegalus | reverse complement strand
TCTGTATTTTGAAATTTTGTGTTTGAAATGTTAATTCAAAACATATTTTCTTTTTACACTGCATGTTCATCCTTACATACAGACTGATATGAAAAACACTCCACATAGATAGATAGATAGATAGATAGATAGATAGATAGATAGATAGATAGATAGATAGATAGATAGATAGATAGATAGATAGATAGAAAAGGCACTATATAATAGATATTATATATAGACAGTTATTACTTTAAGTATTGTAGGCAGGATTAGATAGACAGACAGACAGACAGACAGATAGACAAATAGATAGATAGATAGATAGATAGATAGATAGATAGATAGATAGATAGATAGATAGATAGATAGATAGATAGATAGATAGATAGATAGATAGATAGAATGATGAAAGGCACTATATAATAGAGATAGATAGATAGATAGATAGATAGATAGATAGATAGATAGATAGATAGATAGATAGATAGATAAAACCAAAACTGCATTATCCTAACGCAAACTGGAAGTTCACATTCTGTGTTCACAGATAAGACAAGGCCCTCACCTGGTAGTGGTTATATTCTAACATCTCCAACATCTTGCAATTTAACTCCAATTCCCTGCTGGATTTCCCGTGCCAGCGTTGCCCAAGTGTGCCGACCCTGCACTGAGTTTGCACAACAATCGAGAAGGAATGACTAAGTTGATCTCCTTAATCTTAAACCTAATTAGTTATGCATGTAAAGCAGATAGCAACGTGCACAAGGCCTCCTTTCAATACGATGTTGTTTTATCTAAAATATGAATTTATGTCTTTATAGAACACCCTTGACGTCACTATCTCTGCCACACAAAGAAACCCTTTTAAGTGGAAGGGGACCATTTTCCAAACTGACACTTGCTTTAGGCACATTAACTTTTAAGATTTAGTTCCACTAAGACTTCACAAAACATTGTTTGTTCTGGGCACTGAGGCTAAAATGATGATCCTTTTGTAAAGACATTGCCCGAAATGTAAAAGCATGAATCGTTCACTCATGTAGTACTGACTATGGATGCTCTAGCAATTCACGCAAATGAGACAAAATACGAGTAAGTCCAATCATCTGTGAAGCCTAAATTAAACTAAATGAAATGTTTTCTGTTTTAATGAACAAGTCATTAGAAAATAACTTCTTTTGATTGGAGTTTTGCAGTGCTGAACTCAAAACTCCATCCAACTCAAGTTCACATGTCCGTTAACTGAAAGGTTACTTCTCACTTAGTTAATTCAAAGTTCTCAACCTAAATGGACAGAATGCGTTGGATTTGGGTACACAAAAGTGTCTATGAGACATTAAGAAACTGGTCAGTGCTTGTGCCAAACATCCAATTATTAAACAGACCGATTTTCCCTTTATGAAGGCATTCCTCTGTTGAGTTATTTTTAATAAAGCAATAAGGAAAAAAAACTTGGACTTTTTACATTGTCTGATTTTGCCTTTGAAATTCAGAAATAAAAAGATTTAATGTTTCAAAAGAACAATCTGCTCACATAAACATTTTTCAACACCTTAGTGATAAATGGAAATGGACACTTAACGTATAAGATGATAATGCAGTTTATAGTAAGCTTTCTTGGCAGTGCATAACTGTGGATAATACCAATAATGATGTTTTTATCTTTCACGAGCCCCCAGCTGCTGTGACCTGCCAAGAGTTTTGCACAATGATGACATTTCATAAACAGGCCACTCTCTTATGTTGCATTAAGGCTCTCTGCAGCATGTGTGTCACAGTTGGTTTTCTACTGCAGAGCAGAATGGATTTCCTTTCAAAGATTCAAAGAAATCAGCCACCTGCCTATCTGGATTACACACCTTGCGTGCACAATTGAAAAGGCATGCGGCATAAAGAGCGAATCATTCTGAAAGCCATGCTTTATAAATTTATACACAACGTGTCTCCGTCTCTCAGTCACATGGGCAGATTCCATGGTCTTTGATCCTGTGATCGGCTAGTCCCAATATATAGAGGTTCCACATCCAAATATTATACAGCCATTCAAAGATACGTGGGACGTTCAAAAAGTTTCCGCAGTTATATATTTTCACTGGAAACGGTGAAGGCGGGAGGAGTAGTAATTGGCCATTAAAAAGTTGGTATGATGCTGGGAAAATTACATCGCAAACGAAGGTGACTGTGTAGAAAAGTGATGTCATTTGTCACTTAATAAATAAGAGTTAAAAAAAAGTCAAGTCGAGTTGGGGAGCATGCACTGGTACAGCGCGTTGCTGGACCCACTACATGTCGAAACAACTCAGGATCCCATTTGGCAACCCCCCAGGCACACACGCGGTCCAGTCCCACCCTCCGGAAATTTCCCTCTATCTGCTCTAGCCAGGTGACCCATTGGCCTGGTCCAGCCACTCGGGTCCCCAACACTGAGGATTTTACAAGCCAGATCACTCTCGGGGGAATGCACCACATGGCCGTCGTGCCGTAACTGACGCTCCCTCACAATGCAGGTAATGTGCCTCATTCAAGACTCCATGAGCAACACAAAGTCAAACCAACGGTACCCAAGGATTTTCCAAAGAGACACGGTACCAAAGGAGTCCAGTCTTCATCTCAGGTCACTGGATAGCGTCCATGTCTCGCAACCATGTAGCAAGACAGGAAGCACCAGGACTGTAAAGACTTGGACCTTCGTCCTTTTGTTTGTATATCAGGAGCGCCACACACCCCTTTCCAGTGACCTCATGACACCCCATGCTCTCCCAATCCATCTACTGACTTCACAGGAAGAGTCACCAGAGACGTGAATGTCACTGCCAAGGTAAGTAAACCTCTCGACGAGGTTGATACTCCCTCTGCAGACAGACACACTGCTGATGGTCGTGCTCAAGAGGTCACTAAAGGCCTGGCTTTTGGTTTTTATCAGGACACTCGCAAGCCCAGACACTCAGACTCCTCACTCAGTCTCTCGAGCGCCACGATCAGAGCCTCCATTGACTCTGCGAAGATCACAGCATAATCAGCCAATTCAAGATCCATGAACCTTTCTTCACCAACAGATGCCCAACAGCCGCTGGACCCCACGACCTTGCTCAACACCCTGTCCATACAAGCACACAAGAACACACCGTTGACGAACCTCAGAATCAATCGGGAAAAACACAGAGGTTCTTCCTCCACTCTGCACAGCACTGACAGTACCAGTGTACAGGGTTTTGAATGTCCCTCGTAAATCTCTCATGAAATACAGCAATAATAATACAGTGATTAATAATTAGAATTTTTATCACTTGATTAATAATTAGAATAATTATAAAACTATGCCCACTGCAAGGAATCAATGAGGAAAAGAAAAACACTCCAAACCATTCACAACGACTGTTTTTACAATCTGTCAAAGGTGTCATTAGTTTAATTTCAAGTGGCTCTGCACTTGAGCTATTATATGTGAATAAGTGAAAAAAATCATCTGCCAGTATGTAAGACGAGCCAGATGTAAGATTCCCAGAAAAACGAAGGACTGGCATTTTAGTAAAGGAACAGCCTCTAATTATTAGCGCTTATCTGAAGATTAAATAAATGACTGCCTTTAATCGTGCAGTCTGTAATTTGCTGGTGTTGGCATTGTTTAAATTAGGTACAGAAAGAATGTTTCAAATATTAAAATGTTCAGGTCCTCTTGGCTGCCTCTGTCTTTTTTGCTCTTTCCATTTTAGAGATATCCATCAAATCAGCCTCATATTAAAACTTACTTCCAATTAGGGTTCAAAAGGGAAAACATTCTGATAGTACTAGGTGCAAAGCATAAACTCAATGACCTGGAACTCCATCCAGGATTTTTAAACTCTTTAAGATTTCAGAGGTGTACATTTAGAGAAAATAAACCTGTACAGTCCAAAAAAGTTAAAAAAAAAAAAGTATTTGGAATGACATGTTAATCGGATTAATTTCTGATCCCACTTAATCCAGTACAGTGTCTCAGGGAGAGCTGGAGCTTATCCCAGCAGCACCAGGCTCAAAGCAGGATGATAGCTAAGTGCAGGGCACATTCACACACATCCACATTACCTTACTTTAACTACCTTTTAATATTTAATTCATTTTCTATGTCTTGCACATCTCATTGACTCTAATAAAGCACAGGGATTAAAACATTACAAAAGCTCAAACTGTACACTATACTGCAGTACTAGATAGTAGGTATGGGAATCAGCTGAAACACCACAATAAAATATGTTCATGATACTTGATTATATACTGTGATATAACTGTCATTTTTAATTTGTTTTAAATATATTAAGCTGTGATCTGCATCTGTGATTTATTACTTTTTTTTACTTAAATAAGCCATACTATTATGAATAGAAATTATGAGTAAAGATACAGGGTGAGGCAGAATGGACGGACATTTTTGAAATGGCTAGAACTCACCACTAGGTGGAATGACAGATGTGCGGTAGGTGGCGTTAGGTTTGTGAAGTCTTAGCATTTTTTTATTTTCTTTTTAGTTGAAGCCATGGAGCCGTGGACGATAGAACACCGTGTTTTTATGTACGACTGTTAGGTCAAGAACAACCAATCTATTACCGTGAGTTTCGTTGCCATTTCAATATCCACAGAAATAAAGCTGTTCCTGCTCGTAACACTATCCTACGTTGGGTTAAAGCACTGCGTACAAGAGGTACACTAATGAACAAAAGACCGCCGGGGGCTACACGAACGCACGCACCCTGAAAATGTGGAAAGCGTACGTCAGAGCGATGTTGAAAAGAGTGGAGGCCAACTTCCATGAACGACTTCAGAAATGCATCAGCGATAACAGACTCCACATGGGAGATGTTGTTTTCCACACTTGATTTTGTCAAATGCTATTTCAATATGAACTCAAATCTTTCAATAAATGTCTTTGTAAGAAAAAATTAACAATTTTGTGATTTTGTAAAAACCATCCGTCCTTTCTGCCTCACCCTGTATCAAATTTGATGTGAAATGCAAGTCGCAGACCACTGTCAGTTTATTCTGTTTCAGACAATATTACAAAAAGCTGACCCCCATACCAAGGGGGGGATGCGACTGTACCCAGCACATATTCGGGCACTGGCTGCACACACACCTCTGCCCCAGAAACTGCCGGGTGACTATCTGGCTGTCTGCTGATGGTCTCAGTTCTGGAGTCACAAAATGCAATAGAGATGTGTCAAATGAACTAAGGAATATAAGCGCTGTAGTATTGACTTGTGATATTTGAAATGAATTGATTAAAAAATAAATGCCGCATTTGATTACCTGTTTTTACATTGTGCTAATTACTTTCAAACAAAGTTGTAACGCTGTCTGATTTGGCTGATCATTTGGTGGGTCAGGTTCATCATACCACATCTGTTCAGGTACGGGCAAGCAAAGATTGTATGGCACATTACGCAGCACGCTACATACTTGCACAATGCTGAACTAAGGAATATAAGCGCTGTACTATTGACTTGTGATATTTGAAATGAATTGATTAAAAAATAAATGCTGCATTTGATTACCTGTTTTTACATTGTGCTAATTACTTTCAAACAAAGTTGTAACGTTGTCTGATTTGGCTGATCATTTGGTGGGTCAGGTTCATCATACCACATCTGTTCAGGTACGGGCAAGCAAAGATTGTATGGCACATTACGCAGCACGCTACATACTTGCACAATGCAACACACTGCCTGTGCACTATAGAGCAACACCTTAATAGAGTGGAAATGCTTTCTATTTACATAAGTAAATTCATTCTCCGAAGGCGCTTTTATAATGTAGCGCCAGCTCTTTGAACTGACATATCTTTAAAAGGACTGCTTTTCTTTGCCACACTAGTTGGAAAAAGCACGGCGACAGTGTAGAGTTGCCATTTTTTATAAGCTCTCCTGCTATAGATGATGTAATGTCAGCTCATTCTTTTGGTGATTCATCCTTGGCTGATGTAACTTGTCCAGCGTCGTTGCAATAGCAATGTGCGCACAGTTGACCACTCTGATTACATATGGAAAACCTTGCGTTGCTGCAAATTGCGCTTTAATGTTTGCAAGTTCAATCACAGTGTGAGGAAATCTTATCTGTTTGAATAATAAGGAAATAATACCATCCTCTACAGTTGGCATGGTGTGACTCAGTGATCTTTGTGAAAAAAACGATTGGTCAGCAAGTTCACATTGAAATGCTCCTGTGGCTAAAAACCCAAGGAGCAGGTAGAGCACAAATCCTGAGATACTTCCTTTGTAAAGCTGGTGCCAGTCCAACAGGATAGCTCCTGGAAATCGAAATTGACTTAGAAGCCAGTCGTCATAACCTATAAATACACGCTCTCTACTAATTCTTCCATTTGTGATGTCTTCTAACAACGCTAAAGCAGTCATGCTACTTGGAATAGTTTGGCCATTCCATGTACCATTATATTGTTACAGAAAGTCTACAATCAAGTGAATTAAATTTGTAAATGATATGCAATTAATTTTGATGTATCTGACAAATCCTGCGTCATTGATGTGAATCTGAAAAAAGGGAGACCACACAGAAACAGTAGGACTGCTTTGGCGCTGGGTACCTCCAGTTTGCAAAACCAAGCAGAAAGGTGTGTACGTAAGGTGGGGGTCTGCTGTAAAAATGTGTGTGGCCTTACACCAAGTTTAGTTTTTGTACATCTCAAAGCGTGCATGGAAACGGGCGTAAGCAACATTTTGGTGCGTTCGCATCGTTTACACATGAGGCCTGTAACAAAGGGATGAAGAACTCTAGATACCTCAAAGAAAAGTCCAGAGGATGGCTGATATAAGAAATGTCCGTTAAGGATACCAGACGTTCCAAGAAGGAGGACTGCATAGTCAGGTCAAAAGTGACACAGGAGCCCCAGTTATGCCTGGTCACATTACTCAAATGGAAAGACAGTACCTTTTTAAAGAGGAGGATCAGAAAATGAAACAAAGTCAAAGATACATGCAGAAATCAATCCCAAAAGTCAAATTTCAGTTTCAACAAGCCAAAAAAAACAAACAAAAAAGACGTGATCAAAAAAGGTTGTGAAAAAAGTTGTATGTCTGAGAAAAGAAACAGAATGAATTGCAGTAGTCTTTTGGGAAATTAGCCAAAAACTTGGATAGAAAGTGGCCTTTAGGCCTTGTTCACACGGGCGTTAAGTATTTGGATAAACGAACTTGCTCTGAACCACCTAGACGTTTATGTTGCATTTTGTGGTGGCGATCGATTGACTTCTACACCGGCGTTCGTTTGTCTCTGTCTAACGCCAGCCTGCAGCCCAAATTGTAGTTTGTGTGTTAACCTGTGGAGGCAGTGTCGGGAACTGGAAATGAAAGCCCCTGTCGTTTTATTTGAGGTGCCTCCTTTCAATATGGACCATTTTGCTATGTTAGATATTAATCTTCTTGTTTTAAAAATACTCGTAATCTGGCGTAGGGAGAGAAAAATCGCCGCCACTACTGGGTTCATCCTCTGACTGCACAACATCGGGTTAAAGGAAGTTTTTTTGTGCTTTATGAAGAAATGCGAAAATTTCCGCGCAAGTTTTTTAATTACTGTCGGATGTCGGTTTCCACTTTTGATTGTCTGCTGCAGCTGGTGCAATGCCACATTGCACGCCGATCAACCAATATGCGACTTGGTGTTAGCCCTGAAGAGAGACTACTTGTCACTTTGAGGTAAGGAAACAGCAGTCGAGTGTGCGCTTACACCGGTGTTATGCACTGAAGTGCCCCCCCACCCGCTCCTCCGAAGCGTAAAATAAACGGGCAGAAAAGCGAACTAGAAGCGGTTTCCTTGCGTTCATTGGGTTTTGAACGCCAAGAAAAAGCTGCATGCAACGTTTTTTTGATGCCGTATAAACGCGCAGCCGGACAAACGCACGTCACCAAAGCCCGTGTGAACACTCTCATTGACTCTTACGTGTAGAAAACACTCGGCGCTTGATCCGCGCTCACCGGACGCTATGGGCGCAAAAAAAAACGCTCGATTTTAACGCCCGTGTGAACAAGGCCTTACTGTCAACCTTTTAACCAGTCAGTAATCGACGAGAGGTCGATTCCTTTAGAAATCACACCCCAGCAACAAGAAACCAAAAGTTGGAGCCCATAACTAAACATAATGGCATCAGAATAGCACAAAATGTTTTCAACAATATTAAATAAATTTTGAATCCTTGAGTTTGCATGTTCTCCTTGTGTCTGCGTGGGTTTCCTCCCATAGTCCAAAGACATGCAGGTTAGGTGCATTGGCGAACATAAATTGTCCCTAGTGTGTGCTTGGTGTGTTTGTGTGTGTGCGCCCTGCCCGGGGTTTGCTTCCTGCCTTGTGCCATGTGTTGGCTGGGATTGGCTCCAGCAGACCCCATGACCCTATAGTTAGGATATAGCAGGTTGGATAATGGATGGATGGATGGATGGAATCCTTATAGTCGAAACCTTAATAAGGGATGATTAAAGAGCAGAAAATGTTTGAGACAGGGCTAAGAAAAATTTTGCAACAAAACAAAATCATACCAATGGCTAAGGAAGTGGAGATAAAAGGAGAGGGTAGAAGGTAAACATCAATTCACTTATAGGATGAGAGGTGTTGGAGATGTTATTGCAAGGTGTCATCCAAAATCAAAGGGAACCCCAACCATGACATTAAAGGAACAGACCCCCTAGAAGAAGACGGTGAACTCTCGGAGTTGAGAGGAACTATTAATAAGCATCAGGAGTTTTTTTCTTTAAGAAACCTAGGATATAGGAACCTAAACCCATTAAAAGGCAGACTGTTGTTTGTTATGACAGTATTTTAAAAATGAACCTTTTTCTTATCTATCAATTTTAAATCCTCTTTTAGATATATAAAGATGTAAATGCCCTAGCCTCCATCCCCAGTCTTATTTTACGTAACTTATCACTTTCTTGAAGGTGGACATTGCGATCTCAAGATGTAGGTCTTCTAAAAACTCTGAGGATAAGTAAACCTGCCTATTAATATTAGAGAAGCCCTTCGGCCTGTGAATTTAAATGGCAGTTGTAAACTTGTTAGTTTAGCACCGAATGCACCTGAAAGAGCAGCTGCTGAGACTCTTCAAATTGCTGTTTCATTTACTGCACTTATTCTTTTGATTAGCTGTTTCAAGGTTTTTCTCCATTTCCTTTCTCTTCTTGACATTAGCGTGATCACTGTATACTATTTCTGCTTCAACTGCAGGCTTTGTGTTTATGTTGGATGTTGTAATGACTGCATAGCATGCTGGGCTCTTAAAGAGGCATGCACTTCATGATGATAAACGGAAGTGAGTATCCAATGACATTAAAGATAATATTCATATGCAGGACATCTGAAAATGTGTTTACATTATGTGACAGTGAGTCAGGAGTGCTCTTTAACAGGCACTTTTGAAATATGTAATACAGATTTCTATAAGCTGTAGTTTACAAAAATAAAAATAATATCCACTCTTACTTATCACATAGGTTTCATTCATCATTTGCTGAATAAACAAGGCATTTTTTTGTACACAAGTGTCATATATGCCATACTTCTAAAGAATGTCCTTGGAAAAAATGAAACTGCACTTGGCATTTTACACAAAACACATTTGTATCGAAGGACGAAGACCCTTGAGGCAACCTGCGACATTTGCTTTGAACATGTGATAGTATGTTGTTAGCATTAAAAACAATGCAGGCTAAAGTCTATTTTTATTTAGGTGATATAAAAAAACACTAAATAGGCCTGCACAGTCATTAAGAGCACACAGTTCCCACAAGACATAGTCAGCTTGCTCAACAAACCAAACTTTAAATCCAAAATTAATCATTAGCTACCAATAAAGTCGGGTGTTTGTAGGGCAGGCATGTGCAAGAAAGTCTGTAAGGAATCCAAGTGTCTTAGCTCCAGGCAAGTCACACTCATTAAAACTGTTATGGTTAAACTGACTAGTCAGTAATGCATTGAAAAACAGCAAACTGAAAAATAATGGTGACATTTAGATACATTGGATATGGGGCACACTTATTAAGCAATGCTAGGCTATATTCTGAGTAATGCAGGGGTTGGCAGAAGTAGGTTTACAGTTAAAGCTTGTATGGAAAAAGACATGGAGGTTATAAGTACTACAATAGCTTTGTTAACTCAATAGCTTTAAGAAGAATAAGACAAATAACACAAATAAAAATACAATAATTAATAAATAAATAATAATACAAGAATAAAAAATGTGTTTTGCATGCTCACAACTGTAAACCTACTTTTGCCCACCCCTGTATAATTACAAAGAATTAAAAAATAAATGAATAAATAGATATATTATATATATATATATATATATATATATATATATATATATATATATATATATATATATATATATCCATCCATTTTCTAACCCGCTGAATCCGAATACAGGGTCACGGGGTCTGCTGGAGCCAATCCTAGCCAACACAGGGCACAAGGCAGGAACCAATCCCGGGTAGGGTGCCAACCCACCGCAGATATATATATATATATATATATATATATATATATATATATATATATATATATATATATATATATAGTGGAACCTCGAGATACGAACAGCTCTGTATACAAGAAATTCAAGATACGAGGAAAGTATGAGCGAAAAATTCGGATCTAAATACGAGCATTGGCTCGGGTAACGAGCCACGAGCCAGGCTGTGGTTATGCGTGACGCGTTTCCCGATCCGCCTCGACTCGGGGATTCACCCAAGCTGACGCTGCCAGCCCGTCAGCTCACTCAGTGTTCCTTGTTCTCCCGTAGCATGAGGATCTACACGTTTGTGCGCTTGTGATTTCATTGTTTCACTGTAGCAGTTCGCCATATAAGCGTATCCAAAAATATTGCGGACATGCAGAATGAGAATAGGAAACGATTGCCCTCTAGAGGAGTACTAGGGTGTTGTACCGTGTTAGCCATTATGAATGTAGAGAAAAGCCAAGCAAAATGACCCATTTTATTGGCTAACTAAAAAGATTACAGTATGCAAGCTTTGATTACATCTTGCCTGAAGAAGGGGCCTGAGTTGCCTCGAAAGCTTGCATATTGTAATCTTTTTAGTTAGCCAATAAAGGGGTCATTTTGCTTGGCTTTCTCTACCCTCAAGAGGAGAGAGAGAGAGAGAGAGAGGCGCGTGAGCGAGCGAGAGAGATAAGGAGAGAGAGAGAGGCGCGTGAGCGAGCGAGAGAGATAAGGAGAGAGAGAGAGAGAGAGAGAGGCGCGCGAGAGCGAGAGAGATAAGGAGAGAATGAGAGGCGCGCGAGCGAGAGAGATAAGGAGAGAGAGAGAGGCGCGTGAGCGAGCAAGAGAGATAAGGAGAGAGAGATGTAGACGAGAGAGAAGAACCATCAGCTCAGTTATGATCACATGACGCTCAGCAGAAAAAGTGTATCCATACTACTCGTGTTGCAAGACATCGCTCGTTTTATCAAGTCAAAATTAATTAAAAAATTTAGCTCGTCTTGCAAAACACTCGTAAACCAAGTTACTCGCAAACTGAGGTTCCACTTGTATATATTATTTATCAGTGTTATTTTTTAGGAAAATTGATTTTTATGTTGATATTTTTGGGGGTGCGGAACGGATTAACTGGATTTCCATTATTTTCAATGGGGAAGTTTGTTCTAGATACGAGAAATTCGCTATACAAGCTCAGTGCTGGAACGAATTAAACTCGTATCTCGAGGTTGCATTGTATATATATTGTGATGGACAGCCGGGTCCCATGCTGCAAATGTTCCAGGGGAGCCACCATGGACAGCTCAATACCTCCCCCGGGATGCTTGGTGGAAGCCTCCCTGGCCGATGTTGATTCCCGAGTCTCCCGCGTGGCTCCATGGGACATGGAGTCCTCCACAGCCTGGTTGGGAGCTGGGGTGGCCGCTAAGGGGTGCTGCCGAGACTCAAGAACCCGGATGGACGAGTCATCAGCCCCACCCGGAGGTGCAATTGGGACCAGGTGGCCAAGCACCTGGAACACTTCCGGGTGGGCTATAAAACGGGCCAACCTCCACCACTAAAGGGCCAGAATCGGGAGGAAGAGGACGAGGTTGCCTGGGAGGAGTGGTGGTGCAAAGTGGAGTTGTTGCTTTTGTGTTTAAGTGCTTTTGTGACTGTGTTGGGCCTGTCGGACACGGAGAAGACGTGCCCCACGGCTGAAGAGAAAATAAAAGCCTGTGTGATTTGTGCACGTACCTCTGCGTCAGTCTGTGCCGGGTCGGGTGCTATATAGCGCCTTTATCACTATATATATATACTAACAAAATACCCGCGCTTCGCAGCGGAGAAGTAGTGTGTTAAAGAAGCAATGAAAAAGAAAAGGAAACATTTTGAAAATAACGTAACATGATTGTCAATGTAATTGTTTTGTCACTGTTGTGAGTGATGAGTGTTGCTGTCATATATATATATATATATATATATATTTACACACACACACATATAAACATATATATATACATATCTATACATATACACATATATACATACATATATATATATCTACATATATATATACATACATACACACACACACATATATAAACATATATATACATATACATACATATCTACATATATACACACACAGCTATTTCAGTATCAGTGCAATACGCTGCTTGTTAAAACGGATAACTCCGCTCTTACGTGCAAGTCTGCGTGGATATTATGAACTATCGTATTTGTTCAAGTTCTATTTAAATTTTAAATAGAAGGAATTTTTATTTAGTCGACAGAAATATCTTTGGTAGGAATGGTAAAACAGACAGGAATATTATTCCTGAATAAATCAACTCAAACCTTAAACAACTTATAATATTTTGCTCTCCATAAAAATATATCCTGTCTAAATTATACAAGTTAGAAATAAAGTAAACGTTAAAAGAACAAACATTCAAATTTCTTTATTCTTATGTAATTTTATATAAAAAATAAACTTAGATTTTAAATATCCCAAAAGATTTTGCTCTCCATAAAAATATATCCTGTCAAAATTATACAAATTCAAATATGAACATGCTGCATAACAAAACCTGGAAATATAAATAAAATGTGTTCCTTTCAGCAATAACAAATCAAATCATTCAGTTGTCTTTGCTCATATGTCATTTTAGAGCTGGACGCCTGGCATCTTTTTGGCCACAGGTTCGTTTCTGTTTGGTGTGAGGTTCTGTGTTGTGGAGATTCTCAGGATGGATTGCAGGTGCTCATCAGTGAGGCGACTCCTGTGTGCTGTTTTGTTAGTCTTTATCACTGAGAAGAGCTTCTCACACAGATATGTGCTACCAAACATGCACAAGGTTCGAGCCGCATGTAGACGGACTTTTTTTGTTCTTCAAAGTCACCAAAGCGCCGTGCAAACTCAGTCAGTGCGCTCAGTTTATCAGCAAAGTGCGATTTGGGAACACCGTAGTGACGACTTGGTTTAACATTACTTGGCAACAGGGAAAGTGGGGCAAGGTGCACTGGTGCATTTGTGTCTCCCATAAAAGCAGCTTCACTTGAAATCACTTTGTGATTGTGCACGGTTAAAGCGTCCGCTGAAGTGTCAGATTCTTATTTAATTATTCTGCTTTCTGTATCTTCTGCATTGCATTCAGGTTACCCTGATGTTTTGTCTCATAGTGCCGTCTTAGATTAAATTCTGTAATTACAGCCACATTAGCTCCACAAATGAGACACACGGGTTCAGTAAACATATACTCAGCCTCCCATCGGTTTTAAAGGCTCTATTTTCAGAATCAACTTTTCTCTTCAGCATCGTGTGAGCTAGCTTCGCAATAACTTGCAGCATCATAAGGTAGACTTGATTAACGCGGTAAGTGTTGGCAAGGCAGCTGAAGCGCTGCATTATGGGATCTGTAGTTTATTGTGTTACCAGCGCTTCATATACCGGGCTTTAATAACAATAATACAGTATATAAAATGATCTCGGGCGGATATAATTACGCCGGGCGGATGTGCCTGGCCCTTGAGTTTGACACATATGGACTAAATAGAACTTGAAAAGATATATTTTTCAAATGTGATCGCGCAATTCAGATAGAGTTGACGCGCACTACAGCCTGCATGCCTCAATAAGTCATCCTCCCTCGCTCTTACTTTTTACCGTTCATCTAATGAATACACTGAGTATGGCTTTACCAAAACAATCATTGATGGCGAATAAAGTATCCATTATTCGAGTATGTAGATCGGGATATATATATATATATATATATATACCCGTATCGCAGCGAGAAGTAGTGTGTTAAAAAAGCTAGAAAAAGAAAAGGGAACATTTTAAAAATAACGTAACATGACTGTCAATATACAGTATTTGTTTTGTGAGTGTTACTGAGTGTTGCTGTCATCAAGGATTTGATTATCATTATTTCTTTCAATCAGGTTCGTATTTGTAGGATGTGTTGTGTTCAAGTTACATTCCGTGTTTGTCAATCGTTGTAAAGATGACAGGTTTCATTCATCGATTCGTTTCTTACTGCATCAATAAACAGCTCGTCTTCTTCTTTATCTGAGACCTGACACACTGCATGCACGGGTTTTTACACTGTCTTCCTTTAGCGGGACATTGACTTTTTCCAACGTGTGCTTTGTTTCCGCAGTAGTTGGATTTATGAATATGCTTATATGTATCAGGCGCTTCATATTTTTGCTGCCTTTTCAATTGTGTAATTGGTTTTGTTCAGCTCTTTGGAACTGTTGCTTTTATCTGTGCACGCGTCAGTTCCGTGAGCCACTCGGTGTACATGCATCGAAGGTTCCCAGCTGTGCTGGTGCCATCTCGTGCTATGTCCATGGCTGTATTTAATGTTACCTTAGTCCTGGCACTTAAAACTTTCTCTCGCAGTTTCGCTGAGTTTGTGTCAAACACCACCCTGACCATCTCATCTTCCTCTCCATAAGCACAGTCCTTCACCCGTGAATATTTAGTGGCAGTTTGCTATTGGATTGCCGCTGACGGACGGCCTTATATGGGCAGGCACTAAATTACAAGCGCCAGCGCAGCCTGTCTATGAACTTAATTTAAAGTGTAGGTTTACATCGTGCTTTGTTTCAAGTAGCAGAACTCATGAATATGGTTGTATATGTCACTTTCGCTCGCTTCTTATTGTTTAGCTGCCTTCTCAATTATATAATGCATGTTTTCTTCAGCGCTTTTTTGAGGTCTTCCTGGTTTTCTATGTACTGCGTGATTACGTGGGAGGCGTGATGATGTCACACGAAACTCCCCACGGCGTTGAAGCTCATCTCCATTACAGTAAATGGAGAAAAACTGCTTCCAGTTATGACCATTACACGTAGAATTTCGATATAAAACCTGCCCAACTTTTGTAAGGAAGCTGTAAGGAATGAACCTGCCAAATTTCAGCCTTCCACCCACACGGGAAGTTGGAGAATTAGTGATGAGTGAGTGAGTGAGTGAGTGAGTGAGGGCTTTGCCTTTTATTAGTATAGATATATATATTCATTGCATTCGTAGTCTGAGTCCCGACCTGATTGTATGGGTGGTTACCTACCAGGTAACGCATGTGGTTGGTCTGCCAGTCGGCAAACATCCGCCACGGGTCCCTCTTTCAGTTGCGAGAAGCAGGTCATGGAATGTTGCATAGTTTTACTGTCAAATCGGAGTAATTATATTCATGCGTTACCTGGTAGGTAACCACCCATACAATCAGGTCGGGACTCAGACTACGAATGTAATGAATATAGTTACTCCAATCTACAGGCTGTCAAATAAACAAACCACACGCCATGGTGCAGCGTAAAGGGACTTCGTCTCTGACACTGATGTCCGAGGTTCAATCCCCACAAGGGAAGCAGTGGAGTGTGTACGCCTGATGAGCCCAAATAAGGGTGAAACACGTGTCGTGTACTCTTTGCATTATTTGACAGTAAAACTATGTAATATACTTATATATATTTATGTTCTTGCAAACCCGTAGGGATTCCTACTACTGGAAAAAATGCCTGTGTGTTAGTTACATTTTAATCATAATTTGAATTGCGTATGGCATTCTAGGCTTGCCAACAGTAAACAAGGTATATAAAAAAAATCTCTCTATTATAAAAAAAAATCTTGGGAGGGAGATGAGGGAAACGAGACGTGATCTTCTCGGAAGACACTTTGATGTCACGCGAGACAAGGTAGTAAGACAAAAGGACAACTGCTCTACAGGCTTTTAAATTATCGACACACAGCACGACAAGCAGAACACGCAGCTCGCCAGCAGCAGCAGCAAGTCAGCAGCTGATTCGACCGCATCTCCTTAGCGTGTGTTCAGCGCCCCCACCCCACAACGCGAGCAGCGTTATATGTCCTGCGAGAAAGAGATTTAACCACCCCCGGGGCCAGAAATACAGGACAAAGAGTAAATGACAAAGTAGAATGTCATAAAGAATTCAAAAACATTGGCGCTATACACATGCAGCACAGGTTAGAGATAATGTAAGTATGAAAATGCCAAAGTCTCACAAAAAGGATAGGAAAGATCGCATTAGCGCAAACATTAGCGCAATTGGAGTCCACCTGTGGTAAATTCAGTTGATTGGACGTGATTTGGAAAGGCACACACCTGTCTATAGAAGGTCCCAAAGTTGACAGTTCATGTCAGAGCACAAACCAAGCATGAAGTCAAAGGAATTGTCTGTAGACCTCCAAGACAGGATTGTCTTGAGGCACAAATCTGGGGAAGGTTACAGAAACATTTCTGCTGCTTTGAAGGTCCAAATGAGCACAGTGGCCTCCATCATCCGTAAGTGGAAGAAGTTCGAAACCACCAGGACTCTTCCTAGAGCTGGCCGGCCATCTAAACTGAGCGATCGGGGGAGAAGGGCCTTAGTCAGGGAGGTGACCAAGAACCCGATGGTCACTCTGTCAGAGCTCCAGAGGTCCACTGTGGAGAGAGAGAGAAGAACCTTCCACAAGTACAACCATCTCTGCAGCAATCCACCAATCAGGCCTGTATGGTAGAGTGGCCAGACGGAAGCCACTCCTTAGTAAAAGGCACATGGCAGCCCGCCTGGAGTTTGCCAAAAGGCACCTGAAGGACTCTCAGACCATGAGAAACAAAATTCTCTGGTCTGATGAGACAAAGATTGAACTCTTTGGTGTGAATGCTCATCACCAGGACAATACCATCCTTACAGTGAAGCATGGTGGTGGCAGCATCAGGAACTGGGAGACTAGTCAGGATAAAGGGAAAGATGACTGCAGCAATGTACAGAGACATTGTGGATGAAAACCTGCTCCAGAGCGCTCTTGATCTCAGACTGGGGCGACGGTTCATCTTTCAGCAGGACAACGACCCTAAGCACACAGACAAGATATCAAAGGAGTGGCTTCAGGACAACTCTGTGAATGTCCTTGAGTGGCCCAGCCAGAGCCCAGACTTGAATCTGATTGAACATCTCTGGAGAGATCTTAAAATGGCTGTGCACCGACGCTTCCCATCCAACCTGATGGAGCTTGAGAGGTGCTGCAAAGAGGAATGGGCGAAACTGGCCAAGGATAGGTGTGCCAAGCTTGTGGCATCATATTCAAAAAGACTTGAGGCTGTAATTGCTGCCAAAGGTGCATCGACAAAGTATTGAGCAAAGGCTGTGAATACTTATGTACATGGGATTTCTCAGGTTTTTTTATTTTTAATAAATTTGCAAAAACCTCAAGTAAACATTTTTCACATTGTCATTATGGGGTGTTATTTGTAGAATTCTGAGGGAAAAAAAATGAATTTAATCCATTTTGGAATAAGGCTGTAACATAACAAAATGTGGATAAAGTGATGCGCTGTGAATACTTTCCGGATGCACTGTATCTATCTATCTATCTATCTAATTCTCTCCTTTACTACATTCATCAGGGAATCCAGAGTGCATCCTATAACTGAGCCTGTGCTTTTAATCAGCTTGTTTATTCGATTGGCATCTCTCACAGTGATGTCACTGGCCTAGTAAATGAGAGCAAAGAAAATCGCACTGGGCATGACCGAGTTGTAAAGATGTGAAGTACAGTATGCTGTACAGTATGAAGTAAGAGTCTGCTCTTCCCTTTATTCTATAGTTCCTCTGTGTTACTTGACCAGTCCAACTCGTCATTGATGTAGACCCCAATACTCACAATACAGTGTGTAAGATTAGCTGTGCTCTACAACAATTACCGATTTTATACCCAGCAAACTCAAAATTGTATACAGTGACAATATAATTATAAATATAGAGTAGATAGTGACTAAAACACAGACAATTATTTTGGGAGATTGCCCCAGAATCCTACAGATTGCCCAGTGTGTTCCAGTCTCCTTCTATTCTATTATAAAGTCCGAGGCAAGTTACTTGACTAGTTTGGAGTACCAATAGAAAACAAAAACTGTAATACAAATACATAAACATTTGCAGATCGATAGTTACCTGATGGAATGAGGCGTGACCTCTGAATCCTGGGATTGTGTAACTGACATAATAAACTCGACTTTGATATCAGAAAACATTCAAAAAGGTGTGTTGTGTAACCAAACAGCTCTTGTCTCCAACAAAGGGCCAAAGGCTAAACTGAATTTCAGTCTATCTTCCAAGAAAGAGAGATTTTCTCCAGAGTCTTCTCAAAGGACGATTATTTAATAGGCTGTAAGTGTCCAGTCCCCATGCTGGTTTATCTGAAACGGGACAACAGTTGCTTTTTCCCATCAGATAGAACCGATGCCCTCACTGCTTGATGTGTAGACAAAGTTACTACTGATGCACTGCTTTGGATAGACATCTGCACTCAGGTCATTTATGGTGAGTCAATTAATACAAATATTCTCCCTGTTCACACTCTCTCCAGCATCCCACATCCTCACAACACTGGCTAAGCACAGTGCAAACAGAAATGTGAGAATGAGTTTACCATTAATAAAATGAAACCAGAAAATGAAATGCATCTTCTCAATTCTTAAAATATATACATTCAATGTAACACAAGTTTTTATAATCGAATAAAATGCACATTTATTTTTAATTTCTTCTTTATTAAATGGTGGGTTAATGCAAGTAAGAGAGGGAAATGACAAAAACAATGGCTATGTGTAGAGATTACTTGACTCATAAAACTACACAACTATTCATAGCAGTACAAGGAGTGAAAACTAAAGTCAAAATGAGCACCTGGTGAGCTTTCATTTCAAAATCCTTTGTCCGTTTTGTTTTTGAAGCATGTCCTGAGTAGTTTCCGTATCTTCTGAGGCGTACGCAGTGTGTTCTTACTGCCTGATCAGAAATGGTAATGACGGACTGGCAACCTGTCCAGCGATTGTTACCACCTTGTGCCCTATTCTTGCTGGCATAGGCTCCAGCTTCCCTGTGCACTTCTTCTCAGTAAATAAGCAGGTTTACAAAATCAGTGGATGGATGTGTAAAATGCTGTATACAAACCTATATATTTCCTTCTTCTCAGGTAAGAATGTTGCCATTTCCAAGTATTTTCTATCTCTGACTGTTAGTGTGATTCTCTGGAAACACAGCACAAATCCATGCCAATGGACGTTAGAATGCTTGTTAAGAGAAGCAGGTATTGTTGTACTGCAACCAGATATAAAGAATAAGTGAAACATCGCGGTGGTCTGTGGGCCTAACTGCTTTATTCTCATATACAGTCCATTTTCCTTGGACTGTATATGAATGCACAGTATATTAATAGTTTGTTGTTAAAGCAATAAAATGATATTAAGGAAGGCCAGGGTGGCAGGGTGGCCCAGTGGTAGCGCTGCTGCCTCGCAGTAAGGAGACCCGTGTTCGCTTCCTGGGTCCTCCCTGCGTGGGTTTCCTCCCACAGTCCAAAGACATGCAGGTTTGGTGGATTGGCGACTCTAACTTGTCCCTGGTGTGTGCTTGGTGTGTGTGCCCTGTGGTGGGCTGGCGCCCTTCCCGGGGTTTGTTTCCTGCCTTGCGCCCTTGTGTTGGCTGGGATTGGCTCCAGCAGACCCCCCGTGACCCTGTAGTTAGGATATAGCGGGTTAGATAATAGATGGATGGATGGATGGATGGATGAAGAAAGCCAGACACTATATATGG
Organism: Polypterus senegalus; assembly: GCF_016835505.1. NCBI lineage: Eukaryota > Metazoa > Chordata > Cladistia > Polypteriformes > Polypteridae > Polypterus > Polypterus senegalus. The sequence goes on along the minus strand of NC_053165.1, from coordinate 14,035,422 downwards.
TAATCGCAAGGTGTTTTTCTACCGGTTGTCCAGCGTGTTTCCCAAATCCTCAAAGATATGTGTGTTAGTCTGACTGATGATTCTAAATGTTACACATGGAGGTGGTGCATATTGATCCTGGAGATGGACTGGACTGGCACACCACCCAGGATTTCTGCCAGTCTTAATTGGATAGAGTTTTACTTCTGGGTGCTCCCTGTTTCTGTATTTATTTTTTAAGGAAAGATGAAGGTCACAACTCTGTTCCGAAACAAAAGCTTTCCACTGTTGATTAATATTGGTTACCACTAAAATGAAATGTTATATACGTGTATTTTATTATTAATAATCGTTAACATTCTTCATTGTTTCTCAGTGTATATTTCCCTGCATTAGTCTCGACAGTATCTACAACTGTTATAAAAATGACTGTACACCAAAAATGTTTACCAAAACTAAAAACATTATAATGGTGGTGGATTGAACCAGATCGAGAAAGAGAAATACACACACTGTGCAAATATCTCGACGGGGAATGGAGTGGGTAAGAAAGTCAGCACTTTAACCTGCTAGGATGCATTTTAAAATGTTTTTTTTTTTGCAAACGTTCTGTAGTTTTGATGCGTGTTTTCCGGGAAGTCTTGATTCGAGTGTGGATCAACTTAAAGAGGGTGGGGTTACATGTAAGCAAAAGACTTTGCATTTGCATGGGCAGTGGACACAGAAGAGGATAATACGATGAGGTTGGCAAGATGGGACAGAAGTCTTGCAAGAGTAGCAGTGTGAGACGGAGCCGAGTGGTAAAACTGAAGGGAAGCCGAGCAGAGGGACACCAATTCAGCCACTATTCTTTCATTAAGGGACACTTTCTCACAATTTTTTTTTATTTCGGTGTAGGTGTTCCCTCACATATCACCTGAGAGCGGCTCAGATATTACACAGCTGGCAAACCCACAGCTCTAGTTAATAGCTAAATGATACAGGACTACTTTAAAGCAACATCTGAAGGAAATTTTGAGTTGTACCTATTTAAAAACTATGTCAGATAATCTAAAGGAAATCTTTAAAATGTTGCTTCATTTTTTTTAGAATGTCAACCATGGTATGGCAGGTGATCTCCATGGGTCCCCCCAGGGGACCGGAAAACAGAAAAAAAAAGGCAAATGAAATCAATATTTGGTGTGAACATCTTACTCAATTTATTTATTTGTACTGGTATATAAATGTTTCATGGTGTTGATATTTTATTGAAAACGATTATACTTCAGTATCAACAAATGTATTGGATTTTACTATATTTGCAAAGATACATGTACAACTGTCTGAGCTCTTCAAGGGGAGATGCACTATATTAAAAATAAACAGCTTAAACATAACTAATGTGTGAGAGAGAGTGTGAATTAACTGGGAAAGGGAGAGTATTTTAGTAAGAAAGTGTGAATTTATAATCAGTGTCGTCTATATAAAGATTAAATCTCCAGTCTCACATGCTCATAGTGCTGCCATCATGGAGTTTGATAAAGACCAGTTACAACAGGTCATGCAATCAGAATCAGAAAAAGGGGTCAGAAACAACGTAGAAGCAAAATAACAAATGGCTCTCCAGAATTCCTTGTAATATATCTGCAAACTTGGGTAGTGAACAGACAACCTAAGGAGAACTTTATAGGTTTGACCTGGGAAGTGTAAACACTTGACTTCCGGGTCAATTGCTCAGCAACCCTTACACAACAAAGTGGTTCTCAACTTTCCAAAGTGGATGAAAATAATGCAAAAAACCAGGGCCGTGGAGTCGGAGTTGAGGAGTCTGAGACAATTTTGAGTACCTGGAGTCAGAGTCTGAGTCGGCAAAAATTTACCGACTCCCGACTCCAAATAAATTTAAATTGTAATTAAAAAATAAATACAGCAAGTTCAAATGTCCCATTTCACAAACAATAGTCCTAATGAAGTACTTCTCTGATATAAGAATAAAGCCCAGTGCATAGTTGTGTTACTGCTAGTGTGACGTTCAGATGAGCTATTATACAACCTGACATTCACATATTGCAATCTGGATTATGGTACATTACAAAAAGTGTTTTCATTTTATTTCAGATATAATGTGTTTAATAAGTTAATTTGAGTGTAAACAAGTGTAATGATGTAGGTGGAGGTGTACGCTATGGCCTGATGTGTGCTCAGGGGTTCTTGTCTTTTGTTTAAACTGGCCAATACAGTAGAGAATCAGCTTCCTAGCCAGTAGTTTTGTGGTTAAATGGCGTGTATGTTGCCTTCCTTCAATCAACATGGAAAATACTTCAGCATATTAAATACAGAGGAGTCGGAGTCGGGGAGACGGAGTTGGAGTCAGAAGTGCCGGAAACTAAGGAGCCGGAGTCGAAGGAATGTAACTTAAATGTATGTGCAATTCGAATCCCTTTACACTTAGTAAATACCTACACTTTGTTTACTTATAGGTGATTCATGTTATATGTGATAGATAGATAGATACTTAGATAGATAGATAGATAGATAGATAGATAGATAGATAGATAGATAGATAGATAGATAGATAGATACTTTATTAATCCCAAGGGGAAATTCACATAAAGATATATGTGTATAGGTAAGATTAAGACAAATCTTGTTATATGTTTATTTGTACCTTGTCTGCTGCTTTAATCCTACAATTTCCTTTAGGATTAATAAAGTATCTATCTATCTATCTATCTATCTAGTGGCAACATCACCTATCCACAGTGCAAATCCTGCTGACTATGCCAACTGCTTTATTGATGAATCACACAACAATCCAATCCATCCTAGGCTTCTATCTATCTATCTATCTATTATATAGTGTCTTTCATATCTATCTATCTATCTATGATTATAGTGTCTTTCATATCTATCTATCTATCTATCTATGATATAGTGTCTTATCTATCTATCTATCTATCTATCTATCTATCTATCTATCTATCTATCTATCTATCTATCCTGACTTTTATGTTTGCATGACTCTTTGTAGTGCTCACTCAAAAATCTTTTCTAGAAGGAATTTACTGGCCTGGTCAGAAAATCCTAAGTAATATACTTGGCATTCAGGACCAAGTACAGTGTAGCTTCTTACAGGCTGCATTAAAAAATAATCATGAAAGGGAAAAAAAACAAGCCAGGAGTGTTTCATTCTCTCAGACTCTCCCAGAGATCACCACACTCACGCTGTGACTTGAGACTTTATTTAGTACAGTATACTTTGTGGAAATCCATTTTCTATAATTCATTTAAAAATCATAGAATTCTTTCTTATTTTAATTGTTGATTTTTGAATTTGACTTTTTAATAGCCCCTATAATTTCATTCACCAGTTCAGTGTACCAAACCTCTGCCTGCTTGAATACAATTCAGTTTTTAACCAGAAAGACAACCTTTGATTTTTCAATCAAGTAATCCAGCACCATGAAAATGAAATTTGGAGAGCAATCCTTGCCTCCAGAATGAATTGCAATAGAGTGGGCAGCACTTTGGAGCTAAAGAAACCAGCGCTGGTTAACCATAGAGAAGATAAGCAAGATCTTTGTGCTATATTTTAACATAGTTTGCAGATGTCTTTTCCTGAATGAGAAAATGGTAGACGGCAGCGTGACAGCAAGTGAGCCAGTGTAGGAGCCAACTGAATAAATTGAAGCCGAGGTCCGACTGAATGAGATGGGTCCAGGTTTAGAACTTTGCAACTCCATGATTCAGCGGCTCTGCCGAACAGCCAATCAGATCAGATGTTCATGTCACATGGTTTACAGTTGCTGCCACAGAGAAATTGCAAGACACGCCTACTGAGTAGTCATTTGTATTTTTGAGTAAGATAATCCTCCCTCAACCTAATCTTACCCATAGTGTAAGGACGTTTTATGAGAACAAAGTGCAAGGTGTGCCTTCAAAATTTGTGTGTTGAGAACAATGCAAATTACCAGATGTGTTACATAACATCACTGCCACATAATGCAAAGGATGCTAAACGTCATTGGATGTGCACAATTTGAGTAGCTCCTCAATGGAGCAGAGCTGCATTGCAGCTGCTCTCTACTTCAAGTGAATACTCTTTGTGAACTCCTGGGATATAGATCCTTGAGGCTGTGCAAATTTTGAAAAGCTGGCGCAAGGTGTTCTTGGTCATCCAAGACTGGACTCACAAAAGTTATTTCATAGTATTAGTTTTACATTTACTTGTTACAACAATTTTTCTGGCCTCTGATTATGATTTACGTCTTGTATTTCTTTGGTCTGGTTACGAGTACTCATTTTGGCTTACGACTTACCACACTGTTCTTTGACTGCGATTCTGCCTACATGTACTGAGCTTTGTTTATTTCATTACAGTCTTACTGGTTATGACCCCTGGGTGAATTCTGACATCTCCATGCCATCTTCTGAATCCATTCTCTCTTGCCTTGCACAACCAGTAAACCAATGGGCCGGTTTATGCTTCACACTCAGAACGCATACATGCAGACATCACGGCTGCTACACCTTTCCAGCATTCTTTTGACAGAGAAGCAAATCATCAAACTTAAAAGATGACATGCAAAGTTCTTCATGGTGCTTTTCTCCATCCATTTCTCGCATAGGCAATGCAAGCATCTCACATTCGCCATTGTGCTAACGCGCTACATTTAAAGTTATCACATACTGTCTTGACATTTTGTGTCACTGTTGCCCTCTTTTTTTTTTTTGCACCTGTTCAACAGCATCAGAATGCAAATAGTTTTTATTTTTAACATCTTTCTTCCGTCAACTCACAACACAGCGAAACCGGACGTTGTTTCCTCCCCGTGATGATTTCTCGCACTCACAATTGGTGGAATCCTCTAGATTTACTTAAAGTACACACGCAAATATAGAAAGTACGCTGTTTGCATAGCAGCAGTGTCCTCAAGCTCATGCATCACATAGTGTTAAGTATATCCCTGGCCTAAAAATGAAGACAAAATCAAACCTGTGTGATTTAGTCAGAGAGAGTCCCAGTCAAACCAAGTCACTGGGGATGTCAAACTGCATGACTAGTGGTTCACTGGAGCACACAGAGACTGCCCCGACTCACTGAGGTTATGTCAATGTCTGCATCTGAAAATTACTCGAAGAATAGTACAGTGTGATGGGGCCAGAGATTCATGCTTTAGACTCCTAGCTCGAGGCACCCCAGTTCAGTTTTCAGACACGGACCTCCCTCTTCTCTTCATGTCTGCCTGTGCTATCTTTGCTTACTCCAGTTTACTTGCCCACGCCAAAAGATGCCCGCCTTAGATTTCTTGGCGATTCTAAACTGTGACTTAGTGGAGGCATGTAAGCATGCATTTGTGTACGCCAGGCAATTCATGCAACACTACTGGGACTGCCTGCAGTTGCCAGCCACCCTGAAATGGAAAGAAAGCTAAAGCTGCAAAAAGAAATAGGGCAGGAAGGAGACATAGACACCTGTCTACCACATGCAGAAGAGCATGTGCCAATTACTTCCACAAAGAGCCAAATCCAAGTTTACCTCAGTAAAATGTACGGGAGACAGACATCTGCATCGAGCTTCCCAGTGATGCTCCTCAAGTGATACATGCCCAAAAACCATGTAACATCCATCCATCCATTTTCTAACCCGCTGAATCCGAATACAGGGTCACGGGGGTCTGCTGGAGCCAATCCCAGCCAACACAGGGCACAAGGCAGGAACCAATCCTGGGCAGGGTGCCAACCCACCGCAGGACACACACAAACACACCCACACACCAAGCACACACTAGGGCCAATTTAGAATCGCCAACCCACCTAACCTGCATGTCTTTGGATTGTGGGAGGAAACCGGAGCGCCCGGAGGAAACCCACGCAGACACGGGGAGAACATGCAAACTCCACCATGTAACATGATAATTATATTTGAATACTAACCCTCACCTATTCTGTTTCTTTTCTCGGTACCCAAATGTGGCAATTGGTGCCACGGGCCCACCTGCCAAGTTGTTTGCCTGCCTATGGTAAAGTCATTCCTGATGGAGGATCACAGGAATCATGAGAAAGAGGGGTCCTTTCATGAACAGCGTTTCAGCCGTGGCATGGCCAAATGGGGAGGCAGCTAGATGGATGAGGTCTCCAGGACTCTAAAAATATCCAAACCTAATTATGTCATATCATCTACTGTTAAACTGTAATTCTAAAATTTTTATTATTATGCTGTATTAAGGAATTGTTCTGTTCTGTGTATTGTATTGTATTGACCCCCTACTTTTGACACCCACTGCACGCCCAACCTACCTGGAAAGGGGTCTCTCTTTGAACTGCCTTTCCCGAGGTTTCTTCCATTTTTCCCTACAGGGTTTTTATTGGGAGTTTTTCCTTGTCTTCTCAGAGAGTCAAGGCTGGGGGGCTGTCAAGAGGCAGGGCCTGTTAAAGCCCATTGCAGCACTTCTTGTGTGATTTTGGGCTATACAAAAATAAACTGTATTGTATTGTATTGTAAACCAAAAGGGACAGTCGCAGCAAGAAGGCGCCATAGATTTAACAACCTAAAAGCTCTCAAAATCTCCACTATTCAATTGTTTACACTGGCACTCTAAAAATCCCAGATTACATTCCTTTAGTGAAATACAACAGTTATTATAACCAACGTGTCTACGTTCCTAACGATACGAAGGAATGAAAGCAGCCCAGCTAATTATCAGAATTCCTGGATGAATTAGTGTTCGGTGTGTGGCAAAAATGAGTGCGCCTTTGTCTTGATCCCTTAACTTATCCCTTACTTATTTCGCTGGGGTCAGAGGTCCCTTAGCTAATGAAGGCACCAATCAGTCTCGTCAAAGCTTAATGTTTTTACTTTTAAAGTCTAGCGGCTCAGCCTGGTACCCTTAATCTAATTTCTTCTTTTCACTTCTCTGCTGTTCATCGTGTCATAGACGGCACAATACGCTGCACAATGCAATGCTTTTTTGTTATTTTAAAAATAAAAAAAAATGCTTTTAAGCTGCCGCCAAATTGAAGGAATTTATTTAGACTGTCACTTTTAATTCTACCTCCATGATAGACCCAATCTCCAATGTAAAGGAATGAGTGAAAATTAAAGATGTTAGCGGATTGAAATGTCCACAAATCTGGAGACGATGCTAACCTCAGATCTGCTTCTAGTAGCTTATTTATGTGCAGAAAATTTGTTACATTTGCTACTGCCGTTATTTTCTAGCATTAGTTTTTGTTATCATCTATTCATTTATTAATATGTATTTGAAATTATCACTATCGGTTGACTTGACAATTATATATTATTTATTAATCCATTTATCCATGTTTATGTATGTGTTATACTGTAGTCTGGTTATTCCATACCACGGTATGGATGGTAGGACAATAAAGCCGCTTGACTTGACTTGATTTGTAAAAGGACAGATGTAATGACTTTCTTTTGAAACTTACTCAACCTAGATTCACTATTCTTTGTTACCTTTGCTTTGATTATCCGTTCTTTTTTTATTTTTACCGTCATATTTTGGATTTATCGCAATGCCATTTTGTGTTTCGAGTCATCAGCACAACAATATTTAAGCTCGCCTTGCAGGTTCAAACAATGTTTATGTTAATGGCTACTTTCTAAAGACTTGTACTTAATTAATGGATTCCATTGTATTTCAACTTATTACTAGACTGAGACCGGCACGAAGAAACACACTGGTTTGTGCATTCCCTGTTTCTTCGTGCCGGTCCCAAGCCCGCATAAATGTGGAGGGTTACGTCAGGAAGGGCATCTGGTGTCAATATCAATATGCGGGCAACAATTTTGGATGATCTGCTGTGGCAACGGGAGCAGCCGAAAGAAGAAGAAGAAGACTAGATTCTTGAGACTTTGTTTTTGGTTAGCTATTTGGGATTTGATACTGTACATTATCATTCAACTTCCTAGCTTTGATCCTTAACTTTTGTCTCAACCACTCTTTTTTTTTTTTTCTTTCCTGTTACTCAAGTGCTTGCCTACCTACTCCAGTGCCACTACAGTAAATAGATAGATACAAACAAGACCTTGCCTTAGTAACAGTCAAGTATGTATTAGGTTTTAGTTTGGAAACATAAAATGTTTCATTTTCATTATTAATTTATTGTTATGGGGCGGCACGGTGGCGCAGTGGTAGCGCTGCTGCCTCGCAGTAAGGAGATCTGGGTTCGCTTCCTGGGTCCTCCCTGCGTGGAGTTTGCATGTCCTCCCCGTGTCTGCGTGGGTTTCCTCCCACAGTCCAAAGACATGCAGCTTAGGTGCACTGGCGATCCTAAATTGTGTGTGCTTGATGTGTGTGTGCCCTGCGGTGGGTTGGCGCTCTGCCCGGGATTTGTTCCTGCCTTGAGCCCTGTGCTGGCTGGGATTGGCTCCAGCAGACCCCCGTGACACTGTCGGGTGGGATAATTGATGGATTTATTGTTATTCTGCATGGTCAATGCCTATTGTGTGGTTGATTTTCTGGGTGTTATCATATTGTATTAATTGGTTGCTCTAATGCTACATGATTGATAGATAGATAGATAGATAGATAGATAGATAGATAGATAGATAGATAGATAGATAGATAGATAGATAGATAGATAGATAGATAGATAGATAGATAGATAGATAGATACTTTATTAATCCCAAGGGGAAATTCACATAATCCAGCAGCAGTATACTGATACAAAGAAACAATATTTTGATTGCTATATATATATATATATATATATATATAATGATTGCTGGGTTTGTGATGTAAATATCTCGTAACCAGTGACTTCACGCTCAGTCCATTAAAAGATTTTTAATAAAAACAGGTCATTCAGCCCAACATGCTCATCAATCCTACTCACCTTATTTTAATATCAAGTCTAGCTTTAAAGGTCCCCAAAGTCCTACTGTCCAGCACTCACCAGTCTCTGTGTGAAGAACAACCTTCAAATACCACACAATACCACACCATTTTCAGAGTCCACTTAATCCTGAGCAGGGTTGCGCCATAGTGTTTGTGCAAAATCTACTCTTAACACCTTAGACACCATGTTTTTTGCTTAAGAATTATGCAATAATGTTTCTGAACTTCAAGAGCACTTCAAGAAAAGACCCTTCAAGAGACATGTGCTTGAGCATTAAAAAAAAAGTGGAATGAGTTAAGAACAACTCTGGTTTTGACTTTCAATCCATGTTTGTGTGTTGCTTGTAAGATGTAGTGATCACCTGTGTATTTAGACACTGGCAGAACAAATCGTTAAACATGTCTGCCACTTCGACTGTACTTATTATTGAATTAGATATACCATTCTGTGCACTTTGGACACAATATTAACAAATACCATGTGGCAAAAGACCCATGGCATTATGTTACCTACCTGAATTTTCTCACAGACCCTCTTCTTTACACTTGATTCTATCAACAAAGCAGGATCCTGCTACATAATGTACTGCTTGAAACATCTGCATAAATGTGAGGTGAGGCAGATGTTGATTTTTCCATTTAGTATCAATTGTTCCTTTTTTCCCCGATTTCCAGAGTGAGTATGTTTTAACACAAGTTCATGACATTTCACTTGGACAGCTGCCATTCTGTGCATACTGAATGGCTGAGAGATTTGGAAGAAGATGCCAGGTCAGCTGAGGGTCTCCCTTAGGCAACAGGGCATCCAGAGGGCAGAAGGCTGGGTGAGAGCCTATGTATGACAGAGAGTGATCACGGAGTAATCAGACATGTGAGACGTCTGAGCTCCTAGTGTCAGTTAGCAGACATCATAGAGCAAGTGCCACCAGGTGGCAGTACCATTAATATATATTACCACCTGAATTTGGGCAAACAGCAGTGCATAACAGCACAGGATGCTCATCTTCACATCTCCTGTAGCATAATAGTACAGCACAGGACTTAAGTCTGTCTTCACTTCTGAGCTCCTAGTGTCAGTTAGCAGATATCACAGAGCACATGCTACCAGGTGGCAGTACCATCAATGTATATTACCACCTGAATTTGGGCAAACAGCAGTGCATAACATCAGAGCACAGGATGCTCATCTTCACATCTCCGGTAGCATAATGGTATGGCACAGGACTTAAGTCTGTCTTCACTTCTGAGCTCCTAGTGTCAGTTAGCAGACATCATAGAGCAAGTGCCACCAAGTGGCAGAAGCATTAATGTATACCTTGGGATTAATAAAGTATCTATCTATCTATCTATCTATCTATCTATCTATCTATCTATCTATCTATCTATCTATCTATCTAATTTGGGCAAGAGTCAGGGCATAACATCAGAGCACAAGAAAGAAGCAACTCTATCATGTGTATTCTGCCAGAATTCAGAAGTTAATGTCACAATTTGTGTTTTGGGATTCTAATGAAGTAATGAAAACAGAAACAAATGACATGTCAAAACGAAAGGCATACATGAATTAATAGCACATTTGGCCTACTTTCCCACCAGTCAAGCATGAATGGATGTTGAGACAGTAGAGTTTTTGTCTGTGGGGGTATAAGCAGTGGGTGAGAACCCCTGGCTGGACCTTGGGCCTTCACTCACATCTACTATGTCAGGTGGTCGCCGCGGAATGCCGGAGTCTGTTTGGTTTATGCTCTGATCTAAAAGCTTGCTGACCTTTAAATCTCACATGTCTGATTATTCACAATGCATCTCTAGAATAGTCTGGCATTCCCAGTTCAGACCACACTTCCAGGATGCTCATCTTCACATCTCCTGTAGCATAATATGCACATTCTTTGAGTCTGACGTTGTCTCGTTGAGTAAAGCCTTTTCTGGAATTTGTGAGTGATTTTCATTTATACACAAAGCACCTTTTTCCAATTCTATGAAGAAAGGAAAGAAAGATCCTCTAAGAAAAACTGAAAAAAGCAGTGACTTTATAAGAAGAGACCTTTAATATTCCTCCAAAAGCTAAGGAGGAGGAAATCATTTAGCCTACGTTCTGTTTTGGACAACAGACACCCACATTTTCTTAAGCTTTCCATTTGTCTTCTGTGACTTTGCTCTCTTAACTAAAGGGTTGTGTGTATTCACGTCTGCCTTCTAGTGTTCTGGGGGAATAGTACTCTTTTGGCTTTTCTGGGCACCTCTCTCTATCTGGGCGCATTGATCCCAGTCCCCTTAAACCTGCATGCAGAGGAGCTTTTTCTTTCATAACCCTTTGGCTATCTAACTGGAACTACAATGGGTCATTGTGGTGACATCTTTGCCCCTGGAAACTCAGTGTAGGCTTGGACTCTACAAACCATGAATCTTTATAAAGTACAAAAAGGAATGCAGAAAGGCACACTTGAAGAAGGCAACACCTTGTCAATAGTCCATCACAGGACACGTGGGCACAAGTTTTCACTTTAATTAAGTTTTCAGTGTGAAGAACAAGGTCGTCTTCATTCATCAGCTAAGAAGAGAGCTGGGAGAAGTGAGAAGATACACTTAAAACAGCAGCCCTGGTAGGAAACTCTGAGCTTCTTATCTGTGTGTATGGCAGACTCTCTGCTATACGTTTAAATGCTGCTAATGTTTTATCTGTTAAAGATGTTGCTGTTTCTTCCATCTACTTCCGCCTATCTGTTTATCCCAGTTCAGAGTCATGGTGTCTAGATCCAGTGTCACCAGGTTCCCATCCACCTGGGCTATTTTTGATTGGTTTCCACAGGAAAAAAAAGGGCTTCCGTGGCTCTGTTTTTGCTTCTTTTAAGGAACATTTTAGTATTTTGGGGTATTTTTAAATATAAAAATAACATTTGTGCTAAATTCAGTCTACGCAGCACATTATACATTTTAGGGACTAAGATGATGAGAAAATAATACAAACCCATTAGAAAGGCCCAGCTAGTCCCTGATGTAGAAGGGGGGAATAGAGTGGGACAGTGTTGGAGCAGGTTAAAGTGAGAAGAAGTAAGCACAAAAGAAAACTAAAGACTTTTAAAATAATCAGACAATTACCCAACAAAGAAGGGAAACAACAGGGTATAGAAAAAGAAAGAAAAAATGACTCGTTAGTTGGCGCCAATGCCGGTCAGCAAATGAACTGGATACTCAAAAAGATACTAGAAAGACCGATTTAAAAACAAAATAAAAGTTACAGAAAAATCTTCAGTATTAATTGAAAACGAAAACTGCTACCATATTAAAATACTTGGAATCTTAACCACTTTTAACACAAAGTGATTTTCGTAGTTTGTATGAACGTTGGAGTTGCAGCGAAGGTAAGCAGTAACCAGCCGGTTATGTTATAAGTGTATAGGTTTACGGACTTGTCATTGTCTCCTTACTTGCTTGTGCTAAACAACATTCAACACATCTCCATTCTGTGACGCTATAGTTCAGCCAGGGGATCTCCCCTGGTGGCGATTCATATTCTTATTTTACGTATTTTTGATAATATTACTTTCGTTTATCATCTGCTTTGAGTACTATGTCTTGGTAATGTTCCAAGTGTGTTGTGGGTGGTCCTCCCAAGAGATGGGGCCTCCTGATAATCAACACCAGGAACTGTCCTCTGTCCGATAAATTCATAGGGTCTCCCACAGTTCTTGATGGTTCATTCTGACTGTGCTCTGAGAGTTTTGGTGAGTTCTTGTACTTTTTCTGTGGGATTTTAACCCTCTCTTGTTGTGTTTTTTTTTTTTATACTATATTTCTGTATCGGCACTTTGCATGAACTAGATTAATTGCCTTAAGTGTTTTTGGACAATCCCTTTACTTTTTGGGGTTCCAAGGAGCTTCACTGTATTGGAAAGCACTTTGTGAAGAATAAATCTTCTATTTTATAAAGATTCTTCACAGTCCATTGGTATCTAGTTGGGGATTTTGAGGGTGTCCTCTCCCCCGTATGAGCATTACTGGAAATATTTTTGAAAGTTTTGGGCCTTACGTGCTTTGGAACATCTAAATCCATGACATGTGAGTGCAAATGTATTGTAAAACTACAACCTCAGTGTAGGAGAGAAAGATCTCGCTCCGAAATAAAAAAGTACTCTCGTACTAAGTATCTCTGCATTTAAAATGTATATACTGATACAAATGGCATGACACGACACTTATGTCCGCTTAAATTGGGCTGGTTTCAAGGATATTTTCGGCCATAATTCCAAGTTATATGTATCAACACTGCAGTCTATCCCATCAACAGGTAGGGTCTGGAAAGGGTCCTAATCCACCCAAGGGTACATCACACTCACCAACTGTCATTCTGGAATGTTAGAAGAAACCAAAGCACCCAGAAAATAAAACCCACAGTGACATGGGGACAGTGTGAGCAGGCTGGGCTTGAAACTCTGTACAGTAGTTGTGAAGAAGCAGCACTAAACGTTTGCCTTCTGAATTCTCAGATCCAGTTTAAGCTGAGCTCAGGTTCACTCTGGGTTTATTGTCACGTGTACAAGTGTGATGAGATTCTTTCTTGCAGCTAGTGATTTAGTGCAACACAAAGAACAGACACAATGCACTTAAGAAACACATATCAGTGTGCTGATGTGGTGCTTCTCACACACAGCTGGTTAGTAGCATTTAGAGTTAAGGGTACAATTTTGTACCAGAATCTGTTATGTTTCAGCCAGGGTTTATACTCTACCTTATTCTTATTTTTTGCTAATTTCATTGTTTTGTTATTATCCAACCTGCGATATCCTAACATAGGGTCATGGGGGTCTCCTGGAGCCAATCCCTGCCAACACAGGGCACAAGGCAGAAACAAATCCCAAAGCAGGGCACCAGTGTTTTGTTACTATTTAAACATAATATTGTAATTTTTTTTTATTAACTTTGCTTTGTTCTGTATGTAAAATTACATTTCCGTTTTGCAATTTTGTATTATGTTACGTTTCTACGTCTTAGTTTTCTTTGTTGCCTGCACTGCCACCTGTATGTGGAGCCTAGCGTGTTGGGGTTACCTAATTATACAGTTGGGAGTCTGCGTCAAGCTAAAAAATAAGAGAAGCTTCAGCATTGTGCTTTGGTCTTCAATTCGTGTTCAGGATTTGTGCTTGTTGTGCTCTTGGATTCTCTGGTTTTGACCCCGCTTCATTTAAGGTGAAGTTGATCTTAAGGTTTTAATTCCTTTTCTAACTTTTTGTGTTTCATATTCTTTAAATAAATAAAATAAATTTTGTTTTGTTTGATCTCTGATCATTAAAAGCCTTGACTGCATTTTTGGGCTGATGCAGGCTGGAAGCCCGACTTTGGACTTGCTGTTAGGCAACCAGGGTTGAGGCCAAACCAGTCGGCCCATAAAGGCTTTTGTGCGTATTTAGAGGGCTGTATCCTTTTATGAGCTTCATTGTGGCAGGAATCATGAGAGAATCAAGCGGTGTGAGCGATAATGACCCTGTACCACCTGTCAAAATGAAGCAAGGAGAACAATGATTCTAGCTCTCATCTCAATAAGGTGGCACGAGTCCTATGGGCTCATTTAAACCTCATGTATAGATGGAAAGGAAGGGTGAAGGCCCAGCTCATTGTTACAAATAAGACTGACAGAAGTAGTGATAGATTAGAGCGACCAGGCAACGAAGTATACAGGGTGGTCCAGATCTAATTAGGCAACTTTTTAATGCAATGCACCTCGGAAACATTGCCCGCTATCGAGAAAAGGCAAACACATCGCATCCACTGTTCGACTGACAACCATCTCCCCGCCATTTTGGAAAGCAGGGCAACTAACTTAATAAGCTATAGCGTAATGAAAATTGCATAATTAGATCTGGACCACCCTATACAATAGTGGGGCCAAACTGATGACTGAAAATATGCTATGGTCAAAAGACCAGAAGAAGGAAACTACTGAGTTGATCAAAGCCAAAACACAAAATAAAAATCATAGCAAATGGAAGTTATGAGCCAGAAAATCCTAGTACTAACTTGGAGTTCTTTTCATATAATAAACACTACCAAATGATGCACCCAAATTTTTTGAAGTAAAGAGACAACTTCACGAGAGACTTGAAATTCATGGCAGACTCGTACTTCACAAGAGTCCTGGACACTTTGTGCCCATCGTTTAAATTGGCGGCAGGTTGACATTACCTGCAGTGCCCACAAGACAGCACAAGCCATGCCCACGAGACAGGCAATGGCATTGTTACCACACAACACGGCTGCAGTCATAAGAAACAAACAACAAAACAGTAATGATCATAAAAATAACGGAAAACAAAATGGCAACTGATGTAAAAAAAAATAGTTACAAAAAAATAAAATGCAATACTACAGTAAGTAAATACCCAAAACATCAATCAAATCATATTTCTAATGACCAGGAAACATTCACGACACACTGTTAATGTTGTGGTTCCAAATTAATCAATTCAATTGAACTATTAGTTAAATTGTTAATTTTTTACACCTAGCTGATCCAATTCTGAGTATCAGGGGACCAGGTTATGTTAAGTGCTTTGAAGAACCTCATATGAAAATTCGCTGAAATTACACAATAGAGGCTCTTGTAACTCACTTTTGATAAGCAAATAATTAATTAAACACTCCAATCATTAAGAAATGGCTGCTCTCACACTTTAAACTTACAAAGAGAACATATCAACTTTCAAATACTACATTCAAAATTCCCACACAAAAATTGGGTGCATATATAGCTATTTATTACTTAGAACAGGAAAAAATAAATTATAATATGCACCTCTTTATCAATAATGTATCACACATGCACACAAACTGAGAACACACTTTAATAACCACAATGAGATGTTGGCCTACCGTTCACATTTCTGGGAAAGCACTGGAAACAAATTGCCTGGTCGCACAGCATGGCACAAAGAAAAAAAGGCATAAAACGGTGGAGACTTTAACTGTTTTACTGTGCACTGTAAGCTTTGACTTAATAAATAATATTGCAAAAGTTCCTTTTTCCAGTATAAGTCACCAATACTGCAACATTTATTCAAGAAAAAAATAACTCATATGGAAAACGTGTTGGTGCTTCCTTGATAAAGGGGAAGCTAGAAAGATTCATAAGCAAGGTCTCAGATCCCACCCCGAAATGCTGCTGACCTGCTGTTTCCAGCACCTTTAAGAACTCGTAGTTGAAATGATGCCAATAGCACAGCTTATAATACTGGGAAAGGTTATTAAAATTCTGAATGCCAAGAAATGTGCTTCAAGAAAAGACACCTTCCCTGTTGTTGGAGTGAAGAGATGGAAGCTAAAAGTTAGAATTTACTTTTTACTGTTGGGTTTTCCAGCATTTAAACTGTTTTAATGAACTGAGAGAAAAACTGAAAATAGTCTTTATTTATGCTGAAGGATTTTCTAAGCCTGCACAGCTGACTGACTATTACGATAGCTTATCCTTCTCACTAGGAAAATGTAAAGAACAAAAATGTCCTATTTGTAAAAGACACAATTTATAATGTACCCAGCAGGGAGAGCACAATCTCTCGGAAATGTCTATGGGTCCATTTTTAGACCTGCCTATCCTGGTATATAGTGGTCAAAACCCATCCTAGCTACTGTATATTGTGCCCTGGCAAGAGCCAGTCCAACACAAGGCATATTCACGCAACCACACACACTATGTCCATTAACAATAGTCAATGAGAGTAGAAAAACATATAACGGTATGGAACAAATGGGCAAAAGCAGTGACCGGACTTCAAAACCAGGATGTAGATGCCATTTTAGAATTTTGCACAGATCTTTCTTTTCAAAAGTCCATCCAATCAAATACATTTTCTAGGAATTATAAGCCTGTCCGTTTAGATATTTGTTTTCTCTTTATTTTTTGACAAATGCCCGTCTTCTGCTCCTGTATTCACACTAATCTATAAATTCTGTCAGACTATCAACATATAAAAATATTTCTTATCTTCCCTGTTTCTGAAAATGCCTCTTTCTGGCTATGAGATTGTTTTAAATGTCATTTTTCTTGACATCACAAACATTTCATTCTAATAGATGTCACATTACAACCATTAACACTCCTTTTTGTGACTCTCACATCAAATGGCATATACTGACATATACATTGCATTTGGTATTCCAATAGATGGGGCATCACAAGCATTAACTCTGCTTTAATGAATCTCACACCAAATGGCACATATCAGCACCATTTGCTTTGCATGATGCACACAAATGTTAACACTGAGGTCTACATTGATTACTTACATTTAGGACAGGACATATACTGTATATATATATATATATATTATATATACATATATATATATATATATATATATAAAAGTATCATAAATGTATGTTAAGTAGTTAGAGTCACAGACTCCATAACATACTGATTATTCCCATCTCTGTCTATACAACCAACTTTTCAGATCCGTATTTTCTAATAAAGTAGAGCGAGATTAAAAATTAAGTGATCTTTACTCTCACATATTATTTTAAAGCAAAGTGAAATTATTGTTGCACAGTTGCAGTGATGTACACTGTATAAATAAATACAATCAAGTCAAGTTGGGGAGCGTGCACTGGTAAAGCGCGTTGTCGCACCCACTACACAATGAAACAACTCGGGATCCCGGTTGGCAACCCCCCAGGCACACACGCGGTCCAGTCCCACCCTCCGGAAATGACCCCCTATCTGCCGCAGCCAGGTGTTACGTGGGCGACCCCTTGGCCGGGTCCTGCCACTCGGGTCCCCAACAATGAGGATCTTATGAGATGGATCACCCTCAGGGAAATGCGCCACATTGCTGTGGTGCCATAACTGACGCTCCCTCACAATGCAGGTAATGTGCCTCATTTGGGACTCCATGAGCAACACAAAGTCAAACCAGCAGGACCCAAGGATTTTCTGGAGAGACACAGTACCAAAGGAGTCCAGTCTTCATCTCAGGTCATAGGATAGCATCCATATCTTGCAACCGTATAGCAATACAGGAAGCATCAGGAGTCTAAAGACTTGAACCCTAGTCCTTTTGCAGAGATATCGGGCGCACCACACACCCCTTTCCAGCGACCTCATGACCCCCATGCTCTCCCAATCCATCTACTGACTTCATAGGAAGAGTCACCAGTGACATGAATGTCACTGCCAAGGTAAGTAAACCTCTCAACAAGGTCAACACTCTCTCCGCAGACAGACACACTGCTAATGGCCGTGCCCACAAGAGGTCTTTAAAGGCCTGGATCTTGGTTTTTATCAGGACACTTGCAAGCCCAGACAGTCAGACTCCTCACTCAGTCTCTCGAGTGTCCCGATCAGAGCCTCCATTGACTCCGTGAAGATCACAGCATCGTCAGCCAAGTCAAGATCCGTGAATCTTTCTTCCCCAACAGCTGCTGGACCCCGCGACCTTGCCCAACACCCAGTCCATACAAGCATTGAACAGAGAAGGAGCAGAACAGACCACTGACGAACCCCAGAATCAACTGGGAAAAAACGAATAAATACAATAAATAAAAGTAGCAGAAGTAAAAACAAGGGATGAACCGGGGGGCTGTCATCAGAGATTATAGATTTAGTTCTCCTCAGACATGTGGTTGAGACTTCTGGTTCAGATGGATGAAGCAGCCACTGGGCAGACCTGGAAAGCCTACATGGATAGATTTAGTGTACTGGAGGCTAAAGGTTCTTCCGAGAAAATGATGGTTTTAAGAACTTTTGTTTTTCGTTTTGATTTTGGTTTTGATTTTTGCTTTGTTTGCTTAGTTTCCTTGATTTTCTGTCTCTGTCCTTACTATAAAGCTGTCAGCTCCTCTCCTGGTCATTTATAAATACTCTTTATATTCTTTGAGCACCTGGTCCTCGTGAACTGAACTCTGAGGCAGCAGCTCTAACCGCTGCACCACATCATGTAGCATACAGGTACATATAAAAACTTATATACTGTGTATTCAGACACATTAACAGTCTACAGTTTATGAGCTATATATACAGGTTAAGTAAGAAAATGAAGGCAGTGAAGAAGTGGAAACAAAAAGTATGGAAAACATGGAACCAGTTGTAATATGTGTTTGTGATCTGTAAAACAGCTCGTAGAAAAGGCATCATAAAGCACGCTTAGAACTCTGCTGTTCTCACTGCACAGGGCATCAGTAAAATGGAATTAGAATGATGGAGATTGTATATGTAATAACTAGCCAAAGTTGTGACCAGGAATGAAGAATTAAATAAGCAAAGGCCAGGATGTGAAGCAAAATCAAAGATCGATGAACAGTGTGAAAGGCAGAATCCAGAGTATTTCACACAGCCAAAACCAAAATACAAGACTTACATCAAAGATAGATAGATAGATAGATAGATAGATAGATAGATAGATAGATAGATAGAGTAATGGATGGCCGGCCATTTATCCCGGCCAATACCCCCAAGCCGCCAGGTGGAGCCCTCCTTGCAGCGAGGAGGTCCCCAGAAGACCAGCAGGGCATCATGGACATTGGAGTTTTTATGCAAAGCCCTGCTGGATGCCGTGGGGGCCACAGGAGGAGCTGCAGGGAGGACCGAGGGCTTCTTAGGTGCCCTGTGACCCGGAGGTTCGTCACAGGAAGAGCGGCGGACTTCGGGTTGAAGAAAGGGACGATTTACCCTGACCGGAAGGAAAAGGACTTGTGGACTATTGGGCAGAAACACTTCCGGGTCAGGAATTATAAAAGGACTATGGGAGCTCCCAGACAACGAGCTGAGCTGGGTGGAAGGGTGGCAACGCGTCTGGGAGCTGGAGGATTGTATTATTGTGATTTATTGGTGATTTATGAGTATTGTGGAGGAGAGTGTGCTTTGTACACTGTGGGAGAAAAATAAAGTCGATTTGAGGACTTTTACCTGGTGTCTGGAGTCGTGGACAGGGGTTCAAGGGAGCGAGGGCGCCCCTATCGTTCACAGTGGCGTAGCCGGCAGGATACTCTAGCGTCGTTTGCAGAGGACCTGAATAAAAAATTTCTATGGGAAACGAACCCGAGAGACTACGGAATCAGGAATCACCACAGCATCGCCAGAACCCTAAAAAACCGAGTCCAAAATGGGAAAGAAGAAGGGCAAGCAAGCGACAAGCGCCAGCAGGAGTGCCGTAGGTGCAATGGCGGCCTTCGGGAGGAGTTAAGGAGAGGCCTTACAAGTCGGAGAAACCTCCAGGAAGCAACGATCCTTCTAAGGTACGTGCCGGGAACGACATTAAAAATCCTTTTATTGTTTCTCACCTTGTCCCGTGCATGTACCTTGGAGATGACCACCTGGAGGCTCCGAGGGGAAAAGGAGACTGTCCGGAAGACGACGGCCTTCTCTTGTCGAAGCCAGAGCACCTAGAAATCGACTTCCGCATGATGGCAGCCGACAAGGGACACGGTAGCAAACCCGGTGCATTCTGGGAAGGAGGAGCTCCGCGTCCTGCTGTTTGCACCTTCGAGCCCGAAGAAACGGACTTGGCCTTTCCAAAAGGGAAGGGGGAGGCGAGCGAGGCATCGCTCAAACCACAAGAAGGTAAGGAGGGTCGGGAAGTAGCTGATCGGGATGTCGCTAAAGTATTAAAGACAGACCGCCGTTTGCCAAAGAAGGCAACTCGACCCTCCGAGAACTCAGTCCCAGAAGCCTCCGCGAGACCCGTCAGAGCACGTGCCTGAAGCGGGCGTGCTCATTGGCTCCCGGTCGGCAGGTAACACGAGCGAGGAAGTGAGTGTACTGCGGTCGAAATGAATAATTATATAAACTTACGGGAGCTCGAAAAACTAATCGAGCCCGTAGCGAGTGTCTTGCAGGTCCTGGCGACCATAGAAAGATCGTCGGGGATTTGGGGCGGCAGCCAGAGAGCCGTTGGAGAAGGTGAGGGCCTACGTGCGGCGATTTGGTGGGAGCCTCCGTAATGAATGATGCAGCGATACAGGTGGCGAGACCCGTATCGTATATAATAGAGGGCGGTGTGATCCGGGCCCGCGTTTAATAAGTAGCGGGTGCCAATACGGCGTACCCTACAAGAGAGGTGATGCGTTAACGAGTGGTGGCGGAAGGGCTAATCGATCCGGGGCAGCTAGACAGTGCTGACTCGGGCGAGGCAGCCCTGAAGACGCCGCCCGGTAATTTATAAATCAAGAGGGTGCAGACAGTAAAGGGCTCTCTTCTTGTAATAGAGACCCAGACTGTATATAAGCCCCAGATTAAACAGGAGGGCTCTAAGATTAAACGGGGGTCTCCTGACAAGAAAGAAAAAGAGACAGAAAAAGTGAAAGCACCGTTAGAGCGGCAGGGGTTTCTCTCCCAGCACAAGGCGGACCTAACGTTTCCTTATTGTTTTCAGTCCCGTAGAAGAATACCAGGAGGACAGAGGCAGTGTTACGGGTGCCGAAGGTTGGGCCATATTTGGCGGAACTGTCCTTGGAGAGAGGGGGACAAGATGTCAGTTTGGAATAATATTCCCCCTAGGTTCTCCAGGGACCAAGATGTTCATTTTAATCAAGGCTCAACCAGGACGTCCTCTTGGAGGAAGACTTCCCTCTCGGGGCAGGCGCTCGAATAATAATTGTAAGCTGGGGGAATACTGTAATGGATGGCGGCCATTTATCCCGGCCAATACCCCAAGCCGCCAGGTGGAGCCCTCCTTGCAGCGAGGAGGTCCCCAGAAGACCAGCAGGGCATCATGGACATTGGAGTTTTTATGCAAAGCCCTGCTGGATGCCGTGGGGGCCACAGGAGGGAGCTGCAGGGAGGACCGAGGGCTTCTTCGTGCCCTGTGACCCGGAGGTTCGTCACAGGAAGAGCGACGGACTTCCGGGTTGAAGAAAGGGACGATTTACCCTGACCCGGAAGGGAAAAGGACTTGTGGACTATTGGGCAGAAACACTTCCGGGTCAGGGATTATAAAAGGACTATGGGAGCTCCCAGACAACGAGCTGAGCTGGGTGGAAGGGTGGCAACGCGTCTGGGAGCTGGAGGATTGGTTATTTGTGTATTATTGTGAGTTATATGAGTATTGTGGAGGAGAGTGTGCTTTGTACACTGTGGAAGAAAAATAAAGTCGATTTGAGGACTTTTACCTGGTGTCTGGAGTTGTGGACAGGGGTTCAAGGGAGCGAGGACGCCCCCTATCGTTCACAATAGATAGATACTTTATTAATCCCAAGGGGAAATTCACATAATGAAGAAGAACATACAAGAATTCATAATCAGGGAGAGCTTCAATCAATAAAAATGCAAGGAGTTTATTTAGTTTCGATTTATCCAGAAACTTGGACAAAAAAGAAATATATGATGCTGCCCTTTTTATAGTAGCATTAATGACATCATTATTCCAGGTCATCCTGCAACAAACAATGGGGATGCCCTTATTAAAAGTATAATTAAATGGCGCAACGGCAAGACATATTTAAAAAATAAACCTCGGGCTCTTTAATGGTAGGCTGCAGTGGTAGCTGCTTTGACAATTGTGGTGTCAGCTTAGTTTAAATATATACTCACATATAAGTCATATAAAATCAGACCCCGACTTATATGTCCGTTCAAAATTGTTTTTATATTTTATTTTTTCAACATCTTCTTGCTTCCTCCAATCTCACATCAGTTTCTCAGACGTATTGAATTTTGTTGCAGTAACGCAGTTACCAATTTCTTTCGCCACTTCAACGATATTTAATTTAAAACCAGCTTCATATTTTCTTCCAATCGATCGCTCCATCGTAGGTAAGGGCTGCTCTTACGATAAAGGAGTATGAGATACAAAAAACACAAATCAGTGCAAACGTCACTTTGGAATAGTTTGAGTATTACTGTGTGGTCACGTAGGCGCAATGCGAGGAGGGGGTGGTTAGGAGTATGCGCTGATACAGGCTGTGTGCCCCGTGGTTACTCTCTCAGGTGGACGTTAGCATATCATAATCCCTTGTGCCAACAGCATGCATTTTCCACATTCGACTTATACGACCGACATAAAATACCAGAAATTATACTTTAAATTCAAGTCCCGCATTTCAGGTTACATGACAGCTTCATTCATTTGTGCTCACCTGTGACAGACTGACATTCTGCCTGAGTTCACCCCTGTCACGCACCTGCATTCAGCACAGCAGCTACTGAGGGTCATCTCAAGGACTGAACATAGCCCAGAGTGGCACTGGTTTTGCCTTTGGTTGGTCAGAGGATGAGAGTTGCAGGCTTCTTGTGATTGAGTGGCATTGGCAGGGAGTAGCATTATGGTGATGAAATAGCTATCAAAGTGCTCTGAATACTTGCTGCTACAGCTATGAATTCCTTCAGAAGTGCCAATTTTGCCTCCTCCCTCTTTCTGCTTCCTTTTTCTTTTCTTGTATCCACTATAATAATTTGTCTCTCCCTCTGCTTGTGCTTGCCATTTTTCCAATGCCAAACCTTTTTTCTTTCCAAACTAATTCTGCAAGATTGTTGATGTAATTGATGATGTACTTATTGTGGATCCAGTTTCATTTTTGTTGGGCGCCTCTTCACCTTTCAAAAGGCCATTTGCTGAAGATACAGTATGTATGATCTCTGGTAACTCATTGTTTTAAATGTGCACTTCAGGATTCAAACTCTTGTCAAACTTTTACTTAAAGAATGTAGTTTTCCAATAATTCACATGACCAGAACCTTACATTCCAAATTAAAAAATAAGTTTTTACGTGATGTCCAGTGTCTGAATCATACACATGTAACATCTGGATGTTATGTTAAGAATAAATATCACTGTGATGACAGCCCAAAAACATTCTGGAAAAAATGAACACTGCAATACTTGAAATATCTATATTAGTTATGACAGCACAACCTCTTTCATCAAAATAAATACCGTGGAAAATGAGATAAGGCAACAAAACCCTGTGTAGGTGGCAATCATCAGTGTGTTCAGACATATAGTATAAATGCAATGTGTCATGGCAGCCACTACATTCACTTCCTAGGGGTCTTTTGCCACTGGACTAATTCCCATTTTGTGCACAATTTTTTTTGGGTGAATTGTTTTTTTCAAAATGCGCCTAAATTTACACTCATCAAACATTTTGTTAAAGAAATGTAAGCAATTCTATGCTAGTAACACTGCTTATTACAACCACACAAAAAAGTACAATTAAAATCGCCCAAATTAGTCACTTTGCAAACTATTTTAACCAAAAGTTTTAACCAAATTTGCGTAATTTAATTTGTCTCCTACTTGGACAGAGGCAGTGGTGCAGTAAGAATTATGTTTCTGGACTTCTCTAGCGCCTTCAACACCATCCAAACTCTGCTCCTTAGATACAAGCTGACAGAGATGGGAATAGACTCATACCTGGTGCCATGGATCGTGGACTATCTTACAGACAGACATCAGTGTGTGCGTCTCGGGAACTGCAGGTCTGACATTGTGGTCAGCAGCACAGGAGCGCCGCAGGGGACTGGACTTTCTCCGGTCCTGTTCAGCCAACATACATCAGACTTCCAATACAACTTGGAGTCCTGCCACGTACAAACGTTCGCTGACGACACTGCTATCGTGGGCTGCATCAGGAGTGGGCAGGAGGAGGAGTATAGGAACCTAATCAAGGACTTTGTTAAATGATGCGACTCAAACCACTTAAACCTGAACACCAGCAAAACCAAGGAACTGGTGGTGGATTTTAGGAGGCCCAGGCCTCACATGGACCCCGTGATCATCAGAGGTGACTGTGCAGAGGGTACGGACCTATAAATACCTGGGAGTGCAGCTGGATGATAAACTGGACTGGACTGCCAATACTGATGATCTGTGTAAGAGAGGACAGAGCTGACTATACTTCATTAGAAGGCTGGCGTCCTTCAACATCTGCAATAAGATGCTGCAAATGTTCTATCAGACGGTTATGGCGAGCGCCCTCTTCTATGCGGTGGTGTGCTGGGGAGGCAACATAATGAAGAGGGATGCCTCACGCCTGGACAAACTGGTGAGGAAGGCAGGCTCTACTTTAGGCACGGAGTTGGACAGTCTGATATCCGTGGCAGAGCGACGGGCGCTAAGCAGACTCCTGTCAATCATGGAGAATCCACCGCATCCACTGAACAGGATCATCTCCAGACAGAGGAGCAGCTTCAGCGACAGACTGCTGTCACCATCCTGCTCCACTGACAGACTGAGGAGATCATTCCATCCCCAAACTATGCGACTCTTCATACAAAGTTATTGTCTGTTATGCCTTCATTGTTATCACTCTTTAATTTCATATTGTTCTATATCAGTATGCTGCTGCTGGAGTATGTGAATTTCCCCTTGGGATTAATAAAGTATCTATCTATCTATCTATTTAGGTAGCTAGCTAGAATAGTGACAGCCATTGGCCACTTAAGCAACACCACCACATGGGGTAACCACAGGAGGTACTGTGTGTTTCAAAGAGAACTGTGGGTTTGCGTAGAGTGCAAT
This sequence comes from Polypterus senegalus, assembly GCF_016835505.1. Classification (NCBI taxonomy): domain Eukaryota; kingdom Metazoa; phylum Chordata; class Cladistia; order Polypteriformes; family Polypteridae; genus Polypterus; species Polypterus senegalus. The sequence goes on along the minus strand of NC_053165.1, from coordinate 14,010,154 downwards.
GACATAGAAAAAAAGAAAAAGAGTGGCAAGTCAAGGACAACGAGACCCATTAAGACAAAGAGATATGAAAACAGTTCATTATTTGTTTAACTCATATTTTACCATCAGTATAAATACTACTGTCATAAAGAGGACGTATCTCTGCTTTAATGTAAAAGCATAAACCTTTCTTTTTAAATGTATAATAATTATGTTTTTATGAACTTGTTAATGACTGCAGAAGATTTATGCATGTGACACCATGGCTACTGCTCTAACATGTAACTAAAGTAGCAGATTTCCTTAACCTCAACTGTTAGAGTTTCACATACACAGCAAAACAGAACATAACAATAATAACAGCAGTGTAACATGCTAAGCGCTGATGTATGTCACTAGATATTAGTTTCATGCTGTTAGCAGAAGGGAAGCATGGTGGCGCAGTGGGAGAACTGCTGCCTCGCAGTAAGGAGACCCGGGTTTGCTTCCCGAGTGGAGTTTGCATGTTCTCCCCGTGTCTGCGTGGGTTTCCTCCCACAGTCCAAAGACATGCAGGTTAGGTGCATTGGTGATCCTAAATTGTCCCTGGTGTGTGTGTGTGTGTGTGTGTGCCCTGCAGTGGGCTGGCGCCTTGCCCTTGATTTGTTCCTGCCTTGCACCCTGTGTAAGCAGCAGACCCCCTGTGACCCTGTATTAGAATATACTGGGTTGGACAATGACTGACTGACTTTGTTTGGCCTTAATGTTTGTAACCATTTTGAAAACCTTACAATTATAATTACAGGGACAAGATTATGATCATCTTTAATACTTTTAGAATATCAAGAAATGCTCAAAAAGTTAACACTTATAAATTTTCCACGCTTAATTATGTAGTTCATTTCTAAATTGAAATAAGGAATGGATAGTCTGCTAACAATGATTTTAATCCATCTTTAGTGGTTTGTATGAATAACTTTATACTTAGAAATGTATACTGCTAATTAAGTTGTACATTGAATGCACAAGAGTGAGTATTGTTTACAGATTTATTGATCAGTACTCTGTCAGTCAGTCAGTCATTATCCAACCCGCTATTTCCTAACACAGGGTCACGGGGGTCTGCTGGAGCCAATCCCAGCCAACACAGGGTGCAAGGCAGGAAACCAGCCCACCGCAGGGTGCACATACACACCAAGCAAACACTAGGGACAATTTAGAATCGCCAATGCACCTAACCTGCATGTCTTTGGACGGTGGGAGTAAACCGGAGCACCTGGCAGAAACCCATGCAGACACGGTGAGAACATGCAAACTCCACGCAGGGAGGACCCGGGAAGCGAACCACAGGTCTCCTTACTGCGAGGCAGCAGCGCTACCACTGCACCACCATGACGCCCTCAGTACCCTGCTTTGCATTTAATTCTGATGAAAAAACAATATGCAGGATATTTAATATTTAGGCTTGTGTAAACAATAAATGAGGTGTAGTGGTAGTACTTTGCTACTACTTCACAGATAGAACATTGTCTGTTCTCCATGTCTGTGTGGATTTTCTCCAGACAGACGGATCTAAAATTATTCAAAATGTGTGTGTGTGTGTGTGTGAGTGTGTGTGAGTGTGCCCCATTATAGACTAGCAACCTGCTCAGGGCCTTTTCCTGCTTTATGTCCAGGCCTCCCCAAAATAGGCTCCACCTACGGCCCCCGAGCCGAAGTAGATGAAGTGGGTCTGGCAATATTATGATAAATGTAAAATGAAGGACTACATCTTGTGGTGGATGGCCGGCTTCATATTCCGGTCCTCACACCCGGGTCCCGAATTCCAGCAGGGCCTTAGGGACTATGTAGTTTTTATGCACAGCCCTGCTGGATACCTTGGGGGCCACTGGGAGTCGCTGTCAGAGGGCCCGTGGACTCGTATATGCCCTATAACCCGGAAGTACGTCATAATCCCAGGACAGGAAGAGACGACGTGCTTCCGGGGTGAAGATATGGACTATTTACCCTGACCCGGAAGGAATAAGGACTTGTGGACTGTTGGGCAGGAACACCTCCGGGTCAGGGGGTATAAAGGGACGCTGGGAAAGCCCAGACACTGAGCTGAGCTGGGAGGTAGAGGGGCGAAGTGTCTGGGAGAGGAGGAGCGATAATTGTGTTTGTTGTAGAGTTTATTAATTATATGAGTAGTGTGGAGTGGAGGGTGCTTAGTGCACATATTTGGAAATAAAAGAATAATAGTTATACTTTTATCTAGTGTCTGGCGTGGTACCTGAGGGTTCAAGAGGTGGACCAGAACCTCTACAGCGACAATCTTTATTAGTCTTAGTTTAGAATTTGATTTCAGCAATAAAGATTGTTTAAAGTTTTGGTTTGGACAAAAATGGAAAAAAATCAGTTCTGGCCACTCCATAATTTGCAGTGGTTTAATGTTTTTTTGACAAAAATATATACCATTGTATAGCATTGCGTTTAATGTAGTTATTTACACTTCCATTTAACAGAGTAAAGTCTACAGTATATTTCACTACTGTTTTTTGAGTCAGTCAAGAATACAAGCAAAAAAAAAATCTATGTCAAATATTGATTCGTGGCACAGATTGTGCTGTTACATGTTGATCAGAAACTTTTATCTGATGTCACGTGTTCTTTAAAGTTTCTAGATGGCACTGTGGAGCAGTCAAGCTATTACCTAACTAAATTAGTGTCATGGACGAAATGGTCTCCTTACATCTTCTAGACTTCTTAGATCAATAAGGCATACATCAAGTGCAGCAAGCTCCAGTGTATTTCACTTGAACCATTTTTTATTTACCACAGTACAGCTCATCTGCTAATAGCCAGTCAGTCATTCTCCAACCCGCTATATCCTAACACAGGGTCACGGGGGTCTGCTGGAGCCAATCCCAGCCAACATAGGCCACAAGGCAGGATCAAATCCCGGGCAGGGTGCCAGTCCACCGCAGGGCCCACATACACACACCCACACACCAGGCACACACCAGGGACAATTTAGAATCACCAATGTACCCAACCTGCATGTCTTTGGACTGTGGGAGGAAACATGGAAACTCCACACAGGGAGGACCTGGGAAGCGAACCCACAGGTCTCCGAACTGCGAGTTAGCAGCGCTACCCACTGCACCACCGTGCCGCCCGCCAAACAAAGTATCATCAGCTAACAGAAAAAAGACAGAAAGATAACATTTAATACTTAATACCTGGAACTGAAGCCAAGTGTGATCTTACATATTACTAGTGGCCAGCATGACGGTGAAAGTGGAAAGTGGGTGAAACAGAATATTTAAACAAGAGGAATCCCAGAAGCTTATACTTCAGTAATGCTAGTTGGCAAAAAAAGTTTTTTTTTGAGCCTGTCAAAAAATTTTAGGTGTTCTTTACAGATTTGAGGGTGCTGAATCCAAATCTAGTAACAGAATTGCTCAATCACGTTCAGTTTTGAGAGATGAAGTTTAAAATGGAAAAACATTGATAATATATTTTTAATAATTTAACAGCCCAAACTTTACCATCATCACCAACCAAGGTGAATTCTCGTCAAATGTAGCAAAAACTGGTTTGTGCATGAAAACACACAACATACTTCACTTCCACAAAAACATGACTTTAAAAATAAAACAACCTTCACTGTCAGATAAGATGGGTGCTACTGAACCCGGGGAGTGAAAGGCAGGGTTGAGTTCGCCATTAGCATTTTGTTCCAACTCCTTTTATATTCCATCTCCCCATATCTCAAAATTCTGTTAAATTGGCAGATGCTGTTGTCACAATAAAGGAAGGCTGTGTATTCTTTTACTGTGTGCTTACCTGTTAGCTGGTCACACCCTTGCACATTTCTGTAAAAGCCATTTAAACAATGCATTTCTCTCATCTGGACAATAAGAAGGCGTCTTTGTGACTGTCTGAATATACATTTGTGGCTGTTTTGAAGGAATAAGAAGAGAGACAGAAACAAAGTACTGATTGAGAGTACAAATTGTGTAGGAAATACTTGGTTTTGGGTTGTGTCCACTTCAATCATTGTTAAATGCAAGAAAGACAGCTATTTTTCAGCTCAAAATATAATTCAAATGATATCAGATTAGATAGAACTTTATTTGTCCCCAGGGGGACATTTGGCTTTTTACACAAGCTCTTTAAATAAATAAAGGAATAAACAGATATATAAGTACGTAAATAAATAAATATACACACATACTTTGGTCTGATACAGTGCACTGCCGCACCCACCACATGACAAACCACCTCAGGATCCCAGAATAGGACTCGAGTACAGCCATGCAATGGATGGCACCTCAGCACCACACTAGTTCAGATGGAGTGGAACCAATGTGAGGTTTTTTATGCTGGATGGAGTGGCAATTCTGCCACCAGATGGCTATAAAGCAAGAAAACTTCTGATCTGGCAGTTCCAGTCTCAGTGAGGCATTATTCAGACATATTACTATAGGTATAAAGCCCCCCACCCCCTTAGTGCTTCTTGAGAAACTTCTGGTTGTTGGCCTAAAGTCCACAGTGTTATCATGTCACACAGAGGATGTGAAGCATTGCTCATAATGGCACTTAGTTTTGTTTTAATTCCCTCCTCTGCTCCGACCTCCAGGAGGTCCAGAATGCATCACATAACTGAGCCTGCCCTTTTAATGAGCTTGTTGATTCGGTGAGCCTCTCTTGAAGAGATGTTACCAGCCAAGCACACCACACTGGTCATCACAGAGTTATAGAAGATGTGTAGGATGTCACCACTCACATTAAAGGAACGCAGTCTCCTAAGGAAAGACAGCCTGCTCTGCCCTTTCTTATTTAGTCACTATGTGTTCCGAGACCAGTCTACTCTGTCATTGATGTGGACCCCCAAGTACTTGCACAAAAAAATACTCCTACATAAAACAAACGTAAATTATTTTTAAATCAACAATTTTATTCATAAATGTGTTTTTCACTGAATCCGATATGTCATGGAAACAGTCTTTAGTAGAGAAATTCCGATTCCAGAAATATATTCATCACACCTAAATCTATAAAGTACAACGGTTTTTTTTTGAACTGGAGGATTTCAGTGCAGACCAGCATAATTAGATATCTGACTTGCTACGTAAGCCTTATCTTCTTCATTAAATATCAATCAGATGATGCCTCTCAGTATCAATCTGTTGACAAGTATTTTCTAACCTGAAAACATTATGGAGACCAGAGTCCATCCCAGTAGCACTGATATTACATGACTCATGTACTTTAGAGTCACAGATTAAACTAAGGAATTGGGTACTTGGAAAAACGTCCACACAGATGCTGTGAAAAGGTGCCTTTACCAATTTACTCCATTATTTTTAAGTACATTGCACATCTTTTTTATTATTAAAGTACTAGGGGGCTTTGCTTTGCCCCCTGCTTGCTTTGTTCGCTCACCTGACCTGCCTGGCAATTCACGTCTCTGCTGCTCGCATTGTGTGGTGGGGGGGTAGGTTTTGGTTTGTGGGTCTCAGGGCACAGTAAGGAGATGCGGACAGATCAGCTGCTGGCTTGCTGCTCTTGCTGCCGAGCTATGTGTTCTGCTTGTTGCACTGCGCATCAATCATTTAAAAGCCTGTGCAGCAGCTGTCCTCGCTTCGTTCGCCTACCCCCTTCCCAAAGGGCACACTACGCACCAGCCACCTTGCGTCTCTGCCGCTCACGATGTAGAGTGAGTCGTTGGGGTCTGCTGAAGGCACGCTAAGGAGATGTGGACGGATCAGCTGCTGGCTGGCTTGCTGCGCGTTCAGCTTGTCACGTTGCGTGTCGATCATTTAAAAGCCTGTAAAGTGGCTGTCCTTTTGTCTCACGGGACGTCAAAGTGTCTTCCGAGAAGATCACGTCTCGACCCAAGATTTTTTTATTATAATAAAGAGATATAGTTAGCAAAGTTACTATCAAATTGTAGAGAACACATCATGTAAATATTCTTCACCAATACACACCACCACCATTGTGGCTCAAGTTCTTTCTTCAGTTTTATTAATGTGATCACAGACAGAGTTTAAAGTAGAGCCAGGGGCCGGGGGCCCGGCTTCCTATAGGATGCACGTATTAATAAAATAAATCTGCAATAAAGGGTTGTTTCTTTTCTCATAATTTTTTTTTCAGGCCACAGCTAATGTAATATACTAATAATCAACAAATTGGAAATTGAATTTTTCCTACATAAGCAATGCTTTTTTTTTTGGAAATGTTACATACCCTTAAAACAGAGAACCAGTCTGCATTACAAAAATCACAAATTAGTTTCAAGTTTCAAGTTTAGCATAAGAGAGGTAACTTCACTTGCAGATTTTCTATACAGTTTTTTCCTCTTTTACAAGTCAGATAGCCGCTCCTGTCAGCAAAGCAGATCCCCAAGTAGCTATTTAATTTGCCTGTGTCCTTGTTTCTTATGCTTAAATGTGCTATCTGTACATTCGTTGCTGTTATGGTCTGAGTAAACCTTAACCACAGCTCACACTGGCATTGGTTTAAATGCAGTTACAGGACGCGACTTATGGGACATGCTCACTGACGACCTGCCGTTGTGTTGCGGCAATGGGACAAGAAAATTGTGGCGTTCATGTGAAAAAAAGGACTTTGTGGTATTTCAAAGACAACAACAACAAACAAAACAAAACAACATGATCAAATTCAAATTGAATGTAGTAAATAAAAGTAAAAATGAATCCTCCATATTTCAAAACCATAACAGGCTAAAGAAAAATGTTATTACCAGGCAGCCCCCGGGTTACGTACGAGATAGGGACTGTAGGTTTGTACTTAAGTTGAATTTGTATGTAAGTAGGAACAGGTACATTATTTTTAATAAATGCTATTGTTGACCGACTGTAACCAAGTGCTCTGCCAATGAATGATGGAGTTTCACCTCTCTCTGACCTTTTTATTATTTTCAATGGTGATGGTTTTTCTCTTCTTTACTTTTCTTCACCAGCACTTGCACCAGATTTGTGTTTCAGAGACATTCTTGAGAGGTGAAGACAAAAGTTTAAGATGCGCTCTTCTGCACAGCACTGTACACGCTATCACAGCAGGAAGGCACCCGTCGTCAACACGTCTGATGTACTGACAAGAGACAACTTCCTGCTATGTGCGTAACAGTACAGGCAGGCTTGACACTGAGAATGACTTCGGTTTTCATCACGCGCCCACCACACAGTCACCTCCACTACAGCACGCTGCCTGCAGCATCCGCCTACTGAGAATGAACACGGTGCGGCCAAAGGCGGGTAGTGAATCGCCCAACCCCAACTCAACAGGCAGCCACCCGAGGCACAATACAGTGCTACCTCCGCCTCCCCGTTCACCCACAACCGGGTCAGCACTAGAAGCATTATCAGCCGTGTGTGCTGGGCGGGCAGTAAAACGCCCCCCTCCACTCCATCCAGCCTGCGTCCAGTCAGGAGCAGTAGCTGCAGTGGCGTAATGGGCAGGCAGCGAACCATCGTCCTGCACATGAGCGACAGCTGTGGCCCCAGTGACTTTGAACCACGGGTCACCGCTTGCCGCCTGAGGAACACTACACTGCGCGAGCAGCGAAATCGCCCCCTTTCAGCGTCCCCAGGCCGAAGATGACGGAGCGGCAGTTACTGAGGCACATGCGTCGCAGCTGTGGCCTCGCTTGTAAGTTGTAGATCACATGTCTGTAACCTGGGGACTACCTGTACTTTCAAAAAATTTCAAGAATTGATATATCCTAGCAATGAGAAAGACAGTCTGAACAGATTGTTAAAGCCTAAAATGTAAACCCAAAAATCATAGTGTAAAAAAATGTTGCAAAAAAGTTGAAAGTCTAACTCAAAATCCTTTGACCTCACTCTAAACACAAGTAGCTGTAGTCTAGAGGCAAATTCAAAGGTTTGGACGTTGGAAGCCATGCACAGAAATGTTAAATAGAAGGGGAGTGGACATGTGACTTCCCAGTTATGTGCCCTACAACCACAATAGCAACGATAAACAACACAGCCATGGCCATGCAAGGATCGGCATAAAACAGCATGACCGTACTAAAGCCAAAAAATGTAATCAATAAAGATAAAAGTCATAAATAGGAAGTTAAATGCTTAGTGGGAGAGTTGCCAGCAGTACGTTTATTCTAGAGAAAGAGAAAAAAAACCTGCTTTTCACACTGTCTGTTTATTTCGATGATGCGCATACATTTTCATACCTCTATAATCCAGTTCAAGTTGGCAGGGAGCCAGAGCCAATCCAGGGGGCATCATACACAAAGCAGGAAACAGCTGTGGACAGGGCATTCCAACACTTGGCAAACTGATTATCTAAATACAAGCTGACCACCAAAACACGAACCGCTGGACAAACGTTCTGTAGGCAAAATAGGTGTGACTTTCAACTAGCTTTGCGCGGATTTTATTTTTACTTCTTGCGAGGATACTAGAGGGATATTCTAAACTTTGTATAAGAAAATTGGCCCGTCCATGGCACAAAATGATATTTATGAGGCTTGCTTTTTTTCTTTCTTGTGAATTGATAAATTGTTGGTAAACAAAAAACATTTTTGAACTCATAAACATTAACACTAGTCTGCCTGCTACACCATTTGTAACAAAAAAGTCAGCCATTCCTGAGAATAGGCAAGCCAGACAATTAAAACTTGTAAAACTCGTATAGAGAGCTAATAGGAGAGAGAAAGTACAGACCAGATGAGAATGAATGCTCAACCAGAAGTGAAATCAAAAGTATGAATGTTCAAAATTGACTGCTTATTGTTTTTAATTTGTCACATCTGACTTTTACAAATGAATTGAGTCAGGATTGGCCCCTCAATTTAAAAAAAAAAAATTCTGATTCATAGTACAGGGAAGAAGGCCTGAGGATTATTGGGAATGCCTGGGAAAATGAGACGATCACGATAGAGGAGATTGAAATCAGTGCTGAGCTGGGGTCAAAACTAGAAAGTTAAAAAGAGAATCAGTGCATCAGAACTTGAAGGGCAAAGCAAGCACACAAGTCAAAGTCAAAAGGCGAGTCCAAACCAAAGGAGCCTGCATGGCTTGGAGAATAACTTGCTAATAATGGTTTATCTTTTTGATCTACCAAGTGATGCCAACATCCTGATTATCACCATATTTGTAGTAGAAGGACCAGAATGTCTGAAGTGGTGACAAATTTGACAGTAGCAGCAGCAACTGATGATGTTAACGGTGTACAAAAAAAGAAAATAAAAAAATGCTATAAAACTTGTGAAGTATATATAGCCTTAAAATTAACCTATCTACGTTCTCTCTCTCTCTCTCTCTCTCTCTCTCTCTATCTATCTATACACTGCTCACAAAAATTAAAGGAACACTTTTTTATTGGGCCTGGCATGAAATCAATTAAACCTGTCTGATAATGTTCTGGTTGGTTAAGCAGCTGAGGTCATTGTTAATCACTTTCAGCTGTATTGGTGTTCATGGACTTAACGACAGGTGCACTAAAGTGGCAACAATTAGAAAACCCTCAAAACAGGACTGGTTTTACATGTGGAGGTCATTTCAAGTTTCTCCCTCTTGATCTTTTTTGGCTGGTTTTCCACTCGTGCTAGTTTTGGCTTGAGTAATCATCTCTACTGGCAGTATGAGGCGATTCCTTAACCCTACAGAAGTTGCACAGGTTGTCCAACTTCTCCAGGATGGCACATCCACACGTGCTGCAGCAAGAAGGTTTAATGTGTCTCCCAGCACAATCTCCAGAACATGGAGGAGATTTCAGGAGACTGGCTGTTATTCTCGGAGAGCTGGACAGGGCCGTAGAAGGTCCTCAACCCATCAGCAGGACCGATACCTGCTCCTTTGTGCAAGGCGGAACAGGCTGAGCACTGCTCATGCCCTACAGAATGACCTCCAGAGGGCCACTGGTGTGAATGTCTCTACCCAAACAATCAGGAACAGACTTCATGAAGATGGCCTGAGGTCCCGACGTCCTGTAGTGGGCCCTGTGCTCACTGCCCAGCACCATGGAGCTCGACTGGTATTTGCTCAAGAACACCAGAATTGGCAAGTCTGCCACGAGAGCAGGTTCACCCTGAGCAGCTGTGATAGACGTGAAAGAGTCTGGAGAAGACAAGGAGAACGATATGCTGCCTGCACGTCGTTCAACATGACAGGTTTGGTGGTGGGTCAGTGATGGTCTGGGGAGGCATATCCATGGAGGGACGCACAGACATCTACTGCGTAGGAAATGGTGCTCTGACTGCCATAAGGTATCGAGATGAAATCCTTGAACCCATTGTCAGACCCTACGCTGGTGCAGTAGGTCCTGGTTTCCTCCTAATGCACGACAATGCCCGGCCTCATGTGGCAAGAGTATGCAGGCAGTACCTGGAGGATGAAGGAATTGAAACAATTGAATGGCCTTCACGATCCCCTGACTTAAACCCAATAGAACATCTGTGGGACATTATGTTTCGGTCCATTAGGCGCCGCCAGGTTGCTCCTCAGACTGTACAACAGCTCAGGGATGCCCTCATACAGATCTGGGAGGAAATGCCACAAGACACCATCCGTCGTCTCATTAGGAGCATGCCCCGACGTTGTCAAGCATGCATACAAGCTCGTGGGGGCCACACAAGATACTGAAAAGCATTTTGAGTAGCAGAAATTAAGTTTTTGAAAAAATGGACTAGCCTGCCACATCTTCATTTCACTCTGATTTTAGGGTGTCTACACAATTGAGCCCTCTGTAGGCAGAAAACTTTTATTTCCATTAAAAGACTTGACATCCTTTTGTTCCTAAGACATTGCCCTGTCGTTATTTGTATAGATATCCAACTTCATATTGAGATCTGATGTATCTAATGTGTTTCTTTAAAGTGTTCCTTTAATTTTTGTGAGCAGTGTATATATAGTTATATACTTAAAGATAAGCAAAATCGTGCAACATTTCCATGTGATGTTTTTATGCAACACTCATTTTTCTTCAAAACCTACACCATACAGCGTATCATTTTTTCAGCTTCATTAGGTGAATACAACAATGATACTCTCATGTCAGTACAACCAATTTAACGCTCATCCATCAAACATAATATCTTATATACTGTACATCCACTCTGCTAAGAACAGTAGTAGTTCGGTTGTGTGTTAACAGTCAACAAATAAAGCCTATATAATCGCACACGCTTACAAACTGTAAAACTGCATAAACATTCAATTGCCAACAAAATCAGGATCGATGACCATGGAGGAGAAATTAAATTCCTTCTACATATTAAGCTAGATACTGGAAATACTTCAGCAAGTAGATTACCATTTGTCTTGCATAGGTGACAACTTCTTACAGTCCTAGCATTTGCTATAACTATAAATCAATCTCAGGGCTAGAGTTTTGAACATACCCGTGGACTGATTGCCAGCAAAGCGAACTATCGACACGGAAGGCGGTCCAGTAAGGTATAAAACATCTGAAAAAAAGTTCAAACCAAACAATAAAATGTATAATAAACAAAAACAACTTAAGGAGACTTATTACTTCACAATCACACACAAATATTATATAGAAGTAGTTATATAGTGTGAAGGACAGCCGGGTCCCATGCCCGACAGGAATGACCCTGCTGCTTATGTTCCGGGGGAGCCACCATGGGCAGTCCAATATCTCCCCCGGGATGCTTGGTGGCAGCCTCCCTGGCCAACGGTGATTCCCCAACCACCCGCAGGGCTCCATTGGAGATGGAGTCCTCCACAGCTTGGTTGGGGCCCGGGTGGCCGCTCGGGGGGCTGTCTGCTTCCAACAGCCCGGCTGGATGAGTCTTCAGCCCCACCCGGAAGTGCAATTAGGACCAGGTGGTCAATCACCTGGAACGCTTCCGGGTGGGCTATAAAAGGGCCCAGCCACCACCACTTGGAAGAGCCAGAGTTGGGAGGAAGGAGACGAAGTTTGAGAAGGAGTGGTGGTAAAGGAAGAAAGGTGGTGTTGCTGTGTGTTCGACTGGTGTTTTGTGGGACTGTGTATTGCCTGTGGGTCACAGGGAAGACGTGCGCCCACGGGTGAAGAAAAATAAAAGTCTTTGTACTTTTTATATGTGTCTTCGTGTCCATCTGTGTCGGGTCCGGCGCCCATACTGTATAGTTGCAAATTAACAAAGCCTAAATTTGTAAAGAGGGAGAGCAGAGGAGTACAGGGCAGGGCAGTGCCATTGCACAGAGACAGTGGTACAAAGAGTTTTTATAGCCCACAGGTACTGTCGTCAAAGCTGATTGTGGGACCTGAGACCTGTTACCCAATTAGGGGTTTCGCCTCCTCATCATCTGATCGACTGACACATAACCTAACTGAAAGAACACCAAGTGAAAATAACTAAACTAATAGAAGCAAATAAGACAAATTAAAATCAATTAAAAGAAAGAAAAAAAAAAAACAACTGAAGACTGGGCCAGTTACTAATCACTAATCCACAAAACCTTCAGGTCTTTGAGCTATGGAAAGAAAACTGGAATAAAAACCCATTCTGAAATTGAGAAAACATGCTGGTATAGATAATATATTATTATAAAAGAGAGGAAAAAATATACTTTCATAGAAATAATACCTAACCAAAATGATGCAAGAGGAAGCACAGAAATATCTAATTAGGTTTATGTGGAAGCCTAATAAATAAGTTTCCCAGTTCTGTATAAAGAGAGGTGATAATATTTTGCCCAAAGTTAGTACTAATTTGCAGTATCCTTTATTTACTGTATCAGGGTGACACTACTATTTTTATCAAACAACCACTGGTGTGAGATACACAGGTGGCACATCTACATTTTCTGAAGGTTTGTGATTCAGCACATCAGGTAACAAATCACAGCCAGTGTTACTGTGGTAAAGCAAATTTATTTTGAATTTCTTAGAGGATCTAGGCTCTAGTCCCTTGTGAATCTAAACTGCATGAAGTAAGTAGGAGAAGGCTACACTGTTATTTAGCTGATGCTATTGTCCAGTATAACTTAGGAAGTTAACCCATAAAGTTTAATGTTTAATGTGACCTATCACAGGTAAAGTCACTGACATGAAGAACTGGCAACAAGCCCTACATTTGAATACTTTGCTCAAGTAACAAGAAGCATTTAAAACTCAAACATGCCATGTGTAGAATAGTTGACATTTATTTTCCTTGCTCTTTACTCTTGTTCTTAGTGGTACAGTGGTTATCAGATCACCTGTGTTCATGTGGGTTTTTTCTTTGCACCCCAGATTTCCTCAAACATCCCAAACAGCTGCAGATTAGGTTAGCTGGTGAATCAAATGTGCCCTTGTCTAAGTGTGGATGGGTGCCCTGTCCAGGATGGTTCCTGCTTTGTACCCAATACTACAGGGTTAGCTTCCGGCCTCCCACATTCCTCTCTTTTTCTAATGCTGAGAAACTCGTCCCTGCTTTTATCACATCCCACATCGATTATTGTAACTCCCTACTGGCAGGAGCCACTCCTAATCTTTATATCACAACTCCATTCAAAACTCTGCTGCAAGAGTCCAAACACGAACCAGCAAAAGCGAGTACTTAGCCTTCATCCTTCTTCGCCTCCACTGGCTCCCTGTGTCTTACAGGATTGAATATAAAATTCTATTATGAACCTCCAAAGCTTTAAATGGCCTTGCACCGGACTACATCAGTGATCTCCATCACTTAGTTCCTGTTCTCCCACTAAGGTCCTCTGATTCTGCCAATCATGTTGTGCCCCATACTAACCTGCACTCTGTGGGTGATAGCAGGGCCTTCAGCTATATAGCGCCCACACTTTGGAATGACCTCCCAACTGACTCAATTAATTCTTTTCAAAAATAACTTAAAACTCATCTGTTCAGGAAGGCGTTTAACTTAACCTGACATCCTGCCCCATCTTTTCAGTTTTTCTCTCTGTCCAGATGCTCAGTATAATTTGTGTATGTTATATCACAAATTATGTTATCTGCTAGGCTTTTCTTTTATTGTAGAATTTAGTATTTTTATTATGTTTTATTCTACTAAATGCTTTGTGCATCCTGTATCTATCTGTTTTAGTGTTCTATTCAGGAAACATTTTTATCCAATGTTACATACCTGCTGTTTCTTTCTTAGACTCTGTGAAGCACCTTGAGCGTGGTAGAGGCACTACATAAATAAAATGTTATTATTATTGTTATTATTATTATTAATGGGAGTAAATAGGTTTGAGAATGTGATGCTCTTCTTGTTCACAGTTGCACAGGGTCAACAGTATCTTGGCAGCAAAAGGAATGAGGCACCCACTTTAGATTGATATTCACTTTAATAGTAGAACAGTTTCTGTGTAACAATCGGCAGATTAAGACTCAGAGTTTAACAACCAGCAGATTGAGAGATCATCAAACCCACATAGAAACCACAACAGATAGGAGTTAAACTGACTATGGGCTGGCACCTAAAACTCCATGCAGCCCTACATTTCTAAAGTTAAAATATCAACTGTACAATAAAGTCCTGTCATTTACCTCAGAGCTGGACAGATGCAATTATTTGCTCTGAGGATGTTGATGGAGAAGTATAGAGAAGGCCAGAAGGAATTGCATTGCGTCTGAGTGGAGAAAGCATATGACAGGGTGCCTCGAGAGGAGTTGTGGTATTGTATGAGGAAGTCGGGAGTGGCAGAGAAGTATGTAAGAGTTGTACAGGATATGTACGAGGGAAGTGTGACAGTGGTGAGGTCTGCGGTAGGAGTGACTGAGGTGGGATTACATCAGGGATCGGCTCTGAGTCCTTTCTTATTTGCAATGGTGATGGACAGGTTGACAGACGAGATTAGACAGGAGTCCCCATGGACTATGATGTTTGCTGGCGACATTGTGATCTGTAGCGATAGTAGGGAGCAGGTTGAGGAGACCCTGGAGATGTGGAGATATGATCGAGAGAGGAGAGGAATGAAGGACAGTAGGAACAAGACAGAATACATGTGAGTGAATGAGAGGGAGGTCAGTGGAATGGTGAGGATGCAGGGAGTAGAGCTGGCGAAAGTGGAGGAGTTTAAATACTTGGGATCAACAGTACAGAGTAATGGGGATTGTGGAAGAGAAGTGAAGAAGAGAGTGCAGGCAGGGTGGAGAAGAGTGTCAGGAGTGACTTGTGACAGACGGGTATCAGCAAGA
The DNA here is from genome assembly GCF_016835505.1 of Polypterus senegalus. Taxonomy (NCBI): domain Eukaryota; kingdom Metazoa; phylum Chordata; class Cladistia; order Polypteriformes; family Polypteridae; genus Polypterus; species Polypterus senegalus. The sequence goes on along the minus strand of NC_053165.1, from coordinate 13,995,070 downwards.
GTGAAAGGGAAGGTCTACAGGACAGTAGTGAGACCAGCTGTGTTATATGGGTTGGAGATGGTGACACTGAGCAGAATGCAGGAAACAGAGCTGGAGGTGACAGAGTTAAAGATGCTAAGATTTGCATTGTGCGTGACGAGGACAGATAGGATTAGAAATGAGGACATTAGAGGGTCAGCTCAGGTTGGACGTTTGGGAGACAAAGTCAGAGAGGCGAGATTACGTTGGTTTGGACATGTGCAGAGGAGAGATGCTGAGTATAATGAAAGAAGGATGCGAAGGATAGAGTTGCCAGGGAAGAGGAAATGAGGAAGGCCTAAGAGAAGGTTTATGGATGTGGTGAGAGAGGACATGCAGGTGATGGGTGTAACAGAACAAGATGCAGACGACAGAAAGATATGGAAGAAGATGATCCGCTGTGGCAACCCCTAACGGGAGCAGCCGAAAGAAGAAAATTCACCTCAGAGCTGGACGCCATGAATGTCAGGGACCTGGCCCCTACATTTCTTAATTCAGAAGATTGCCGTGGCACTTAGGGCCACTTCGACATTATCAAACTATTACACTTAACTATGGAAAGTTACAGTAGGGAAACTGGTTGCCTTGGAATACAACAAAAAAAGGTCACTCTGCTGCTTATCATACTGTCCAGCACTTACGTAAGATATTATAGAATGATCAGGATGTAGAGGATAGCCTCGATCATCAGAACTGTGACCTTGTCACTTGAAACCAACTGTGGGTCCCCAGTGCGGTTTTCCTCTGTACTGCTGCTCTCCGGAGGTTTATGTTTTCTTCCATCTTTCAGTTATAATATGTTCTTTGCAGTACTGTTGTATCTGTATTACTTACTGAGATTGCTTCTGTGTTATTGTGTGATTAAATTAATTTATGTGTTTATCGATTTAAATGTTGTATGGTATAAAATTCCCATTATTAATGTAACTATGTGAGTGCAAGGCCAGAAAAGAGCATTATAAAAAAAAAAGAAAGTTGCAGACAGGAACTCAGTATCAAACAACCTGAACAGGCTTCAAAGTGAAGATCACTATATATATATATATATATATATATATATATATAAAATGTGAAAAAAATATTATTATGGATGGGTATGCATCACATTACTTAAACTATATAGGAAGACACTGTAATTTTCATGCTACCTCCCGTAAATGCCAAAAGTGACTATACTCCGTTGGGCCCTTGAGCAAGGCCCTTAACCTGTAATTGCTCCATCCTGGGTTTGACGTTAATCTGCACCCAGCCCTGCAGGAAAGCCCTCCAACCTGCAGGGGAAAACCTGGGGGTTTGTGGCAGAATTGGCACTCCAGCCACAATAAAAAAACTCACACTGGTTCCATTTCAGCTGAACTAGTGTGGTGCTGAGGTGTCACCCATTGCATGGCTGCACTCGGGTCCTAACCTGGGGTCCTAAGTTGGTTTGTCATGAGGTGGGTGCGGTAATGTGCTATATCAGCGCGTGCTCCTAACCTCCTCCTGGAGGGAATGAGTTTATTGCATATAAATCACGCGTAAAGGCTAAGGAAGTCGTACACTTGTTAAGGCTGATAGTTCTGTAGACTCTTTTAAGTAACACTGGCAAACCTTTTAAATGGCCACTGCTGTGTCTTTAACATTTTCATGTTGTGTGTGGTGCCCTGTGGTGGAACTTGAACTGGACAACATTTTGATCAAGTTGCGCCTCCTAGTATTCAAGTGAGCTCATACAGCGAACACGTTGTGTCCCATGATGAAGCTGGCCTTTATTTACATTTACTTGTGTCACTGCCACAGTGGCCTTGGAAAGACTGGATCACATCCTTGCTAAGGACTTTTTTTGTTTCTTCACCTTGTACACCTTCTTATGCTTGATGCTGTCCAGATAGTCACCAGCTCCCTGCAATTTTAGAATTGGTGTAAGCAGGTTCAGAAGATAAATTGACTTTTCTCTGCTTTCGCTGGAGATGCTGATGAGGTATATTGCAGATTTCTATCCCCTACTTGCTCTTTGGTAAGTGGTGTTGAAGAAGCTTATACTATCAGAAGTTTAGCTTTTCTGTTCAAATTGGAAGGAGAAACAAATACATCTGAAAATGTATCCCATGTAGTTAGAAGCAATTATTTAAGCGTATATTGTATAATGGAATAGAGTGTATCACCATATTTACTATATCCTTTATTGCTGCTAGGTTACAGAGAATGTGCGCTGAGATTTTTCAAGTACAGAAGACAGAAGTTTCAAGGTAAGGTATTTCTACACACTGATCGTGGCACCAGAGAGAGGTGACATTTTGCATGTTGATTAGCACATGCAAGAAAGAATTTCACTGTACGCTGGATGTATAACAACAATGACCATATAAACCTATAAAAATGTAAAAATGAGTATTACAGTACTGTATAATAAAACTAACAAATAAGTTATATATATGATCTGGTCATGTAACACACTTTTGCATTGCAGGGTCACAATTGACCAGCAGTCTATCCCAACAGTGTACAGAGTTGGACCCTCTTGAATGGACCACAAGTCCATAACAGTGTACACCGATTTGCATTCATTAAGGACCAATTTAGAGCCACCAAATATTCAAGCATACACATCTTCAGTAAACAGGAGAAAACCAGGTACCAATAGTCATGGGGACAGTATCAAAAGTCCAAATCACAAACTGTAAATAACTAAGATGAGATTTTATGAAGTCTCATCCTTCTACCCTTTGACAAGAGGGCTGTGAAAGTGGATGGATGGATGAATGAATGAGCTTTCTTAAACCAGTTCAAGGTTGTGGGGACCCAAAGTCTCGTGCACATACAGGGTCACTTTGGAATTGCCAATTAACATGGCATGCATGCCTGTGAAGATGTGGGGGGAAAAAAGCCAGAGTACTATGAGGAAAACCCAACATGGATACAAGAATAACATACAAACTGTACACAGATAATTACTCAGACAGGAATTGAATGGAGGTCACTAACAAAGTGCTTCTGTGAGACACTTTACCGCCGTCCAGTAAATCACAAGCCTTTTATAATTTAATAACAAGTACAAAAACGTGATCCCAGAAAATTTTTGTATCTACAGAGAAACATATGAAGCAAAATCAAAGGGCTTTGGAATACAATACTACAGAAAAAATAAAAAAAAGGAAAATACAAAATCAAAAAATGAATAGAGAAAAATACAATGAACACTACAAGTAAAAACAGAAATTGGTCTTACATCAAAGGTAGGCTAAGTTAATATTTAAAAATAATACCAATATTATTGAACTTGTTATTATATTGTTTATAATTTGTTGCGTCTCATATCGTTTAATATTTGTAAAACTGCAAACCTTTGTGGTGTTCTTTAGTAATCTCTAAACTTTCTGTTAGTATTTAGTACATTATAATGCTTATGAAAAAAACTACTGTATTTATATTTAATATAACATACGGGCATAAGTAATTCTAAAATGTCCAGAATGAGTGAGAATGGCTTTGTACTTTAGAGAACTCCGTGATGGGATGGACTGGCATCTTGCCCACAGCTGGTCCCTGACTTGTACCCAATCCTGTTAAGATAGGCTTCAGTGTCCCAAGATCCTGAATACAGAAAATGAATGCAATACTCACTAAAAAGCGATGAAGGTGCCTACCCCAGGATAAGAGTCAAACTATGCCCTTGGAATGGAGAAGGAAGCGTACATTAAGTACCAAAAGAAAACACACACACACAAAAACCACACGGCCAGTAACCAGTGTATGAAACAAAAAGCAGTTCCCTGAACGTTTGACGCAGTTAAAGCTTTAACCACTGAGCCACCATGACACCCTTACTGACAACTAAAGAATTGTTTGTTTTGTGACTGAATTACATATTAACTTTAAATTGCAGCTACCAAATATTTCACTTCTTTCTCTCCTTAATGTTACATTCTTTTTCATTACGAGTAATGCAATTCTTAATATTTCTAAAGCACCACTAATATCCGCAGTTTTAACTACAGACTGCAACACAAGCCATGCAACAATACAACTTTTCTGAAAATCATGAGACTTTTACTAAAACATCAATAATCACAGTTGTTGAGGGATGTGGACTTCTTTTGCCAACTTTTCTGATGAGCTTAGTAAATGTGAGAACTTCAGCACATGTGAAATTGCATTTTTCTAAAGTTATCTTTACTAAACTGTGTGAAGCATGTCTATTCTTGGCGGTCGATTCATTTGGGGAGTAATTATCACATTCTGTCTCCTATGGCACAGAAATATTAACAAGAGCCTGTAGTCACCGACTAGCAAGGAATCAAAGCCACGCAGAGACGTCAGTGAAGTTGAGCAAATAGGATTAAAGGCGGCTAATGGCTGGGCTCGGGAACCACAGCCAGATTTAAAGAGGAATTCTCTTTGGAAAGAAAATCCCAACACACACACTCCACTTTCTCCCAATGCTACTTTGTGCCCCTTTGTCTAAAATGTACTTAAGAGTCCTAATTTAACACCCAAAGAACCGAAAAAGCATTCACCTCACTACACACAGAAACAACAGGATGAGACGCGGACTAGTGAGACAGAGAGCTCTGTCGTCCAGGGCAGTTGTGAACGCACCCCGACTCTTTTATTTGAGTGAGATAATGATGTCCGAGGGAGGACACGTCTAGCTTTACCTTGAGGACTTCCATTGGTACCTGTGCTGTAGCCGGGAGACTGGCAGGTAGGCTGACGTTGATGGCAGGTGTCTGGCTGGCCGGCGCTCTCTGCTGCATGAACTGTGCCGCTTGCTGTTTCTGCTGCTGCTCTCGACGCTCCTGTTCCTGCATTTGCTCACGCATGAGCTGCTGCCGTAGCAGGATTCGTGATGTCATGGTGGAGGAGCTTAACGGGGGTTTGGAGGAGCCAGGCTGCTCTGACGAATTACTGAAGGAACAACATGAAAAAAGAAAAAAAAAAGAGAGAGCAATTAGCTTCATTAACCTTCTGCTAAGTCACATGATACATATAGTGAGGTGCAAGAAAACTGTCTTTAAATAATACAGTCAGCAGCGTGCACAGCATCTAACCTTGTTAACACACATCCATCCGTATATTCCCCATCCATTTTCTTAAATGCTTCACATGATCGCATTTACCCAACACAACATCATAAGATGTAAGGTAGGAAAGTGGCCTGGAAGGAATACCAGTCTGCAACACTTCACACGTACACAGATGAAACGTGCCAGTGTAAAGATACCAGCTCATGGGCTAGAAAATCCAAGCACTGCTCCTTCTTTCCATTCCAGTTGAACATGGCTTGCTCAGAGATGTGGACAAAAAGATCTGCGTCGAGTGAAATCTTCTAACAGCTCCAAAGTGGTACCGCACTCTGTGGTAATCCCACTTTAGTCAGTTTTTGCCAAAAGCCTGCTTCTTTAGATTCTGATTGAACTTATTACCTTACCTACATCAAATGTAATATTACGTCATTCACTGTGGTGGGTTATCTCCAGCTATTCCTTTTGTTTAAATTGTGTGGCCATGTGCATGAGTGGGTTCTGCATTGGCCTCGTGCCCCATCCAGGGATGCTTCCCATGTTGCCCTCAGAGCTGCTAGAATAGGCAAGATAAACCATAACTCTGAACTGGATAAGGGCAGGTGATTTCCAAGATGTGCTACATCATTGGGATATCACATTCCCACTCAGACTTGGTAGTGATAGGTGATCAGATGCAGGCAGACACTATTTGATTTTAGGAACTCAAAAAAAAAGTTGAAAATGTTTTGAACAATCTTGTCCAAGTATGTGATGAGATCACTGGGTGTGAATTAACGGTATCCACAGTTGGGTGGCAATTGGGCGAAAAGACAACTCGGCGAAAGACAATTCAGCGATGAAACAACTTGGCGAAATACAACTCGCCAACATCCTTCACCAGTTAGGTTCAAGGAGATTTTTTAATTATATTTAAATGACAATGTGATTTAAAATGTTGAAAATAAATTTATATTCACGAACGAACTTTACTCTAATATTATTTATTCTAATCGTATGATAACGTTATTTAGAATACAAAAGGTGACCTGCGAGTACGGCTTAAGGAATATCTTTACTCTCAATGTATTGGGACTCTCATGAAGCAGGTGATTCTGTGGATTTTCCGGCGCCCTACGTTGTCATTTAAATATTATTAAAAAAATCTCTTTGAACATAACTATTACCTCAGTGGTAAAGGATGTCGCCAAGTTGTCTTTTCGCCGAGTTGTTTGTCACCCAGTTGCCTCTGAACGGGTATCCACACCGTTTGACTCTATGAACGATGATGTCCTATTTTGCTGTAACCCTATTTTTACAGTAAACTAAATGTGGCTAAGCTCACTTCAATAGCAATATTTGCTATTATAGTCATGTTTTAACTCACCACATATCACATTTCCTGTGGGTGCTGCCATTCTATGCACCTGCAGCAATGACATGGGACTTGTCCCAGAAGTTGTACCATGTGACGTTATCGGCAGAATGGAAATCTGACTTAGTACCCAAGTTTGTGGATTACTTCTGAAACCTTTTGTAAGCATTTTCTTTCTGGTTTGACTCATTCTTGGCATGGTTCTCAAAGATGTTGGTTTTGGTTTGCATATCGGACTTGGTTACACATTAATTTAATTAGTGGTTTTGACCCCTGCTTCACTCAAGTTAAAGATTTCATTTCCCGGACCCTTCTTCTGTTGTGGCCTGCAAGCTTACATCTCTGGCTGGTTGAATGGCTGGATGGAGGGATGGATAGATAGAACTTTGTTTATCCCAAAAGGGAAGTATAAGAATGGACTCGCTTTTGAGGTGATCAATGAGTAGTGAAACACAGAATTGGCTTGTATGATGTCTCACACCTGACAAACATCAATCGGATCAGGTCAGAATGTATCTCCTACCTTGATGGTTGCAATTGTACAAACTTCAACAAATTTCTAGCAATTTTATGCGGATTTGAAAAGAAAACTCTTGAGTGCTTGCAACTTGGCCTAAAGTTGTATAGTGTACACATTAATGCAGTGTGTAGTGTGCAACCCTATGCCAGCTAGAAAAAGGACTGCTGTCATGTTTTGGAGCAGACTAAAGAAAACCACATCCAACCCAATATTACTATATTGATGTGCACCCTCATGTTGAATCAGGTATGATCTGTCTTCTTCTAAAAGGCCCACCAGCCCCTGCTGTACAATGGCAACATCTAAAGACTGAATAAAGTGTCCTAATAAAACAGAGTCACAATGAGACTCTGAAGATCCAAAATAAAGCAAAGCCTATTGCCTCTGTTCCCCACAATATTCCTTTAATTCCTCATGTTTTCCTTCTCCTAGTCCTCTCTACTCTCTCTTTATATTTCCTCCTGCTTGACCACAATTGCCCTATTCTCTTACAGGAAATCATCCAATTCCCTAGCCTTAATTTTCAGGAATCCTGCGTAACACCATCAGTTTAATTTTGGTGGAACTTTCAGATTCTGGAATCAATGGTGCAGCCATTCATGGTCTTCTGAAGTGGCAGACTGCGGTACGACTTGTTTGTTCTTGCCTAGTGGGTGCCTAAGACTGGTTGTCCACCTGGAGGTATTTATCCCACTATCACCTTTCTTCTGTTACCTCAAATCCCAGCCTGCCCAACTCAAAGCAGATACCCCATGTTGGCTGCACCTTCGCACCTCGACCATCACTTCTTCCTTTGTACCTGTCTGCCCATTTTATTTAGAGTTTTCCTATTTTTTAATGGGTCTTATGTTTTGACCTCTGACTTTATCTTTTAAATTTACAGGATTTTTCTAACAGTTCTATTCCTGTACTGACTTCCTGGTTTTTGTATTCGATTCTTATTTTGCCCCTTTTTGGATTTTGACACTGTATAAGATTGGTTGAAACTAAACAGGTATATTTATAGCCATATTAAACTAGCTAACTACAATGGAGTTTTAGGGTTTTACCCACAAGGCTTTAGGAAACGGGAGCACGGAAACAGGAGTAAGAAGTACATCAGGTAAGCTGGGTTCTATTTTCTAGAAAGTAAAATGGTGTTGTGTATTTTATTGCATTCTTGTTTCTCACGTTACTGGAGAGTGGTGACGTGTTGAATGTTGGTTAAACATGCAAGTAAGAATTAAAACTGTATCGATTAGACTACATGCAACATAGTTGAGATAAGCATAGTCAAAGAAAGTGTTGACATCAAGTTCAAATTCAAGTTTGGTGGCACAAGTGAGCAGCATAATGAATTTCTTAAATGCATGTCCGATCAACATGCAACGCGTGAAGTAAAGGAAATTCAGAAAACTGACCAAGCATACTACAAAATCAGGATTAGAAACACTAGGAGGCAGCACTCAATGATAGCCGCAGAAATTTTAGCCCTAAAATACAAGCAAATAATCTTTATCATAATTAGCAATTGTGTATAGTGCACATGTACACAGATATAGTATATTAAGGCTAATATGAAGTTTGCTTACCTAGCCTGATGTGTGGAGTGCAAGTCGAGGGACGTTATACTTGAGCTTTGTAATACGTAAGCCCTCCCTGGAGTACTGTGTGTCGGTTTGGTCTCCAGATTACCAAGAAGACATAGCAAGGCTAGAGAAAATCCACAGCAGAGTGACAAGGCTGATTTGAGGACTTTAACGAATGAGCTATGAGGAAAGATGGACCCCTAACCTTTCCGGTGTATACAGACAAAGATGAAGAGGTGATATGAATAAGTGTTTCCAATTATGAAGGGAATTAGTACAGTGGATCCAGGCTATTTATCATTGGAAAGATCTCGTAATGTGTAAATCTCATTGGCACCTGTTTGTGTAGTGGCGCAGATGCACCTCACTACTGTCACAAGACAACTTCTCATAAAAAAAAGAATGTTGTGTGACATGAGTGGGTCAGTGAATCTGGGATACTGAAAGTCATGTAGTGAGAGCCCTGTGTAATTTACATGTTATCCAACAACATTTTTTCAATCTTTTTTTTTCAGCACAATGACAAGAATAAAAGAAAAATGAAACATCAAACCACTGTAACTTGGCAGCTCAGTCTGTCTCACAGCTCCGAGAGAAAAGAGTTCAAAATCCTGGCTTGGACTGCAGGTTCTTCCTACAGCCATACAGGTTTTCACCCCAAAGAAACTGTATGAAAATAACGGACGACTCGAAAGTGAGATCTTAGTCCTGCATTTTAATTTAGATAGGTCTAAAACACAAGCGGGCGGCACGGTGGCACAGTGGTAACGCTGCTGCCTCACAGTAAGGAGACCAGGGTTTCGTGGAGTTTGCATGTTCTCCCCGTGTCTGCGTGGGTTTCCTCCCACAGTCCAAAGACATGCAGGTTAGGTGCATTGGCGATCCTAAATTGTCCCTAGTGTGTGCTTGGTGTGTGTGCGCCCTGTGGTGGGCTGGCACCCTGCCCGGGGATTTGTTCCTGCCTTGCGCCCTGTGTTGGCTGGGATTGGCTCCAGCAGACCCTTGTGACCCTGTGTTAGGATATAGCGGGTTGGATAATGACTGACTGACTAAAAAGCAAGGAACACTGCATTTCCTGGGAAAAAATATGAAGGGTCTGTAACATATTTTTATTTACACAAGTTCAGCCCGGCCGGGACGCCCAGGAGGACCGGAGGAGGGCTTGTGCCCCCTCCAGACCGTGAGGGGGCGTCCGTCCTGGTTATGTAGGGGCCTCGGGTAAAGGGCTTGGAAGCCCAGCCCTGTAGGGACCCGTGGCCACCGCCCAATGCCTGCATATCCCTGGAGCCCAGCACTTCCGCCACACCAGGAAGTGCTGGGGGGAAGACGACAGGGGACACCCGGATGGCTTCCGGGTGCGCATCCGGCACTTCCGCCACACTTGGGTGTGGCTATGACTGATTGCCGGGAAGCAGCTGGAGCCCATCCGGGTTCTCATATAAGGGGCCGTCTCCCTCCAGTCAGCAGTGGATGTCGGGTGGAAGAGGACAGAACTGGAGAGAGGACGGGAGGCGCCAGGAAAGAAAGGCATTGGACTTGTGTGGCCTGGACATTGGGGGAACGGTGCAAGAGGCACTGGGGGTGCACGTGACCACAAATTTGTATATATTACTGTAAATAAATGGTGTGTGGTGGAACTATGTTGTCCGTCTGCCTGTGTCCGGGTCCCAGTTCACAACAGATAAGAGTTTAGCCTACACGAGGCAGCACTAATTGCCTGTTTCATTCCCTTATTCTTAATTCCCACTGGCAGATTTAAGAGACATTATCAAAAATCAGAATAATTAAAGAAAAAAAGAATACGAGAAATTAAAATTAATAAGAAAAATAAATAAATAAAAATGCATATATGCCCTCCTGCATGTTGTTTTTTTATGTATTCTCTGAAACACACACTGTATTTATTTGATTACTTTTTGAAGTGTTAATATGTAGAAAGAAACATTTTGGCTAATAAAAAGAAAAAGCTAAATAATAATAATATTGATAATGGTATGTCATTTTGCAAATTCAATGTAATTGGCACATCCCTTTCTCTCAATATGCAATCTTAAATCAGCCTGACTAGAAGTGTATTCTTATTCCAGTTATTTAAAAACTGAATGAATCCACGGTCTCTCCCATGCTGCTCATCTGTACTTTTCATTTTGATTTTAACTTATGTACACTGTAGGTTTTAAACGTAACAAGATATTATGATATTTATTGTTTATTTTAAATTCTATTAGTGTTTTCTGTGTGAAGTGTCTTGTGATGATGTATTCCATAAATGGTGCTTTATAAAATTAAAAATTGACCAAGAGGTCAGTCAGTCATTGTCCAACCCGCTATATCCTAACAGAGGGTCACAGGGGTCCGCTGGAGCTAATCTCAGCCAGTACAGGGCGCAAGGCTGGAACAAATCCCAGGCAGGACGCTAGCCCACCACAGGGCGTGCACACACACACACACACACACACACCAAGCACACACACGGGACAATTTAGGATCGCCAGTGCACCTAACCTGCATGTCGTTGGACTGTGGTAGGAAACCCACGCAGACACGGGGAGAACATGCAAACTCCACACGGGGGGACCCGGGAAGCGAACCCAGACAGGTCTCTCCTAACTGCAGGGCAGCTGTGCCACCGTGCTACCCTTTGGCCAATAGGTTTAACACAAAATAAACAATTACTTATAAATATAAATCTCAACTATCATTTAGCATGTAGTGACTGGGTTCAGACTGGCATGGCAGCACGTGAAAAATGGCATCACACCAAAATTACTTACAATACGTTGCCAATTAGATTAGATAAACTTTAATAATCACAAGGGGAAATTTAGATGCATACAGCAGCAGAAACATAAAACAAAAGGATATGGACTCACAGGACAAATAATACAATCATCCATCCATCCATTTTCTAACCCGCTGAATCCGAACACAGGGTCACGGGGGTCTGCTGGAGCCAACACAGGGCACAAGGCAGGAAACAATCCTGGGCAGGGTGCCAACCCACCGCAGATAATACAATCAATCAATCATTAAATAACATACAGTGTGCAGAAATTGCAAAATGAACTTAAAAGAGTGTCAGCATTTAGTTTGGGACATCAAGGGGAAGCATTGAGTCACATGATAACAGCAGGCAGAAAAGGTTCTCAGAGGAGCTTCATAGTACAAAATGTCGATCTGAGGATGTGGCTAAAAGTTATCCAAGACAGCGGCGCCTGGAGGGGATGAAGAGGATTTTTCATGACGGCATCCAATTTTGCAACCATCCTCTTTTCCACAACAGCTTCCAGTGTGTCCAGGGTTCACCCTGTGATGGAGCAGGCTTTCTCGATAATTTCTTAATAAGTCTGTGCATCTTTTTAGCTCAACTTGTTTCTCCAGGAGACCACAACTTAGAACACCACACACTGGCTGCTATGAACTGATAAAACCTTTTCAGCAACTTAGTTTACACATCAAAAGACTCCAAAGAAATATTTGCAAAAAGTGTATAAAAGCAAGTCAGCGTTCACTCCAAAACTGAGTAACCAAAACAAACGGCTTGTTTGCTTGTCATCAGCATTAAATCAGGCTAAGTGCAACTTTTTGGTTAGTTGTACTTTTCTTTATCCATCCAGAGAGGGAAGAAGATTTTGAAAAGCACTTAACTCCACCACTAGTCCTGAAAGAACTAAATTCCCAGGGATACAAGAGATGAAATCAAATAAAGCACTTGCCTGTTTGATTGAAAAAGACACTGCAGACAGGCAAGTTATTAAATGAAGCCAAACACACTCCAGTTTTCCAAGATGGTGTTGCCATTAAGTATTAAGTAAACACACTTGCCCTTAAATGTCCTGGTCAGCAGTGTAGCATTTTTCAAATAATGACTCAAACCCACTGACATTAACGTTTACTTAATACTCAACAAATGATTTGCCAGTGAAACTCCCACTGCACTCCGTGTTCATAAAAATGTAGACTTGCCAGCTGTTACTTGTGTCCCCTGTCCTATTACTCTAAGCCATTTTTCTTTGTTCAAAGAGCTGATGAAGGAGAAACAGAAAGCACCACGGGGAGTAACTTTGACCCCATTCACATCTCCCATTCAAACTCTGCCTTGACCAGAGGACATGAATCGAGAATGACACACAGTAAGAGAATTTAATGGTGCCTATGATAGCACCGGAAACCAATACTTATATCAGAAAGTTTCACGTTTCATTTTGCCAAGACAGAAAACCGTCAAAATACCATACACAAACACTGACCTGGCATTAACTTGGGTTTCATATCTGGACTGTAACCTAGATTAAATTTAGCACGACTATACTTAAACCCGGGAGTAAAATGCGTCTCTAGTATACACATCGCATTCAGATAGAGATTTATGGTCAACTTCTCCAACAAATACAGTGGGATGCAAAAGTTTGGGCAACATTGTTAATATTCATTATTTTCCTGTATAAATCGTTGGTGGTTACGATAAAAAATGTCAGTTAAATATATCATATAGGAGACACACACAGTGATATTTGAGAAGTGAAATGAAGTTTATTGGATTTACAGAAAGTGTGCAATAATTGTTCAAACAAAATCAGGCAGGTGCATAAATTTGGGCACCACAAAAAAGAAATGAAATCAATATTTAGTTGATCCGCCTTCTGCAGAAATTACAGCCTCTAAACGCTTCCTGTAGGTTCCAATGAGAGTCTGGATTGTGGTTGAAGGTATTTTGGACCATTCCTCTTTACAAAACATCTCTAGTTCATTCAGGTTTGATGGCTTCCGAGCATGGACAGCTCTCTTTAACTCACACCACAGATTTTCAATTATATTCAGGTCTGGGGACTGAGATGGCCATTCCAGAACGTTGGACTTGTTCCTCTGCATGAATGCCTTAGTGGATTTTGAGCAGTGTTTCGGGTCGTTGTCTTGTTGAAAGATCCAGCCCGGCGCAGCTTCAGCTTTGTCACTGATTCCTGGACATTGGTCTCCAGAATCTGCTGATACGGAGTGGAATCCATGCGTCCCTCAACTTTGGCAAGATTCCCAGTCCCTGCACTGGCCACACAGCCCCACAGCATGATGGAACCACCACCATATTTTACTGTAGGTAGCAGGTGTTTTTCTTGGAATGCTGTGTTCTTTTTCCTCCATGCATAACGCCCCTTGTTATGCCCAAATAACTCCATTTTAGTTTCATCAGTCCACAGCACCTTATTCCAAAATGAAGCTGGTTTGTCCAAATGTGCTTGAGCAGACCTCAAGCGGCTCTGTTTGTGCTTCCTCTCCATCACTCTCGCATACAGCATCTCCTTGTGTAAAGTGCGAATGGTTGAGCGATGCACAGTGACTCCATCTGCTGCAAGATGATGTTGTAGGTCTTTGGTGCTGGTCTGTGGGTTGACTCTGACTGTTCTCACCATTCGCGCTTCTGTCTATCCGAAATCTTTCTTGGTCTGCCACTTCGAGCCTTAACTTGAACTGAGCCTGTGGTCTTCCATTTCCTCAATATGTTCCTAACTGTGGAAACAGACAGCTTCAATCTCTGGGACAGCTTTCTGTATCCTTCCCCTAAACCATGATGGTGAACAATCTTTGTCTTCAGGTCATTTGAGAGTTGTTTTGTGACCCCCATGTTGCTACTCTTCAGAGAAAATGAAAGGAGGAGGGAAACTTACAATTGACCCCCTTAAATACTCGGATTCACCTGTGTATGTAGGTCAGGGGTCACTGAGCTTACCAAGCCAATTGGAGTTCCAATAATTAGTTCTAAAAGTTTTGGAATCAATAAAATGACAACGGTGCCCAAATTTATGCACCTGCCTGATTTTGTTTGAACAATTATTGCACACTTTCTGTAAATCCAATAAACTTCATTTCACTTCTCAAATATCACTGTGTGTGTCTCCTATATGATATATTTAACTGACATTTTTTATCGTAACAACCAACGACTTATACAGGAAAATAATGACTATTAACAAGGTTGCCCAAACTTTTGCATCCCACTGTATCAGATTCCACTCTTAGGGTGGCTTGTATGGGGAAGGAAAACGCGTTTGCTTTTCTATGTGTGTTAAACGTGGCCACTATTCGCTTCTGACCACCTCCAAATGTGGTCCGAGTAGTATGACCTCAAGTACGTTTACACTTGATTTTTAATGTGCCCAAGTGCTACTACTCTTGATCATGACTGGTTCAGCAAACAACACATGCTAATCGTATGCAATGTTTTCTTAAGAATAAGGGATCTGCTAAGAAAAAGTATAAAAGTTCAGTAAAACCTTGGATTGCGAGTAACTTGGTCTGCGAGTGTTTTGCAAGACGAGCTAAAATTTGTAATAAATTTTAACTTGATAAATAAGCAAGGTCTTGCAATACGAGTATAGTATACACTTTGTCTGCTGAGCTTCACGTGATCACAACTAAGCTGATGGTTCTTCTCTCGCTGCGGGATTGTGGGTAATCGTCTCCCATTCTCGGGCTCAGTCGCCGTGCCTCACTCATATAGTCAGCATTCGTACGAGCATATAGTGTTTATTATAGCACGGTGACCACATGTGAGTCCCTGTCTTGCACCCCAAAACACAAAGCCGAGTCTCAGTACTTCGAGCAACACCAGCTTTATTCAGCTTGACACAGGAACAGCACGGTTATTTATCGTAACGGGATCTGCCACTCTCCTATACACAGACACAGCAGTCAGGCAGCGTCGTGCCCAGGTTAGTGGTCAAGTAATCCTGTGCCCTGCACATTTATAATGTTCCTTGTACCACCCATCGATGGCAGGCGCTTATAGTATGTCCGCAATATTTTCGCTTTTACGGCGAACTGCTACAGTGCTGGTAGCCTGTGGTTATTTGGGGATGCTCTTCCGCGTGTCATCCTGTTGGGTGGAATCCTACAAGAGTTTAGAAACCTTACCGTGCGTAAAGCATTTTTTAATTGTGTGTCCAAGTGTAGTGATTCTTCAGGCAAAGGCAACTGTCATTGGACATAGTAAGATGCAGTAAGATGCTGCAGATGTTCTACCAGACGGTTGTGGCGAGCGCCCTCTTCTACGCCTTGGTGTGCTGGGGTGGCAGCATAAAGATGAAAGACGCCTCACGCCTGGACAAACTTGTTAAGAAGGCAGGCTCTATTGTAGGAGTAAAGTTGGACAGTTTAACATCTGTGGCAGAGCGACGGGCATTAAGCAAACTCCTGTCAATCATGAAGAATCCACTGCATCCACTTAACAGGATCATCTCCAGACAGAGGAGCAGCTTCAGTGACAGACTGAGAAGATCGTTCCTCCACCACACTATGCGACTCTTCAATTCCACCCGGGGGAGTAAATGCGAACATTAATTTTGTTTTAATTCTTTTCATTTTTATTACTATTTAATTTAATATTGTTTCTTTGTATCAGTATACTGCTGCTGGATTATGTGAATTTCCCCTTGGGATTAATAAAGTATCTATCTATCTATCTATCTATTTATGCTATATAGTGCCTTTCACATCTATCTATCTATCTATCGATATGCACCTTGTTAAAAAAGAAGAAGATTCCAGAGAGCCAACAGATAGCAGGGATTCCGTTAGTTTGAGTGAAAGTCGTCTTACACAATAACCCTCCTCTCTCTCAGGTCCCTCACACCAGCCATGATTCTTTTCAAAGGTAAAGTTCAGGTTAATTTGTTTTATTTATTTTTACTTTATATTTTGTATTAATCATTTTTATATGAATAGATTTGGGTTGTGGAACGAATCATCTGAGTTTCCATTATTTCTTATGGGGAAATTCGCTTTGATATGTTTCCGGAATGAATTACGCTCGCAGTCCATGGTTCCACTGTATTAGTAGCATTGCCATTTGGTCTGAGTACAGTAGGATGCTTACTTGTATGTCCAACCAACGTGCAACACACCGTCACTCTCTGGTGCAATGAGAATATTCTTTAAGTAGGATGAATAGAACATTTTCTTGTCTTTGTCCACCGGTGTACTTACAGAACAACATACTCATTTCTTGGGTGTGCAAACATCCTTGGCAGTCCACAGGGCACCAACTACACATTTACTTACATAAGGCAAATCTGGTGCCATTAAGAGTAGGCAAAGTCTGCAGGATACTCATACAGTCGTGATTATGATATGTGCTTCTAGTCATCTGTTCTAAGTAGCACTGTAGCAGTGTCAACAAAATAGCAGCATCCTTAACAAGAAAGCCTTGAAAGTATTGTCATCATTTCATCTCAATTTCCTATATGAATTTAAGCATAAAAAATCTCCATATTTCAAAACCCCCATATGCATAAAGAAAAATCAAAAATAGCAAAAAAAAAATGCTGACAAGAAAAAGTAATAATGAAATCACATCATAGCATTTGATATGCATGAATTGGCTATGAAGCCAAGCGTAATGGTGATCCTATCCAAAGTGGCACACGCGTTCTTTAAAATTTTCAGGTGAAAAGTACGTGCTCTTTCAAGTCTCCCATGGTCAAGTGTTTTTGGTCAGGATAAAAAGCAGAAAGCCTCCCGTAACATTCATCATTGTCTGTTTTCTTTATGTCTTTCTAACAATGACAAATGTCAAGAAGGAAACAGAGGGCTTTGCTTGCTAACTTTGGTTTTACAAAACACCCTAAACTGAGCAATCTGTCCAACGCTGGTAATGTTACACCAGTAAAAGCACTTAGCACAAGCTCATGTGTTAGAAACTGATGACCTGCCTGCTGAGCCTGACTAGTATGGCTACCTACTCTCTGCATTAGGAGCATAATCCTTAGCTATTCATCAAAAATGGGCAAAACAAAACTTCTGGTCTCAAGTAGATTCATGCAGAAGTAAAGAGCTGTGCACCAAAAATCCAGCTGAAGAAAATATAAAGACTGTGACAATATATCACATAAACTTCTTAGCCTACTTCTGTAATATCACCTGAGTCCGGCCCAGATAAATTTAGTGTTCCCAATTAACCTGTCGCACGCATTATGGGATGTAGTGTTAGTACTGTACTAGTAGTCATGCTGCCACACGGGCAGATATCAGTGAAATTCTTACTTGCACATCCAACCAACATTCAACTCATTGACACAATCCAGTGCCGCAATTGAAAAGAAAGTATTAAAACACATATTATTTTGTCATTTAATTGCATAGGAAAAAAAAAAATCAAAACAGTACTAACCCTTCTTTGGAGTTGAAAATTACATTTATGGTCATGTAAAAATGACAAGTGAGGTATGAGAACAAACCAAACAATACAGATGTGGGCAAAAAATGCTATTTCCAAACAGACTGGAAATTAAATGTGCGTTTCTGGACCAATGTGCCACCCCTCTGACTAATTTTATTTCATAAGTGCCTTGAGCATGGGAAAGACACTCTATATATAAAATGTATTATTATTTATTATTGTTATTATTTATGATTTTTTTTTTTATTATTTAAAGAAACATAATTAAAGTCGAATTACCTTTCTTTGGAATCCTTGCCATATTTCATGTTTGAAAACAGCAGGATGTTCAGTAAAGTAATATCACTTTGTTAACAACCATCATGCCAGGTTAGATGCATTTTACAGATTAATGAAGAACAGAGTTCTTTCTTACACTCTGCACTATTAGCATTTGAGATTTTTTTTTCCCCCAAATAGAGCCTCTTACTGTGCAGAGCTGTCAAGGTAAAGAATTTCCAAAGAGACTGATCCTTTGATATAACAAGAGTTCAACTGTAGACTAATCAGACTAATTAGCTGCTCCAGTGAAACTCTGACTTTCCCTGACCACTTGGCACATTGACTCCTAGATAACAATTAAACTTCATTTTAGGTAATCTGATTGCCAAAAAGTGACACACCAAAGTGAAAAATAATATAAAGACCATCAATCAAGTAAAACAGAGGCCATATGGACATTTCAACTGATCAACAGATTAAAATTTAAAACACACACACACAAATTCTGCCAAGGTTTACTCATCCCCCCGATGCTCATGATCACTTCTTAAAGGATCACACTGTAAATGTCTGAAGGTGTTGTCACATGTACTGCCATATGCTGACAGCTTTCCCCACAATCACACCTTAAAGCCTATCCATTGGATTATCTTAATTTTTTGATTAAGTGTTGATTTAGTACTTGAAATGAAGTACATGCAGGTGACACCCAGACTTACAGAATGTACAATTGTACTCTAAACAATAAAATGTGCAGTCTGCTTTACATGATTGGTGCCTAGAAAACTGGGCTACTGTTTGTCTCCAGAGAGCTCCAGTGCATCACTTGGTATCTGATGGACTAAAAATGGGAATACATTTACTTCATGAAACTACACAACTATTGCGACGTCAATCTAGTAGGCCTTCATACAGGGTGAACGGCATCGTCCTCTTTCCAGGTGTGCCTGATCAGAAGCATTGCCACATTTAGGTTCCACCAGATGGTGCTGTTGTGCAAAATAAATTCCCCCTACAATTTTTATTCAAAGGTTTACAACAAGCTCAACTTTTTCTTCATAAACTTTTTTTTTCCTAGGTGCTGCTAGCCTTTTTTGGGCTGGTGGGACTGACCCTGTTCTACAGGTGCAATCTAAACTTGCAGTTTCACAGTGTGGCCTATTCACCTTATTCTTGGAATGAAAATGATCATTTATAACTGCAGGTGACAAATTGAATTTGATTTATTTAGTTATTCTTCACACCAATCTAGACATATTTTAGAGACATATTTCAAACAGAATGATATTGAGGACAGCCATTCATTCTTGTTCCAACCAAGCATTACAATCCTTTGCATTCAATTTTTCCAAAATAGCATCAAGTTGAGTTTTAAAAGTCCCTAATTTCTTACCCTCTACCACACGCCTTGTTAGTTTATTCCACTTGTTTATGTTTCTTTGCATGAAAAAAACATTCTAACATTTATACAAAAATCTGCTCTTCATGGGTTTCAATAGGTGTCTCTGTCATTTGGCTTGGACCCACTAGACTACTTTCTTTCAATCATTTTAAAAACTTTCACTGTGTCCCTTCTGAGTAATCATTTGCTTAAAGTGAACAGTTTTGACTCCTTTAATCTTTCCTCATAAATCATCATCTGCTGTCCTGGAATTGGCCTGGTGGCTTGTTTCTGGATTTCTTCTAGCACTACAAACGTTCTTTGTAACCTGGGGCCCAAAACTGCATGCAGTACTCTAAGTGAGGTCTCGCTAGTACAGTAGAGTCTCGCTTATCCGACATAAACGGGTCGGCAGAACGTCGGATAAGCGAAAATGTCGGATAATGGGAGGTGTTAAGAAAAAGCCTATTAAACGTCAAACTATGTTATAATTTTACACATTACGAACCTCGGTTCACGAACGTCTCTGTACACGTACAAATCTGGGTTATGACCAAAAAAGTCTGCCAAACTTTTGCATCTGTTCACGACCACACACTAGGTATACGAACGAGCCAGTTTCTCTTTCGGTTTGTGCGCGCCGATGATTTCCGCACGTGTTCAGTCTCTCCCTGTGCAGCAAGAGAGACAGCGCGAGAGAGAGACACACACATACACACGTGCGCACGACAAAGAGACACACACACACACACGCACAGGAGAGACACATGGGCACGCGCGCACACACACACGCGCGAGAGAGAGAGACACACACACAGGCGCACACAATTTAACTGAAAAAATGAACTTAGCAACTAAAAACAGACTACGCTCACGCTCGCAACTTGCAGTTCTTGTTGCCGATTGATGTGTTTTTTTTTTGTTTTTTTTCGCGGTGGGACGTCGGATAATACAGAATGTTGGATAAGTGAAGGTTGGATAAGCGAGACTCTACTGTACTTTATTTAACTTAACCATAACTTCATTTGACTTTACTCTACATCTTGTCATATATAACTTAAGATCCTCTTAGCTTTCTTCACTGAGTCTCTCTACCATTCTGATGCAGTCACAAGTCCACTGTGACTCTTAGGTCTTCTCATATGGTGAGATAACATGCCACTTTAGAGTTTGAAATCACCAAACCTGTAAATCTTTGAAATGTTGAAACAAACCAGAATGCTGGAGAAAATCTACACAGACATGGCGATCCTGGATGTACAAACTTCACAAAGACAGTGACAGCACTGAAATTCAAAGCCACGTGCTAGAATTTGTGAGAGAGCAGTATGTCCGATCTATCCCAGAAGGCAGACTGCTGCTAATCGAGTTTTATCTTCACAGGGACCCAATATCTGTAATCTTTTACTAATTAAGTTTTACAAGAAGAACCTGAAACACTTTCTGATAATAATTAAATCATCTGACCTGCCCTCTCAGTGGCACTATTTTTATAGCATCACATCAGCCTCACTGGGCATCATTTTCACCTCTCCTCTACGCCTGCTGCTAATATGCTTTGCTTCGGTGAAAATTTCTCTCGTGCCACAAGAATGATTGAGTGAACACTTGAAAAGCCCCAGGGATAATTTCTGTTTGAGTCTCAGCTTAGATAAGTGACGCAGATCAGTTGTGGAACTGTAAATGGCTGCTCAGGTCAAACAACTACAGTGTTAGGTGGGACACCGTGTTGGGTTTACAAGTTTAAACTTAAATGATAAGGTGCTAGCAGTGCGAAAAGGAGAATGCCTTCTGTGGCTGACAGAGCTTCACACATGTTGTACATTAACATCTGCTTCCTCTGCCCTCTAAGCACCTTGAAAGCAGGGCTTACATTCAGGCTGGAGGCCCACGAAGTCTTAACATCTGAAAAAAGTCTGAATGCACCGCACAATTACATGTAGCCAAGGATTCAATAGCAGGGAAACTCATAATATTCAGTGGAAAGTTTCAGTGTGAAGACAGCACTGTGGTGCACCACTTAGTACTTCTGCCTCACTGCTATATTGTCTGTGGTCCAAGTCCTGGTATGGTATCTTTCTGTATGTGTGTGCCTGTGTGTGCCTGTGATAGACTGAGGCCCCGTCCAGAGTTGGGTTTTTTTTTGTGTAGCTAGTTCTACCTGGATAAGCCTGAACCTTGCAAACCTATGCTGGAATAGATAGGCTTAATAACAGATGAATAGAAATTTCAATATGGCACCAGCATGCATTAAACAAAGAAATATCCCTGACTTTATTTATTTGCATTTTATTGATTTTATCAAAATCAAATAACATTCTATACAAGAAAGTCAAGTTTAACAATGAGTTTATCAAGTTTAACAGCCCCCACCCATGAGAAAGTGAACAAGGCCAGCAGAGTATTTAAAATACTAAAAATAAGTAAATAGATACAATAATAAAAATAAATAGAATAAGAAAGAGGGGAAAGAATCTGCTTCCTTAATTTAAATGCTTATTCTAAAACGTTATTGATTAGATCCTGCCAGGTTTTGAAAAAGTTTTGTTCAGGTCCTCTAAGTAAGAATTTGATTTTTTCCATAACATCAGTTACCCACTGACATAAAATAGATGAGTTAGGATTCTTCTAGTTGAGCAAAATAAGTCTACGTGCTAATAGTGTAGTAAAGGCCATTACAGTTTGTTTGTCCTTCTCCACTTTGAGCCCCTCTGTGAGCCCACCCACAAACACAGCTGTTAGTGGATTAGGAGGGATCGTGACACCAAAGCGGTCTGAAAGGTGTTTAAAGATTTTGGTCCATGATGATGTTAATTTGGTGCACGCCCAAAACATGTGGCCCAATGAGGCTAGAACTTGATTGCAATGTTCACAGGTTGGATCTTGCCCTGGAAACATTTTGGACAATTTTAAACAAGACAGATGTGCTCAATATATCATTTTAAATTGAATAATTGTATGCTTTGCGCATATGGAGCTCGAGTGAATTCTGTGCATTGCTACCTTCCACTCCATTTCTGGGATGTTGAGTGAGAGATCCTTGTCCCACTGTACTCTTGGATCTTTGTAAGGGAGGGACTGTAAAATAATTTTATATATTATGGAGATGTCCTCAATATTTTTTCAGGCATAGAGGTTGGTGGGAGGTGAGGAAAATCGGGCAGATTTAAATTAACGTTTCAAATTTGGCGGTAGTGAAAGAAATGTGTTGCTGGAAAGTTACATTTGGAATATAATTGTTTGTTGGATGCAAAGACGTTGTCTATGTACAGATCTCTAAGTGATTTAATCCCGAATGTTTTCCAGACATTAAAAACTGTGTATGCTTAAGAAGGTGGTAAAAGATGGTTCTCACGCAGAGGTGATACAGATAAAAGCTTATCTATCTTCAAATACTTCCTAAATTGGTTCCATATTCTGAGTGAGCGAAGCACAATTGGGTTGTTAGTATATTGGCGACGTCTTGTATTTACTGGGGTACAAAGCAAGGAATATACTGAAGTACTGCAGGATTTAATTTCTATTGCGGACAAAGCCTGTGTATGTTCATCTCTCTGTGTCAATGTCCAGGTTTTTTTAGCTTGTATATTTGCCGCCCAGTAATAAAATTGAAAGTTAAGTACAGCAATGCCACATTCTGCTTTAGGTCTTTGTAGGGTCGCCCTTTGGATACATGGATGTTTTGAATTCCAAATAAATGAGGTAATGGTTGAATCTAATTTCTTAAAAAATGATTGATTGATGTATATTGGAATATTTTGAAATAGAAAAAGAAGCTTATGAAGTATATTCCTCTTGACAATATTAATTCTTCCAGCTAAAGTGAGATGAAGGGTAGACCATCTATGCCAGTCTTCCTTAATTTTGTTGATAAAGAGCTTTATGTTTACTTGTGATGTTTACCCCAATCTAATATTGTGTGCTTGAGAATTCACTGGAAAGAGCACACTTTTATTCAAATTATGAAATTTTTGAAATTCTGTAGGCACTGTTAGGACTGCAGGAACAGTATTTTGTGGATCTGATTGTATGTGCAGTAGGGACAATTTAACAGGATACGACTTTTCAGTAGTACCATATCATCTGCATATGGAGAAATGTTCTGTTCAAATCCTTCTCTGATAATCCCCTTTATCTCATAAGCATTTTGACAGTGAACTGCCAATGGCTCAATGGCGATTGCAAAATGCAGTGGTGACAAGGGACATCCTTGTCTAGTACCATGTTCTAGTTTGAAGTAATCTGCAGTAGTTTGATCCATGCACAAATGTTCGGGCCAAACCCAAGTTTCTCCAATGTAGTGAAAAGGTAGTTCCATTCCACCATATTAAATGCTTTTTCTGCATCCAACGATAATAATATCTCTGAGGTGTTAGACTTTGTCGGTGAAAACAGTACATTAAACAGGTGTCAAAGATTGGAAGCTAAGTGTCTACCTTTAATAAATCCAGTTTCGTCTTGTGATACTACCAAAGGAAGCACTTTCTCAATCCTTCTAGCTAGGACTTGGGAGAGTAACATCATTATTCAGAAGTGAAATCGGTCTGTATGATACATATTGTCCTTATTTTGCTTAGGAAAGATGGTAATTAATGCTTGAGGGAAGAGTTTGAGGTAAAATTTTATTATATCTAGCTTCTGTAAATATTGCTAATAAAAAGGGAGCTAGCTTAATTGAGAGTTTTTTAATAAAATTCGGCAGGATAGCCATCAGGGCCTGCTGCTTTCCCACTCTGAAGTGAGTTTATAGTGTCTAGTAATTCTGAGAGTGCCAGAGGTTTATCCAATTCTTCTGCACTGAGAGTATCTATTTGTGGTATCTGTAATGCATCCAGAAATGCATTAGATTGTGTCTTGTCTTCTTTAAACTCAGTAGAATATAAGAATATATCGTGGTCTCTAAATATGTGCATTATATTTTTATGGTCAATGATTTTATCTCCGTCTGTGTTGGTGATTGCTGGGATTGCATTGCAGACTTAATGCTTGTGGATTTGTTGAGCCAAGATCTCATTAGCTTTCTCTCCATGTTCATAGTAATGATGTCTTGATTTAAAAATGAGTTGTTCTGTTTCTTTAGTTGTCAAGAGTTGAGTTCTGAATGCAAAGCCTGTCTTTTCCTATGAAGTGTCTCATTTGGACACCTGGCATGTTCTTGATCTATTCTAGCAATTTCACTGATTAGCTCTGATACCTTTTTGGTTTCCAATTTACTTCTGTGGAAAAGATATGAGATAATCTGTCCTCTTAAGAAAGCCTTCAGGGTTTCCCAGAGTATTCCCGCAGAAACCTCTGAGGATGTAAGCAGAGGGCGAACCCCCTAGTTTGTCTCTAAAAAAATTATTGATTTGCTTGGATATAAATTCTGTACAATTCTCATATGCTAATAAAAATGGACATAATGATCTGAGCTCCATGATCAAAGGGGCGTGGTCAGAGATAATAATAGCGTCATACTTACAAGATTTAATCGTAGGCAAGAAATTGTTATCTACAAAGAAATAATCAAATCTTGAGTAGCAGCAATGTACTGGTGAGTAGAAGGAATACGCTCTTGAGTTTGGGTTTAGAAATCTGCAGGGGTCTGATAAGTTGTGATCAGTTACAAACGGTGTAATTATCTTTGCAGTGTTAGATGTCATCGCCCCTGTGTCCGGAGACCTATCTAGGTCTGGATTTAAAACACAGTTTAAGTCCCCAGCCATTATAATTTTATGAGTGTTCACATTGGTAATGGATGTAAATACATTTTGGATGAAGTCCCTATCATCTATAATGAGTGCACAGATATTTATCAAAATCACTTTACAGTTAATTAATTAACCGTGACAATCACATATCTCCCTTCAGGATCAGATACTGCATCTGATACTATAAATGAGATTGTTCTATGTATAAGAAAACCCACACATCTAGTTTTCTTTGTATAGCTGGAATGGAACATTTGGCCAGTCCAGTCTCTGTGCAGCCGAAACTGATCCTTGCTTAATAAGTGGGTCTCCTATAAAAAAAACTATTTTAGCATTTCGATCTCTTAGGTTAGAGAATACTTTGCTTCTCTTTAATTCGTGATTCAGACCTTTAACATTCCAGCTCACAAAGTTAACTGTTCGGTCAAGGAGGCATTGATTCTGAACTTTTGTTGTCATTTTGTAGTCTTAACTTAAGATAAGACAGCTTTGACCTTAATTTCGAACTCTCCCAAGAGTTATTGCCATGAAGCCTTTCGTTACGTTGGCACTTATAATTATGAAGATTGAAAGGACAGATTGGATAAAGCTTGCTCTCTTTCTCTTCCTCCCTAGTCCCCCCACCCACCATTTTGCCTCCCCACGTGAGGATGGAGAACACTTCACAAACTCTCACTGACTTTAGCCCTAACACTTGCCCTAACAATGACCTGCTTTTCTTTAACACCATTACTTATTCTGGCAAAACTAGGCAAAGACAGGAGGGACATCAGATAGGTGGACATATACATTACACACTCATTTGCTCCCGATAAGGCAATTTGGTCACGTTATGCTTCTTTGCCTGCATTCTGCCTTCCTAATCTATGTGTCTCTTGACTTGCTGTATAGTCCTGTGACACATGTACAGTATGTCTTCCTCGCCCCCTTTTCTTTAGTATAGTGCTCTTAGGCAAAGTTTCTTTTCGACGGTAGGGTGTCAAGTTACCAGTGAATACTGCCTGCCATCTGTTTCTGGTGAAAATTTAATTTTCTGAACCTGCTACTTCTATCACAGGGCCACAGGACACGGGAGCCTGTCTCTACAACTAGGGGTGTAGCAAGGAATTCATTTTAAATGGGGACGACAAAGGGCATAAATCATAGCTCTGTCTCAATAACTTTGAAATGTCATAAAAATATATTTCGAGTTCAAGCACTTTATTGTCATTGTGTAACACAACGAAATTACTTTTTGTGACAGCCCCAAGGTGCATTTAAAGAAAAGTCAAATATGTCGTATACAGTGTTAAGTGATCAAGTAACCAGAGCAAATTATTATTGCTCAAAGTACAGCAGCAGAAATTGTTATTGCACCTGTCAATGAATAGTACATTACATATTCTATATTGTAATACATTAGTATATTGCACATTACCAGTATAGCTTATTGCACAAGTTCAATTAAAAATGATCTCAGATTGTGCAGATTCAGAGTTCAGAAAGTTTATGGCAGATGGGAAAAAGCTATTTTTTAGTCTCTTTGTGCGTACACGAGTTGACCTAAAGCGTCTTCCTGACAGGAGGAGCTCAAACAAAGAATTTCCAGGATGAGTTTTGTCCTTGAGAATGTTTTTGGCCCTTCTCACACAGCAAGAGAGGAGAGATTCAGGGAGAGATTATGTCTGTGCTGCTGTCAAGAGTTTCAGCTACCTGAAGCTTATTTATTAATTTATATTTGATTTTCCTGTCAACATAAACAGTGTTTAAAGAAGCATTGTAGTCTAAATACAGTACATTCAATGAATGTTAGGTTTGACATTTCCAATTAGGTAGTAATGTAAACTTACTTTAGTAGTATTAGTTCTGAGCACATCTCACCAGTTTTAGTGTTGTTACATTGGTTAACTGTGTCCTTTACAGCTGACTTTAAAATACTACTAATTGTATATAAAGCCTTATGTAATCTTGCATCTTCATACTGTATATCCTGTCATTGTACACTCCAAGTCATAACCTTAGATCTGCCAACAGCGGCCTGATTAAAATTCCAAGAACCAAGCTTAAAAGAAGTGGTGAGGCGTCTGTTTTGTTATTATGTACAAAAAATCTGGAATATTTTACCAACTGAGATACACTAAGCTAACACTGTGGAAAAGTTTAAAAACTTCAAAAAACCCTCTTTATTAATTTTGCTTTTTTGTAGCTTCAGATTAGTTTTACTGTTAATAACTTGGGTATACACAGAATTATCATTCTCTTCAGTTAATCTGCAAACATTATTCATCTTTACTTTTCTCTGTTTTCTTTTCTGGTTGTCCCATGGTGGCATTCTGTGTCACCACCCCCTGAACAAAGTCCTGTGCACCTGCCTGTGATTTCTGAATGAAATCAAATACCCCAACTTATCATAAGAACCACTATGTCAGACCCACTAAGACATAGCTAAAAAAAAAAAACCAATAAAGAACAATTTAAGAACATTTATGTTAGGCAGAATGCCCAGCAGGGGGCAGGCAGGTCTTTTGGCCTTGAACCCATACATATTTTGTTTTTTTCTCCAGCTTAACTGGAATTTTTAAATGTTTTCTTCTGTCCAACCTGGTCATCTAACCTTATCATCAGAGTGTCATTTAGAAACTTAAAAAAAAACAATACGATACTTAGGGACTCCCCTTCTATTACCGTATAAACTCACGTATAAGTCGTTACCTGAAACCAGAAAAATCGATCATAAAATCAGACCCCGACTTATACGACCATTCAAAAATGCGACACTTCCATTTTTTATTTTCTTACATCTTCTTGCCTCCACAAATCTTGCACCAATTTCTCAGACACATTGAATTTTGTTGCAGCAGCGCAGTTACCAATTTCTTTTGCCACGTCAACAACTTTTAATTTAAAACCAGCTGCATATTCTTTTCTGATCGTAGATAAGGGATGCTCTTACGATAAAGGTGTGTGAGGGTGTGAGATACAAAAAACACAAATCAGTGCAAACGTTGCTTCGGAATAGTTCGGTTATTACCGTGATGTCACGTAGGCACAATACATAGAAAAGAAAGGCCGTGTGCTCTGCGGTTACTCTCTCAGGTGGGCGTTAGCATATCATAATCACTTGGACCAATAGCGTGAGTTTTCTGCATTGGACTTATACGACCGACATTATAAAATACCAAAAATTATACGGTAAAATCAAGTGCTGACTTATCTGCGGGAGAACTTATCCCCGAGTATATACGGTAATTACATATCTTTCTTACATATGTGTGCATTATTTATTTATCTTTTTATACTATTTATGCATTATTATTCTTACCTAAATGTAGTTTGTTTTTCTTTGCATAAAACTTCTTCTTTGACATGCTGTAAACGCTACATTCTTTTTATTAAACTATGCTAAAGAATTAAATGTTGTTGTTTAGACTTGCATTGAGACGTTGGGTGCTGCGTAGCCTCGTCTGTAGTTCTGCTGGAGTCATGTCAGTGGCGTTAGGCACATTTACTGCTTCGGGTATGCTGAGGCCTTGTTTAACGGCAGTTCTTTTCACCTCTTTTTAACTGGGTGCGACGACACCCCATGTAGTTTGAATCTATATTTTACACTTCACCTTTTTCCAGACATAGCTGCATTTTCTTTCAACCTCACATTGACTGAGGCTGTATTTTCGTAACTGGAAGCAACAGATGCCATGTACAGCTGGCAGCAGTTCACTTTTACCAGAAACCCAGTGATGTCTCTGAATGCCAAAGTATACTCTGATTTTACAGAGAAACAGGTTATGTTTATTTTTAACACATACGACACACATTTATGTGTAACACTGGTCTTTTTAGGGGTGTATTCAGCCATAGACGTTTTATCCATTGCGACCACAGATATGCTGTCTGTCAGACCACATTAACAAGTACACCATTACTCTTTTCTGTTACAATCTTCGCCCCTACTCTGAGCTTTGCCTTTATGAAGCACTGAATTGTCTCACTTAACCATCAACTTGTTCCCACTTTTTAAACCAAATTCACTCATGGTTGTCTCCAGCAATATATCTTTGGCGGAGTGGTGGCTCTGAGGCTAGGGATCAGTTCGAATCCCGTAAATGCCAAAAGGGACTCTGCTCTGTTGGGCCCTTGAGCAAGGCCCTTAACCGGCAATCACCGAGTGCTTTGAGTAGTGAGAAAAGCACTATATAAATGCAAAGAATTATTATTATTATTATTTTATATCTGGCTCTGCAAGACAACTTTTTTTTCCCCCATTTTTAAGGTTTCCGAGTGCCCACCTCAACAGAATTAAACACAAGGCATGGTGATGGCTGTCTGCCTTAGGGCACACTTCTTCATGTTTGTGTGGTTATCCACATAGGTTTACAGGGTCATTATTGTCACATGAACAGAGTACAGTGAAATTCTGACACATATGCTAATTGACATGCCACTCTCAGGTGCCAGGAAAAGTGAGTACATCAGCCTTAGCTTGAAAATTCTGTCCTCCTCATCTGAAGTAACTACCCCAAAGTTAGAATTCTAAACAGAGAAGACCCATCAGTCTGTCTCACCTTCAGTCATGCAAATCTATGTTTACTGAGTATATAACAATAGGTCTCATTCTCTCCATGTCTAGATAGGTTTCCCCGCAGATATGCTGGGTTCCCCTTTTTGTCAGTTTAGGCTAACTGGTGATTCCAAACTGGCCCCTGTATTAAGTATGTATGAATGAAACCCTGAGGTGGACCAGCACCCTGTCCAAGACTGTTTACAGCCGTTGTGTTCTCTGGTTACCCCCAGACGATGAATTGGATTAAACAAATGTGCAAATGGTTTGTTCTTGTATGAGAAGCTAGCTGCATGATGGTAGGTGGCATTTCCCATATCTACAGTGGTGTGAAAAACTATTTGCCCCCTTCCTGATTTCTTATTCTTTTGCATGTTTGTCACACAAAATGTTTCTGATCATCAAACACATTTAACCATTAGTCAAATATAACACAAGTAAACACAAAATGCAGTTTTTAAATGATAGTTTTTATTATTTAGGGAGAAAAAAAATCCAAACCTACATGGCCCTGTGTGAAAAAGTAATTGCCCCCTTGTTAAAAAATAACCTAACTGTGGTGTATCACACCTGAGTTCAATTTCCGTAGCCACCCCCAGGCCTGATTACTGCCACACCTGTTTCAATCAAGAAATCACTTAAATAGGAGCTGCCTGACACAGAGAAGTAGACCAAAAGCACCTCAAAAGCTAGACATCATGCCAAGATCCAAAGAAATTCAGGAACAAATGAGAACAGAAGTAATTGAGATCTATCAGTCTGGTAAAGGTTATAAAGCCATTTCTAAAGCTTTGGGACTCCAGCGAACCACAGTGAGAGCCATTATCCACAAATGGCAAAAACATGGAACAGTGGTGAACCTTCCCAGGAGTGGCCGGCCGACCAAAATTACCCCAACAGCGCAGAGACGACTCATCCGAGAGGTCACAAAAGACCCCAGGACAACGTCTAAAGAACTGCAGGCCTCACTTGCCTCAATTAAGGTCAGTGTTCACGACTCCACCATAAGAAAGAGACTGGGCAAAAACGGCCTGCATGGCAGATTTCCAAGACGCAAACCACTGTTAAGCAAAAAGAACATTAGGGCTCGTCTCAATTTTACTAAGAAACATCTCAATGATTGCCAAGACTTTTGGGAAAATACCTTGTGGACTGAAGAGACAAAAGTTGAACTTTTGGAAGGCAAATGTCCGTTACATCTGGCGTAAAAGGAACACAGCATTTCAGAAAAAGAACATCATACCAACAGTAAAATATGGTGGTGGTAGTGTGATGGTCTGGGGTTGTTTTGCTGCTTCAGTACCTGGAAGGCTTGCTGTGATAGATGGAACCATGAATTCTATGGTCTACCAAAAAATCCTGAAGGAGAATGTCCGGCCATCTGTTTGTCAACTCAAGCTGAAGCGATCTTGGGTGCTGCAACAGGACAATGACCCAAAACACACCAGCAAATCCACCTCTGAATGGCTGAAGAAAAACAAAATGAAGACTTTGGAGTGGCCTAGTCAAAGTCCTGACCTGAATCCAATTGAGATGTTATGGCATGACCTTAAAAAGGCGGTTCATGCTAGAAAACCCTCAAATAAAGCTGAATTACAACAATTCTGCAAAGATGAGTGGGCCAAAATTCCTCCAGAGAGCTGTAAAAGACTCATTGCAAGTTATCGCAAACGCTTGATTGCAGTTATTGCTGCTAAGGGTGGCCCAACCAGTTATTAGGTTCAGGGGGCAATTACTTTTTAACACAGGGCCATGTAGGTTTGGATTTTTTTCTCACTAAATAATAAAAACCATCATTTAAAAACTGCATTTTGTGTTTACTTGTGTTGTATTTGACTAATGATTAAATGTGTTTGATGATCAGAAACATTTTGTGTGACAAACATGCAAAAGAATAAGAAATCAGGAAGGGGGCAAATAGTTTTTCACACCACTGTAGATGGGGCACAAACCCATCTTGAGGTACACTCATTATGACAATATGAGGCCAGTTACCCCAATATGCCCGTCTTTGGGGATATGGAGGTACTCTGCACTACTTATACAGACATCGATAGAATAAGCAGAATTTACATGAAAATGATTTACAATCGCCAGTTAGGGATTTCAGGGATGTGGGAGAGAATAACTGGAGTTCCGAGGGGAAACCCCACAAAGACACAGAAAGAACATGTAAACTCTACACAGACGGTGATTTAGAGGCACCAGTTAACCTAACACGCACATGTTTTCTACATCAGAAAATAACAACGTGCTCAAATGCATTGCAATGATTAGCAGCCCGGACGCTGGTGTGCAAATCAAATTAACGCTGGTTCCGCTCTGTCCACTGACCTGACTCTACTTGAAGAAAACGCAAACACACACACACACACACAGAGTTTAAATCAGATGAATGCAGACGAACTGAACTTTAAATCACCCTGTGCTGCACGACTTTTTCCCTCCTCCTCCTCCTCCTCTCCAGACACACAATACCTTCTGCTCTACAGCAGCCTTTCTTCTCAGCCTTTTTCACATTAACAGCTGTGTGAATAGAGATTTGCAGCTCAAGACAGTTAAGGCCGTCTTTAAGGCAGAGCAAAGTACTTACAGGTAGCTGCTTTGAAATGCATACGGCCTGAACATTTGTAATCCAAGGGCCTCCATCTTTTCCTTAAAGGTGTTCTGCAAGCCCTTGAAGGAGCGTGAAAGTCACAGTGTGCTCCAGCTGTAAGCGTGTCACTGGGGGAGGCTCCTGATAAGGCCCTGGCAACTCCAATCCCCACGCAGCTTAGTGCCGAAGGGTGCCCTACTGTCTGTCTGTAGCGCTAGACCTGTTTAATCCAGCACCTGCCTGGGAAAGAACAAGCGGCAGGACGCTGAGCAATCAGGGCACACTGTTAGTAAGACACTTAAATGCATCAAGGTCACTACAATCTATTTAAATCAGCGGGGACTTCAGGGGTGAGGAAGTTCACTGTACCAGACAGCAGCCCTTTAAATTCCTTGACCAAGACATGATAAAGGCATCCTCCTGGTTTTTGGGTCTTCCTTTTAAGGGTGAGTTTCACAACTTAAAAAAAAAAAAAACACACCAGGAGTAGACATAAGGGACAACTCAGCTATGAGCGATCTAAGTGGACCATAGGGGTCCCTTTACATTTGTTTCATCTTCTTATAGAGCCTTCAAAGCACTGGAGCTGACAAGCTCGAACTTTTATCAATATAAATAGAACAGAATTGGAATCACATCTGATAAAATGGCACCATTTAGCCAATAAATGGGTTCTACAGGTTCATCTACTCTTGGGCAAATAACTCCAAGCAAGCAGTCAACGACAGTCATAAGTCCAATGTTCTTCACAGAAATTGCAGAACAATGTGGTGTTGTTCCATACGGGACCAACTACACTCACACCAGCAGGCTTAGAGACAGCTACCGTATTTATGTTTAACAATCAGCCTGTCATGTACTCTTGGGTTGCAGGCATGGCTGTGGAATCAGGACACAAAACCTTTAACTTCTCAATTTATGGTACCACCAAATCCAACTCCTCTCTATGTATTTAGACTCATATATTTACTGTGTTGATTGAAAGCACACAACATACAAAGCATTTCATCACTGTCATTGTGAATTAGCAGGTTAATTTTATCACCCTAACCTGTTAAAGGTTTGGTTTTAAAAGTTGTAGCAATGCTGCTGTGGCTTTTGTAAATTATTTTTAAATTATTATTATTTATTAATTATTATTTATTAAAAGATACTTATAAAAATTAAAAAGTGCCTATATTTTTACCAAATGTCTAGAAGACAGATAGATTAATTGAATTAGTGTAAGTAAAATTGGAAATTTATTTGACAAATTATATTACAATCTACATTTATAGTCAGAATTGGTAAATCTTTAGTGACTCTGACTCCAGTAACCCAATAATTGCTTTCTACTTTGACTTCAGGTCCATGTTTGATCATCGTGTTTTTTGGATGCACACGTTACATTTGAGTTACATGCTTCCATTCCATTAGGTCAGATTATCTCGGGGCGTAACGTGAGCTACTGAGCTATGCTGATGACACACAACTGTATTTATCAATAGCACCTGATGACTCCGACTCTCTTGATTCACTGATACAATATCTTACTTGTGTTTCTGAATGGATGAGTAGTAATTTCATCCATCCATCCATTTTCTAACCCGCTGAATCCGAATACAAGGTCACGGGGGTCTGCTGGAGCCAATCCCAGCCAACACAGGGCACAAGGCAGGAACCAATCCTGGGCAGGGTGCCAACCCACCGCAGGACACACACAAACACACCAAGCACACCAAGCACACACTAGGGCCAATTTAGAATCGCCAACCCACCTAACCTGCATGTCTTTGGATTGTGGGAGGAAACCGGAGCGCCCGGAGGAAACCCACGCAGACACGGGGAGAACATGCAAACTCCACGCAGGGAGGACTGAGTAGTAATTTTCTCAAACTAAATAAAGAGAAATTTTAGTGATTGGCAATAATGGATATAATGAGGTTATTAGAAATAAACTTGATGCATTAGGATTAAAAGTCAAGACGGAGGTAAAGAATTTAGGGGTAACTATTGACTCTGACCTGAATTTTAAATCCCATATTAATCAGATTACTAGGACAGCATTTTTCACTTAAGAAATATAGCAAAAGTTAGAACTCTTACAACACGGCAAAATGCTGAGAAATTAGTTCACGCTTTTGTCTTACTGTACTGTAACGCACTCCTCTCAGGACTACCCAAAAAAGACATCAATCGATTGCAACGAGGGCAGAATGCAGCTGCTAGAATCCGAGCACGTCACCCCAGTCTTAGCGTCACTACACTGGTTAACTATGTCATTTAGAATTGACTTTAAAATACTGCTTATGGTTTACAAAGCCTTAAATCATCTCGCTCCATCTTATATTTCAGAAAGTCTGACACCTTATATTCCAAATCACAACCTTAGAGCTTCAAATGAGTGTCTACCTATAATTCCAAGAGCTAAACTTAAAAGAAGTGGTGAGGTGGCCTTCTGCTGTTATGCACCTCAGATCTGGAATAGTTTGCCAAAGGAATTCGACAGGCTAATATGGTGAAGCACTTTAAAACACTTTTAACAAGGCTTTCTCACAGCTTCATTTTAGTTTAATCCTGATGCTCTGTATAATTAATTAGTTATCATTATTATTCATGGTGGCTCCAAAATCTGTACTAACCCCTATTTTCTCTTCTGTTCTTTTTCCGGTTTTCTGTGGTGGCGACCTGTGCCACCACCATCTGATCAAAGCACCATGATGTCCCTACATTGATATTTAAAGGGCAGAAGTCCACATGACCGTCATCATCCAGTCCTTCCATGAGAACCCTGAATATAATGAGGACTGATTGTGAGGTCATTGATGTTAGGTAGAATACCTAGAGGGGGCTGGGCGGTCTCGTGACCTCGGACCCCCTGCAGATTTTATTTTTTTCTCTAGCCGTCTGGAAGTTGTTTTTTGTTTTTTCTGACCTCACTGGCCATCAGACCTTACTTTTATTCCATGTTAATTGGTGTTCCCTAATTTTAATTCTTATTTATTTTGTCTTTTTTCTCTTTCTTCATCACTTTTAGCTACATTGTTTGTATGAAAATGTGCTATAGAAATAAATATTGTTGTTGTTGTTTGAGTTTGAGCAATACAATTTGAAAGAGCGTGTATAATATCTTGAGCATGAGTGACACATTTTGCAAGCGTGCTTAGGACATTTTGAGCACAAGTGTTGCATTCTGAAAACAATCGCTACATTTTGCAAGCATGCTTGGACATTTTGCATGCAAGAATCAAATTTTGTCTTTATTTACTTTATCAAAGAGAAGGATATCACCTTTCTGCTTTTTATTAAATCTTTTTGTAACAAAAGGTCACATTCAAAAATAACAGTGATAGCAGGATGTGCTTACATGTACCATTGCAGCACATAAAATACATACTTTTAATACATTTAATGCATGTAATAGCATTTTAAATTTACAATTAAAAACCAAAGCCTGATTACGCATATGATTGCGGAAATAGCGACAGTCGTAGTAGCAGCTGTAACATTAGTAGTTGTATTGCCACTTGTACGGAGTGTCACACACGTGCGCATGGGAGGCAGCTAAAGGGCTTGAGTGAAGGCAGTTCGGAGGCATGCCGGGGTGTGGCAGAGTGCACTGACTCTTTTTCTCCCTTGCCTGTAGACCATCCCCGGGGGATTTCACCTGGCTCTCCTGACATCACTTCCGGGACTGAGCCAATGGAAGTCGGCCACACCAGCTCCAGTCCCTCTGATGTCACCTCCGGCTACGAACCAATGGTGGAAGACCACGTGCCAGATCCATATGACCTCACTTCCTGTCTCCCCCTTTAAAACCTGCCCCTTTTCCTTTGTTTCCTCAGTCTTGTACTGGACTCGGTTGAATGCACTTCAGTGCTGATTATTTTGACAAAACGACCTTTTGCAGCCAGGATACTATATTATCAGGTGGCTGCCCCAACTCTTTATCTGTCCATGTCTCGTTCTTGTGACAGGAGAAAAGTATGCAAAATCTTTACTTGCATGTCCGACCACCAAGCAACACATTGCCATGGTGCCCTTCATATATATCATGTAGCATTTTCATCTGTCTCTATCACAGAGTACTCTTCTTATATATAACAATGGAGCACCACAAGGGAACACTCCTGTCTCCTTTTCTCTTTACTCTGTACACCTGGACTATAAATATAACAGCAGCTGGCTTTTTTTTTCTTCTTAGGAGAGACTGCATTCTTTTAATTGTAATTGGTGATATCCTTCACATCTTCTATAACTCTGTGATGGTCAGTGTGATTTTCTACACTGTGGTGTACTGGGCTGCTAAGATCACTTCAGGAGAGGCACACCAAATCAACAAGCTAATTAAAAAGGCAGGCTCAGTTAAGCGACACCCTCTGGACCCCCTGGAGGCTGGAGCAAAAGAGAAAATTAAAACAAAACTGAGTGCCATTATGAACAATGCTGCGCATCCTCTCCATGACACACTAACACTGAGGACTTTCAGCCATCGGGTTATTCAGCAAATATGTGTCAGGAAACCTATAATGCCTTTATCTATCTATCTATCTATCTATCTATCTTCCCAAGTATCAAAGTGTCTATCATTTTGTAGCTACAGTACATGTACTTATCTATTATACAGTTATAGTAGTACTGCTATGTGTAGAGTACAGTATAATTCTCACTTGCATGTGAAACCAATAGGCAACATATTGCCACTTTCCAGCACCATAAACAAGAATGTATTCAAAGACAGAACAGAACAAAACACAAATCATCTTACCTGTTGTACTTCTTATCCCTGTCACCTGGCCATTGAACCATTCCACAGGTGCTTTTGAATATCTGACTCTCCATTCATTAACCCAACCACCCATCCATCCGTTTTCATTATACCAACATGAGAGACATGCCAGTAAGAATCTCACCTCGGATTTGAACTTGAATATAACCCTATGAGCAAGCGAGCACAGCAGTAGCGATAGACAAAGTAACACCCATCTATTTTCTGCACCTACTAAATCTGGATGGGCTAAGATCCTACAGGATGTCAGTCCAGAACAGGGGACACATACACCAGGGTCATAT
Organism: Polypterus senegalus; assembly: GCF_016835505.1. NCBI lineage: Eukaryota > Metazoa > Chordata > Cladistia > Polypteriformes > Polypteridae > Polypterus > Polypterus senegalus. The sequence continues at coordinate 13,957,918 of NC_053165.1, read as the reverse complement.
ATCTTGAATGTTGTGGCTTTGCCATCTGTCTGCTCCAATCAGCCTCTAACTAATTAATCAACCACTGCAGGCAACTTCCCTAGGCACCACACTTTCTCCCCCTCACTTCTAAATTCCATTCTTGTTGGTTTGTCTATCCTTGATCCTTTCAGACTACTCTACCACCCACTGCTTGCTCCAATTCTGAAACCCCCCAGACAGCAGTGGTCAAATGTATTCTTCTCCAGAAGTATCTTTTGGGTCAATGCCCCAATTCCTTCTGGGTTTGCAGTACAATTCCTGTAAGAAGACTGCCACATAGTGGCCCTCCGAAACACTGCACTACTAATCCCCACATGCTCAGAAAGAGACAATTCATAAAATAGACCAATCAGTAGCTAAAAACCACCTCCTTATTGTGGAAATTACTATAAGTGACTCGAAACCTAACTTCTGGACTGGGGACAATCCATGACCACCAACCACACACACAAGCACATCTGATAATAAAGACAACGAGGGGCAGGCAAAGAGTGCACTGCAGGGATGATCCAATGGTCTGAGCTGAAGGAGAAGCTCATCTCAGCTACAGTTCCATAAATAAAACCTTCAAGTAAAAACATTTAACGAGAGTCCAACACTTCAGAAAAAAGTTACTTTCTGATCCCCTAAACAATCTCGACATTTTTGAAACCCGTTTTCATATGTAGGATAGCAGTTAACACAAGGCAATAATTACTGCCAATTATTCCAGTCTATATCGGGCAACATTTAACAAGAATATTGTGGGAAACTTCAACAGCTGTCACAGCAATTCTTGTATTCTGTATTGGATGTGACAAGGAAGCGAGGATAAAAAAGCCAAAAAAAGGCAGAAGCTGACTAATAGCCTTAACACTCCATTAAAAATGTGCATTTATCACATACACAGAGTCCAGCAGGAATGGCAGAAAAGGTTTCTTTCCACAAAGTCCAAATCTCACACCTGGACCAAAGTCAACCACTGGGTATAAAGAGGCCAAAGCAGGCAAGCCGACAGACAACAAGATTGTAGTGGAAATGTAACTGCACTGCTGCCTCGTGGGCCCAGTGTCCTGGGTTCAAATCCCACATCTGACTGCTGTCTTACTGGAGCTCAAATGTTACTGCAGTTGCCTTTGTGCCCCCCCACCAACCCATTTCAAAAATGTACATTTTACACTAAATGAAAATTCGAAACTGGACCTGGATGTTGCCAGGATAGGTTTCACAACCCAGAAATGGGTTGACAATCCATCCATCCATCCATCCATTTTCTAACACGTTGAATCCGAATACAGGGTCACGGGGGTCTGGGGTTGACAATCAATCCATGTTTAATATTATGATACATGATTGTTTTAGTCATCTTCCATGTAAATTCATTCTTTGGCAGAGTGTTTGTCCAGTTTCTCCCGCACAGAGAGCAGTGTTGGGACATTTCATACAAAGAATTAGGTAGGAAAATGATTCCTGTATGCTGTGTTCTTGTCGTCACTGTGGTATAACTACACGATCTGTATTATAAATGTGAGCACACGTTTTATAGCTTTTCTGTAGGCAGACTAATAAGAAAATATTTTTTGTTTATGAATTTTGGTGTGTTATTATGATCACACTTTAATCTGCCTCTTCCTTTTCACAGGACTACTATATTTGTGAAACAGAGCTTCAGAAATCAAGTGCAGTACCAATAGACCTGGTGTTAGACCAACGTTAGGGACATGTTAGTAAGAATCTCATAAACCTAAACTTGAATATAAGACAATGAACAATGGAGCAAGGAAAAAGTAAAACAGGATCTCTGCAAAAATGTCTAAATTAATGACAAATAAAAAACACAAAATAAATGATCACATAAATATTCACTTCAAGTCAGTATTGCACCTTTGGCGGCCATTTCCAAATCTGCTTAATCTATTTTAGGGCTCACTGAACATTGGGGCCTTTAACGGAAGCCAGTCCAGTCTGGCACAGTGCACAAACACACACACACAAGCACACACACACACACACACACACACTATTGCCATTCTCTAACATAACCCACATGTCTTTGAGATGTGAGAAGAACACAAAGACAGAGTATGCAAGCTTACAAGAGTCAATGATCAGGCCAGGATCTGAAGCCAGGACTCTGTGGCCGTAAGGGGCACCTGTTATTCTACAAGTGCTCTCACTCAAGCTTCCTTTTTCATATTCTACATGTTAAGTGATATGCCCTTGACCTTGTGATCCTAAATGTAACAGCAAGTGACTGGTGTTGAATAAAGCATGTGTGTGGGTGCAAGTGTGTTGGAGTGATGTGTAGTTCCTGATCAAAATCATCATTTTTGGAAAAAATCATTTTTGTGAACTGAAAGTACTGAATCACTTGAGGAAATGACTCAGTTTGATCCAAGCAACTACAAAGACCCTGAAGTTAAATACATAAAAAATTAACTTCAGCCAGTGATGACCCTAAATGTCCCACGGTCTAAACTGTGCCACTCAGCCAAGTCCGTGTTAGGATGCTGATTTTGTGTTGTTGCTCTCCTCCATCGGAGCTCACTCTTTAGTTGCATTGGTTAAAAGAATACTCCAAAACTGACACTTTTTCATTTCTTGGAGTTCTTTCGGCATTTATCCAGAAATTTGGAAACTACCATCTTAAATAGGAATTATCCTGTGACATCACATCATGGCCACTTCTAGCTGAATAGTAGCAATGGCCCAAGCAACCATGAACAATATTATTCTGGCTATAAATAAAACACACAAAATGGCAGCGCCCACAAAATAATAATAAAATGGTGATAAAAAATAATCATACCTTAAAAAGAATACTATATATTCTTGTATGTAAATACATATACAGTACAGGCCAAAAGTTTGGACACACCTCCTCATTCAATGTGTTTTCTTTCTTTTCATGACCATTTTCAGCACTCCATCACTCTCCTTCTTGGTCAAATAGCCCTTACACAGCCTGGAGGTGTGTTTGGGGTCATTGTCCTGTTGAAAAATAAATGATCGTCCAACTAACCTGACTTCTGCACAACACAACTGCTGGTCCCAACCCCATTGATAAAGCAAGAAATTCCACTAAATAACCCTGATAAGGCACACCTGTGAAGTGAAAACCATTTCAGGTGACTACCTGTTGAAGCTCATCGAGAGAATGCCAAGAGTGTGCAAAGCAGTAATCAGAGCAAAGGGTGGCTATTTTGAAGAAACTAGAATATAAAACATGTTTTCAGTTATTTCACCTTTTTTTGTTAAGTACATAACTCCACATGTGTTCATTCATAGTTTTGATGTCTTCAGTGAGAATCTACAAATGTAAATGGTCTTGAAAATAAAGAAAACACATTGAATGAGGAGGTGTGACCAAACTTTTGGCCTGTACTGTATATATATATATATATATATATATATATATATATATATATATATATATATATATATATATATATATATATATATATATATATATATATATATATATATATATACATACATACATACATACATACATACATACATACTAGTGGGTTCCACCCTGCTCGCTTCGCTCGTCTGCCACTTCGCTCGTCTGCCACTCGCGTTGTGAAGATCAGCTCAACCAGCTACTGGCTTTCTGCTGCTGCTGCTGCCACTGCTGCCGGGCCGCGTGATCTGCCTCTGGCACACACTTAAAACATTTAAAAGCCTGTACAGCAGCTGTCCTACTCTTTATCTTTTATTTCCGTCCCCGGGCATGGTTAAATCTTTTAGTACAAAGTCTCGTCTTGCGGGGCATGCGTTCTTGATATTTTAAAACGGAATAAGAATCTGAAAATCTAACATCACAAAAGCTTGATAAATTCTGAAAAGAATGATACCAAACATATATATGTAGGTTTTAAAATAAGCCCGATTTAAAGTGTGACACAAAATCGTTGCACTTTTAGGCTTAGGATTTTATATACATAGAGCAGATAGATATAGAATGTCTGAATGTTCCCTACACAGTCCTAAACCCTTTGACCAATCTGGACCAAATTTTGCATAGCTACTCTCTAGGTTGACGTGGACAAGACAGGCAACCATGACACCTAGACATCCCACCCCCTCCATCCCTCATTCAAACTAGCCAGGCTGTTCATTCTGTGTATCAAGACTTACACAAGTTGACATGTAGGCTTGTACAGTTGATCTTATAACACACTGTTCAGTTGGTTTTGCCTTGTGTGACATATTGGAGTGTTCTTACTATGGAGACTTTCAAATTCCTCACCTATATTTAAAAAATATTTAAATGAAATGACTCAATGATCTATGGGGGTTTGTTTCCTGCCTTGCGCCCTGTGTTGGCTGGGATTGGCTCCAGTAGACCCCCGTGACCCGGTAGTTAGGATATAGCGGGTTGGATAATGGATGGATGGATGGATGACTCAATGATTTTTCTTATTTGGTGTAATTGATTCTCACATTTTCTGCCTGAACTGATATATTTCTTTATCTTCAGTCAAATCAAATAGGGGATAATAAATTGTACTGTACAGCAGAATCAAACTGTTTTGCCTGGTTGACTCATTAACTGTTCATGTATATTCACCACCTACAGCAGCATGCGATCCCACATTTAACAGTACTATATACCTTCCACGACTCGGCCCTTTGTTTGGAACTTGAACTTTCAACTTTTCCCAGATCAGCTCCACCACAGAGCAGAAATGTGAAGCGCTAACCCCTTGGATCTAAAGGAACGTTCTTGCAACTTATAAAAATAAGGCTACTCTTCTGCAGTGTAAAATGGGAGGTTTCTCTTCACAAATCAATTTGCTTTTTAATTTTTCTTATATAAGAAGTTACTGTAATATTTGTATTCATTCATAGTACATGTAAAGTCAACTGTATTAACAATATTATGACAAATATTTTTTCAGGTAAGGAAGACAGAAGTTTCAAGGCAAAGTATTTAAACTGACTAATTATGGCACCAGAGATTGGTCATGTATTGCATGTTAGCACATACAAGTAAGAATTTAACTTTGCATGTAGCAATAATGACTCAATAATGCTTCGCGTATCACAGACACAAAAAAAAAAAATGACAATATCATATTGACACTCAAGTATCGTGATAATATCAGGTTGTGATTTCTGTCCACCCGTACATCTCATTTGCAAAGACATTGACATGAATTCTCAACATTGAACATTTTAAGTGTACTATATGATGTCCGTCTTTATTATAATTACATTTATTTTATGATTGGGTCAGAGACCCCTCTTCCCAGGTGTAGTATAGGTGTCTAATAAGAGACCACTTTCTACCTGGGACTAACAAAACACAAAGGGTCCAAAATCACAAGTAGTGGTGCAGAAGGGCAGCCCATTGCTTCACCGGACTCCTTTAGTCATTTCTGCTCATTTGAGGAGGATAGTAAGAAAGGAAACAAAATTAGATTTCCACACCAGCACTTTTTTGCAGTTTTAATATAAATGAAATAAAACGTCATTAACTGCAAATAAGGGGCTCGTCTGAGCAGATTGTAAAGGAAAGCTTCCTGTGAGGTTAATGCCACAGACATACATAGCCGTGCGCTGAGCAAAGACAGAAGAATTCAGCTCCCCTCTACGAAGCCGCCAGCCAAGGCAAATCTGTAATGCAATTAGGAGAGGCTGAGGAGTGCTGATCTTGTTAAATGTGTCGCTCCTTGCTGCCTTCATGCCGGAAGCTCCCGGAGTTTTGCTCTCCTTTCCTGCTAAAATACAATCTGCTGCACGATTAGAATTTCTCACCAAATCTTGAGACAACGTTGCCAATTTTCCATCAACATTTTAAAGCTGGCAGCTCAGTAACTGTAGATCCCGAAGTTACTCTGCCTGTGTCTGTGTTACTAAATAAAGATGGGTGGATGGGCTCCTGACAACAGCCCCCTAAATTCACCCTGGGAATTTGTCTCACGAGCCAAATGCCCTTCATTTGTATAAAGTGTAAATCCTCCACTAAATTTGAGGCATAATCTTCAGGTGCCTTCATTTATCCACACATCCTATTTGGGGTAATAGTTAACTTTAAATTAGGCTTTTATGCCCGAGTATGGTTGTGTCCATAAATACGTACTGCGATCGTCTGCAGTTTTATGAAGGATCGGTCACTACCTTGAACTAAGTCAAGCTCTAAGTCCCCAAAACCCCTTAAGAAAGTATTCCAAAAATAAATGACAGCCAACATCTGGCACAGCCTGTCTTTTCAGTACAATAGCAATACTTCTATTTACTGTGTTTGGCAACTACCTTTACTGAAGGTGTTTTACAAGTCAAAAAAACAACACAAAAGTATTTTACGAAAACTAGTGGCATATAAACCCGCTGTGTTTCCTGTATTTCAAAATGTATTAGTCACCTTTGACTAATTGGATCTTACACATTGCTCATGTCAGATTTTTAATAACTACTGAATCAATATTTATGACATATAGCATCTTTTGGAGAGAACACCATTATGATTATTTACAGTTGGAACACTGACACCTATAGTTGCTGAAAAACACCCCCATACAATTATTCATTGAGAGTGTTACCAACACATAGCATGCTGCTTGATTAGTTCTTTGTGAATGCAGTAGGTGCTGTAGTGTGTTGTAATTATGAGGGACTTGGCTGAAATAAAAAGAGACCCTACTAGGTCTGATCATTTATGTTAGGTAGGATGCCTAGAGGGGGCTGGTCGGGTGGTCTCATGGCCTCTGAACCCCTGCAGATTTTATTTTTTCACCAGCCGTCTGGAGTTTTTTTTTGCTTTTTCTGACCTCCCTGGCCATCAGACCTTAATTTTATTCTATGTTAATTAGTATTCTCTGATTTTAATTATTACTTTGTCTTTTTTCTCTTGCTTCATCATGTAAAGCACTTTGAGTTATGTTATTTGTATGAAAATGTGCTATAGAAATAAATGTTGTTGTTGTTGTTGTAGGTAGCTGTGGTTAGAGCCACAAAAAAAAATCCTTCCCTTGGTTAACATTGGCATTGATTCTTTTCTTATTAACTTGCTTATACAATATATCTCTTAAAAAAAGTAAACTAATGTACATTAACCTTTACATATCTGTAACATAAAGGTTGATGTGTGAACTTTCATTAAATTCTTCGATTGCTTTTTGTCGTGAACTAGGGGTCCCAGCCACTTCAGAGTAGTCCCAAACACTTCCAATAATACCCACTAGAGAGGGGGAATTCATTGTCAAACCCTGGCTAGTAATTATGAGACAAACATAAAATCTTTATGAAAATGTTTTTTTCAAAAAGGTTAATTTTACAAAAAGCTCTGATAATACACAAAGCTCCATAAAGCAAAGAAAAGGTAAAAAGGAGTTATCAAGGGCAGTCCAAGGTAAACAAGTCCCAAAACACAATGCAAAGACAAAGTCAAAACGCAGAGCAAAATGGTCCAAAATCTAGTGAATCACAAAAGCACAGAACTAAACTAAGAAACACTCACCAAACACTCAAGCACATTCAAAATGAACAGCCAGGAACTGTTGGAGACCCTCCGGATATATAGGGCAGAGGGCAGTTCCTGGAAATGATTGGCAGGTGGCCCAATCTCTTAGGGAACCACCTACAAAACACAAAGCACACAACAAAGGCAACGGTAACATAGCTAAATTGAAAGCAATAAACAATGCAAATAATTAACAAAAATAAAAATGAATATTAAGGACATGAAACAAGGCCTCGAACCGCAGGTTGGGGAGGAAACCTAGCTAAAATAGAAGGCTTTTATTTCTGATGGTTACAGATTGACCAGCCGGGTCCTGTTCTGATCCAGTTTTTTTCCCCCAAAAGCTTTCTAAGTCAGTTATCGAATCATATGTGTTTGAAACGAAGGCAGGACTCTTGACCAATGAATGAGGCGGAAAGGCAAATCTTCAGTTCAAAAGCACAGTATTATGTACAGAAATGCATTTTCATGTTTACAATGTCTGCTGATTTTCCCAGAAGTAACTATTAATGATATTTTAGCCAAAAAATGTATTTATTTCGCTCTGTGTGACACTGTAGCTCCGTGTTGTTCTGCCAGAAAGAGTGAGGCAGAAAATAATTTAGAATGAACTGAGAAGATAAGACATTGGCAAGAAAACAGGCAAAATTTGTAACCAATAAGTCAAAGACACAGTCATCAAGTCAAAAACCAGAATTCTAAATTGTAGTTAATATATATATATATTTTTTTTTTGCAAGGATTTATTTTCCAAGAACACAGTCAAAAGTACAACATGTCAATCCCTTAGTCTCCACTCAGATGTGTTTGTCATGACCTTTATACCCACGTACAAGCCATTAATTTCCGGTTGCTTGCCTAGCATTGAGGTAGCAAACACTAAACAAAATGGCGGCACAGTTGCAAAACAAAATGGCATTGGAAAAAGACAAACAAATAGTTAAAAGCAAATTAAATAAAGTCCAGTTAGGAAAACTGTGATCTTAATTGGAATCTACATGTTCCGAAACCTAAAGTAAATCTACTCAAGTACTACAAGAAAGACAAAAGAATTCAAAAATGCAGGCATTTGTACAAACACCATGACATGCACAGCACAGCATTAGCCTTCAAGATTATATCACAACAGGGTACTTTACAACCTGCAAGGTAATGGAGGATCACAAGTCCTTATTAATTTAGTGGGCACCCTTATTACAGGTGACCTACAAAGCACAGGTGCAAGCATCAGAAGGAACAGAGAACAACATAAAAATCAAGCAAGTGGGAGTCATATGGTTCATAATTATACCTGCAACTAAACAAAGACAAAAAAATCGAAATCCTAATCATACAAAGCATACACCAATCATATCTCTCTATTATAAAAAAAAAAATCCTGGAAAGGAAAAGCAGGGTGACGAGACGTGATCTTCTCGGAAGTTCTCGGAAGACACTTAAAAGAGCCGCGAGACGCAAACAATATCAAATGAGAGCACTCAGTTGTGTAAAGGCACGTAGCACACACAGAACCTGTGCTCTCAGCACATAAAAAGCGTATAAGGACAATACAGTACGTTCTAGATGAAACGTCAACAACTAAGCAAAGAAGAAAGAGCAGTGCGGAGAAAAGAGACCCAAAAGCTTTGGAGAGAAAAGGCAGATAAGAGATTATGAAAGCAGTGGAATTCAAAAGGCTCAAACAAACAATGGTGCGATACACATGCAGAGAAAGGTAAAGAATATGAAAGCGGTAAAATCCGAAAGTATTGTAGCAATCCAGCCAGGTTGAAGCCTTTTGTGTTTTAAGTGACTGTTAGGTCCGATTGAGGGAGGGCGGAGTACAGCAGGGAAGACTGATAGCAGCGCGACAGCAGATGATCCGATGGCACCTCCTTAGCATGCGTTCAGCCGCCCCCCGCCTTGACAATGCGAGCAGCATTATACGTCCTGAGAAAGAGATGTAACCACGCTCGGGGCCGGAAATAAAGGACAAGTATTGTTTTTACAACGTCACGTGAGACAAGGCAGTGAGACATCATTTAAAACAAGTCCACGGACATCTAACCTAGCAGTTCTTGGATTGCTGCTGGCAGACACGCTTCATGTGCTCCCAGCTCTTAAAACAACGACAAGCGACAAATAGAGCACGCAGCTTGCCAGCAGCAAAAAGCCTGTAGATGATCAGACTGCTTCTCCTTAGCGTGCGTTCAGCCAACCTAACCCTCGCCGCCCCCTTCACAACGCAAGCGGCAGAGACACAAAGTGGCTAAAGGACAGCTGCTGTACAGGCTTTAAATTAATGGGCAGCGAGACAAGCTGAACAGGCAGCAGAAAGACAGCAGATGATCAGACGGCATCTCCTTATTGTGCGTTCAGCCGCACCCCCTTCACAACACGAGCAGCTTTATACGTCCTGCGAGAAAGAGATGTAACCAAGCCCAGGGCCGGATATAAAGTATTGTTTTTACAAAAGTTTTAAAATAAAAGTGAAAATAATGCATATGTAACAATTCCCATGAAACTGACAATCTCTTTAAATTGTATATCTGGTAAACCAAACCCGGGGGTGGGCGAGCGAAAGCGAGCAGGCGGCACGGCCCGCTAGTAAAATAACAATACAAATGTAATACAACAAAACAAACAGAAACTGCATGTAAACAAGCTTGGGCAGATGTCAACCTCGACAACTATTACTAAAATTAAAAAATGAGTATCATAATATACAGAAACGTAAATGGAACAGAGGGTAAAGTAACTTTAGTCAACTTCTTTCAGTTTATTCACTTTTCATAGACATGGAGTGGTGATGGTGACTCAGCTTGGAGATTTAGCCGTGAAAAGGTGAATAGCCATATACAAAACAATGTCTGTCACACACAAATATGGATTGCAAATGTGTTGTTCTACTGTAGTGAGGAAATCTGGGCTGATGTACTGCACATTTTTTAATTTTCAGTCCAGAGCCTTACATCACCAGGTTCCTAAGGCTGCTGAATTAATTTACTTTGCCGTTGTGAAAAAGTTTCTGAGCTCCTGTAAAAGTGAGATTTCAACAGTTTTTGGTCTGAACCATTTAATCATCAGACTCATATTTAGAGACTTAAATAACCATTCTATATTTAAGAACTCCACTTCTCTTAATTATATATTGTGACCACATTATATATTTGGGGCCACTGAGCCCAAAACCTCAGACACAAATCCGGGTTCAAATAAAATGTTTTTTTTTTTTTTTTCACCAACACTTTTAGACACAAGCACTAGCCAAAATACTTCCAAAACAAATACATTTCTTGCGCCTCCAGTTCAGTGACTCCCGCTGCCTCCTGACACTGCCTCCCCAATGTGAGACCGCATGCTCCTTTTAAGCTGGACCTGGCAATGCTTCTGGTGCCACAGTGTGTCCTCTTGGAAGCACTATATGGAAAGAAGGGTAGTCCTCCCCCGGCAGGGTCCAATTCCCATGAGCCCCTGCAGGTGTCCAAACTAGGATGCCATGAGAGGACAACTGCCACCTATCGTACTGGGGATGGGCTTCCACTGGTTCATCCTTAATATGACCCCGGCCAGGCAAGAAGCTGTTTCCTTATCCAGCAAGGTATGCTCGTCTGTCCTTTCAGAATGGCCTCCTGTCCAGACATTAAATTATCCTCCATCTCAGCCAGGATGCTTGTCCCTCCTCTTGAGCACTTAAAATGTCTATCTTATGTAACTGTGCATTATTTATTTTCTGTGTACTATTTGTTTTCTTGTAACTTTTTCTTTGACATCTTGTAAAGCACTTTGAGCTACATCCTTTGTATGAAAATGTGCCGTAGAAATAAATGTTGCTGTTGTTGTAATGCTACACATCATCATGGTACTCCGCTCACTTTGATTTGGCTCGTTTTGTCACAGTCTCTTTAGCCCCATCTGTTGGTTTGCTTTGGGAGTTCACATTTATTTTTTCAAAAGAACACACAACCAAAAATGCTCCTTTTAATCCCATTTTCTTTAATTAGATAAGTAAAATGTGTCGAGATTTCCGAAATTCCTGAAATTCCACGTGAAACAATCTTTCCCAGTCTTCTAAATGAAATATAAGCCAAAGCAATTGATTATGTTAACATTTGTGTATGTCTGTGATTTTGAATGATGTACTGCAAAGTCGTGGAGGAGACTCAATTCTGCCATTGTTTGAGTTCAGGTTGAGGGCTCATTTTTGTTTGCACAACCCAGAATTGAAAGAGAAGAAAATTAAAATGTGAATTCCTATTGCATGACACATCAACAAATAGTATACTAAGTTCCCAAGCATCATGCTGCATGTTGATTAACACATGCAAAGAAGAATTTCACTGTACTCTGTATATGTGAGAGTAATGACCCTACAAACATGGCACAGCAACCCAAATTAGAAACCGCTTTTTTCTAAGCCAGGCAACATCCTGGTGTTTTACTTATCACTACATTTTTATGAAAGTAGTTGACTCACTTTACTGAAACAATTCAAATCTGCTGTGCTGCCCTCAAAAGAGCAGAAGAAAACACACAACATAAACAAATGTTTGCTTAAACAGGGGTCTCAGAGTTTCTGGATGACCTCTATGACTTCAAGCTTTTATTCCAGCAAAAATGACTGGTTATGGAACATATTTCACACTGCCAAGCCATATCATTAACTAAAATAACTGCCAAGACATTAGGGGGAGAGCCTGGAGCAGCTCAGTTCACTTTGTTACCTGGCAGCTGGTTAAGGAAAAGAACAAACAATTTGGGTGTAGTGATCTTAAAACGAGAATAAAATAAAATGAAAGTAATGAAGTACGTTCTATTGGCAGGCATAACTGGAGTTTAGTTAAGGAGCTGGCTAGAATGAAAACCTGTGACACAAGGAACTGAGTGTGATTGATTGATAATTATACAGATAGATTGACAGTACTTTATTTGTCCCACGGGAATGAATTTATCTTTTTACAGAGGCTCAGAAAATAGTATAACAAACAGTGACAAAAAACAGCCTCCATCAAATACTCAATAGAATTACTAAAAATAAGAAAACCTCTGACTTGGCTAACGATAAGAGAGCAGTCAGGGTGAGGCATTATAAATACGTGTTTCCGTAAGTACAGTGTAAAGGAGCCCCCCATGGCGTTTCTTCACACACGTCTGCTGAATAATTCATTGGCCAAAGAATTTCAGAGAGAGGATGTGAAGCATTGTTGATAACGGCATTCAGTTTTGTCTTCATTCCCCCTCTGCTACCTCCAATGGGTTTATGGCTTTCTCATAGCTTCATATCGGTTTAATCCTGATGCTCTGTATATTCAATTAATTGTCATTATTATTCATGGTGGCTCCAAAATCCATACTAACCCCTACTTTCTCTTTTGTTCATTTTCCGGTTTTCTGTGGTGCTGATCTGCGCCACCACCACCTGATTAAAGCACCGTGATGTCCCTACATTGATGGATTAAAGGTCAGAAGTCCACATGACCATCATCATCAAATTCTTCCATGAGAACCCTGAATACAATGAGGACTGACTGTGAGGTCATTTATGTTAGGTAGAATGCCCAGAGTGGGCTGGGTGGTCTCGTGGTCTGGAACCCCTGCAGATTTTATTTTTTTCTCCAGCTGTCTGGAGGTTTTCTTTGTTTTGTTTTTTCTGTCCTCCCTGGCCATCGGACCTTACTTTTATTCTATGTTAATTATCCATCCATTATCCAACCTGCTATGTCCTAACTACACGGTCACAGAGGTCTGCTGGAGCCAATCCCAGCCAACACTGGGCACAAGGCAGGGCACACACACACCCACAAACCAAGCACACACTAGGGACAATTTAGGATCGCCAAAGAACCTAACCTGCATGTCTTTGGACTGTGGGAGGAAACCCACGCAGACACGGGGAGAACATGCAAACTCCACACAGGGAGGACCCGGGAAGCAAACCCGGGTCTCCTAACTGCGAGGCAGCAGCGCTACCACTGCGCCACCGTCCGCTCTCTATGTTAATTAGTGTTCCCTTATTTTAATTCTTATTTATTTTGCCGGGCACTCCGGTTTCCTCCCACAATCCAAAGACATGCAGGTTAGGTGGATTGGCGTCTCTAAATTGGCCCTATTGTGTGCTTGGTGTGTGGGTGTGTTTGTGTGTGTCCTGCGGTGGGTTGGCACCCTGCCATTGTGATTGGTTCCTGCCTTGTGCCCTGTGTTGGCTGGGATTGGCTCCAGCGGACCCCCGTGACCCTGTATTCGGATTCAGCGGGTTAGAAAATGGATGGATGGATGGATTTATTTTGCCTTTTTTTCCCCTTCTTCATCATGTAAAGGACTTTGAGCTCCATCATTTGTATGAAAATGTGCTATAGAAATAAATGCTGTTGTTGTTGTAAACTGCAATCCATCACTGAGCCTGTCCTTTTAATCAGCTTGTTGATTCAGTGAGCCTCTCTTAAAGTGATCTTAACAGTTCAGCAGGCCACAGTGTAGAAAAATCACACTGGCATTCATCAAGTTGTAGAAAATGTGAAGGATGTCACTACCCACATTAAAGGAGTGCAGTCTCCTGCTCTGCCCTTTCTTCTATAGTTCCTCATTGTTATGAGACCAGTTCAGCCTGCCACTGATGTGGACCCCCCAAGTACCTGTAACAGCGCACCACCAACACCTCCACTCTGTGAACTGTGACCTGCTGCAGAGGGTTTGTTGGTCCACTCAAAGTCAATAAGCAGTCCCGCCGTTTTGCTGACGTTGTATTGCATACAGTTCTCTTTGCACCAAGACACAGAGGTCTCCACCTGACACCTTTACTCTGGTTTAGTAAACACTCCTCAATAACTTTAAAGAATTCACTAATGTGAGAGTTTCATGTTGGTGAAGAGAAACTTCAAAATGAGGAAGGCACAGAGTGGCATGTATCCTAATGCAGGAATTTTGTTTTTACATTTTGATACTAGCTCCATTCATTCATACAGGGCTCCAGTCCTGGTATTAGCCTTTACGTGTCGTGTGTTTTAACTCCTTGTAGTCTGAAAACAACTACCTGTGTTGGAATCAGCCAACTCAGAGATGTACACCAAATGATGAAACCATGTGAGTGGAGGAGATCATAAAGAAAGGTTGATATCAGGATTGGAGTGCTAGTATAAAATTAAAAAAGAAAAAAATCCTCGCATCAGAATGCACACCGTTATCCATTTATGTTACAGCTTACCTTCACTCGTCCTGGGTATGACGTTAATCTGCATCCAGCCCTGCGTGTATGCCCTCCAACCTTGGGGGTTGGTGGCAGAATTGACACTCCAGCCACCATAAAAAAAACCTCTCACTGTTCCACTCCATCTGAACTAGTGTGGTGCTGAGGTGTCACCCGTTTCATGGCTGCACTCGGGTCCTAATCTGGATCCTGAGTTGGTTTGTCGTGTGGTGGGTGCGGTAATGCCCTGTATCAGCGTGTGCTCCTAACCTCTCTCTCTTTTACCCTCACATCAATAACTTGCATCCCCATTCATTCCTACACGATGGAGGACTTGGTGTGCACAGGGATGAAGGGCTTTTCCTTGCATAGCAAGATGTTAAGTGTTACTTTATGTCGGGAATGCGATGGGACTTCGCCCTTAGCTTTTGCTGTATGTCAGGCTGTCACTGGAGTTCTATCTCTGCTCTGTCTCTACTCCTTTTGGTTTCCAGGCTACAAAAAGGACATAGCAGCACTAGAAAAGGTCCAGAGAAGAGCGACTAGGCTGATTCCAGGTCTACAGGGGTTGAATTATGAGGAAAGATTAAAAGAGCTGAGCCTTTACAGTTTAAGCAAAAGAAGATTAAGAGGTGACATGATTGAAGTGTTTAAAATTATGAAGGGAATTAGTCCAGTGGATCGAGACTTGTATTTTAAAATGAGCTCATCAAGAACACGGGGACACAGTTGGAAACTTGTTAGGGGTAAATTTCATACAAACATTAGGACGTTTTTCTTTACACAAAGAACGATAGACACTTGGAATAAGAGACCAAGTAGTGTGGTAGACAGTAAGACGTTAGGGACTTTCAAAACTCGACTTGATGTTTTCTTGGAGGAAACAAGTGGATAAAACTGGCGAGCTTTGTTGGGCTGAATGGCCTGTTCTCGTCTAGATTGTTCTAATTGTTCCTTCCAAAGCCTGATTCTCTCCCTCCAAGCAACACGCAATAAGTAATAGTCACAAGATGGAGAGGAAGAAGACATTCAGTAAGTGGTGCTTCTTAAGCATATCGTAAACCACCCACCTTCTAGTGCTTCCCTTGGGCCGTTGGTGTTTGGGTATTTTCTAACTTTTATGCTTTTTGACCTTTAACTTTGGTTTTTCATGTTGCAAATTTAGTCTTGTGACTTTATTCTGCTTAGTAGTTTATGACTGTTTTCCTGTTTTTAAAGTCTTTTTCATGTAGTTGCCCTGTTAAATGTTGCTGCTGTTTACCAGTCTTTCTGCTCATTTTTGTCTGTTTATAATTATGGACTTGTTAATTAAAATAACTGAAATTTTACAGACTTTTTGTAATGCCTGTTTCCACGACAGCCCATCCAGATCTACACACTAACAGCCCCTGTGAGATCAGCTTTTCCTGCAGGGAAGCCAGTGCCGATGGACTATGCCACATGTGTGCCCACCTCTGTAGGAATGTCAGCCCTTGTATGTGCCTGACAGTTATGGCATCATTTTAGTATGGATGTGTTAGGTCAGCATTGGCACACCGTAGCGTCTGAGGTGACAGTGCAGCCTCCCAGTGCCAGCTTTTAACAGGATAAGTTCTGTATTCTTCCAAGCCAAAGTTATTTTATTCACAAACATGGCATATATGCATTTACCATGTAAAATTGTGTTCAAAAGTTAAGTGTATTCAATAAATGTAGTAACACATTTTGCCTGCACCGGCACTTTATAAAGGAGGCTACCTGCTTCTCTTGGATCTGCTTATTGGATTTTGGATTTGTTTAAATAAATCATATTAATTTTATACAACATGTCTTTTGAATTATTGTCTTGCCAAGATCTGCAGTATAACTTTGGTGCAAGTGGTCATCTGCACTTTATAGAGCGTTGTGTTGTGCAGTAGTCCTCTGGCCCACTCACGACAGCTTAAAGGATAAGTTTGGTAAATGTATTCCTTCATAAACATGGTATATACACTCACCTAAAGGATTATTAGGAACACCTGTTCAATTTCTCATTAATGCAATTATCTAATCAACCAATCACATGGCAGTTTCTTCAATGCATTTAGGGGTGTGGTCCTGTTCAAGACAATCTCCTGAACTCCAAACTGAATGTCAGAATAGGAAAGAAAGGTGATTTAAGCAATTATGAGCGTGGCATGGTTGTTGGTGCCAGACGGGCCGGTCTGAGTATTTCACAATCTGCTCAGTTACTGGGATTTTCATGCACAACCATTTCTAGGGTTTACAAAGAATGGTGTGAAAAGGGAAAAACATCCAGTATGCGGCAGTCCTGTGGGCGAAAATGCCTTGTTGATGCTAGAGGTCAGAGGATAATGAATGGGCCGACTGATTCAAGCTGATAGAAGAGCAACTTTGACTGAAATAACCACTCGTTACAACCGAGGTATGCAGCAAAGCATTTGTGAAGCCACAACACGCACAACCTTGAGGCGGATGGGCTACAACAGCAGAAGACCCCACTGGGTACCACTCATCTCCACTACAAATAGGAAAAAGAGGCTACAATTTGCACAAGCTCACCAAAATTGGACAGTTGAAGACTGGAAAAATGTTGCCTGGTCTGATGAGTCTCGATTTCTGTTGAGACATTCAAATGGTAGAGTCAGAATTTGGCGTAAACAGAATGAGAACATGGATCCATCATGCCTTGTTACCACTGTGCAGGCTGGTGGTGGTGTAATGGTGTGGGGGATGTTTTCTTGGCACACTTTAGGCCCCTTAGTGCCAATTGGGCATCGTTTAAATGCCACGGGCTACCTGAGCATTGTTTCTGACCATGTCCATCCCTTCATGACCACCATGTACCCATCCTCTGATGGCTACTTCCAGCAGGATAATGCACCATGTCACAAAGCTCGACTGATTTCAAATTGGTTTCTTGAACATGACAATGAGTTCACTGTACTAAAATGGCCCCCACAGTCACCAGATCTCAACCCAATAGAGCATCTTTGGGATGTGGTGGAACGGGAGCTTCGTGCCCTGGATGTGCATCCCACAAATCTCCATCAACTGCAAGATGCTATCCTATCAATATGGGCCAACATTTCTAAAGAATGCTTTGAGCACCTTGTTGAATCAATGGCACGTAGAATGAAGGCAGTTCTGAAGGCAAAAGGGGGTCAAACACCGTATTAGTATGGTGGTCCTAATAATCCTTTAGGTGAGTGTATGCATTTGCTGTGTCAAAGTGTGTTTTAAAGTTAAGCAATTTCTATACATTTTTAAAAAATATCTTGCCCGCTCTGGCACTTTATAATGGAGGTCATAAGCAAAACAGTGAAGCAATTGTGCTCATCTGTGCATACAGAATGACAATGCCAACTAAACTGTCGTTGCTATTATTTTGGGTTATTTTTAATTCATTTTCTAGCCTTATAGGTGCGGTTATATGGGTTATTTCTACCCTTAAGGGTTTTTTTTTTATACAAGGATCTCAATGTTATCATTAATTTTATATTTGGTGTTGTTTGAAATTAGTTTATTTCCTGTATTGTCTTATTTTTTGTATTTATGCAGTGCCATTTTTCTCTTCACTTGAATGCATTCACTGCCATTAGTAATGTCATCAGTAATAAACTGGATACATTAGAATTAAAAGTCAAGACGGAGGTAAAAAGCTTAGGGGTAACCGTTGACTGTAATCTAAATTTTAAATCGCATATTCATCAGACCACTAGGACAGCATTTTTTCACCTAAGAAACATAGCTAAAGTTAGACCTCTTATATCATTGAAAGATGCTGAGAAATGAGTTCACGCTTTTGTTTTCGGTCGACTAGATTACTGTAACGCACTCCTCTCAGGACCACCCAAAAAAGACATAAATCACTTGCAACGAGTGCAGAATGCAGCTGCTAGAATCCTAACTAGGAAAAGAAAATCCGAACACATTTCTCCAGTTTTGATGTCACTACACTGGTTATCTGTGTCATTCAGGATTGACTTTAAAATTCTGCTTATGGTTTATAAAGCCTTAAATCATCTCGCCCCATCTTATATATCGGAATGTCTGATATCTTATATTCCAAATCGTAACCTCAGATCTTCAAATGAGTGTCTCCTTAGAATTCCAAGAACAAAACTTAAAAGAAGTGGTGAGGAGGGCGGCCTTCTGCTGTTATACACCTAAAATCTGGAATAGCCTGCCAATAGGAATTCGCCGGGCTGATACAGTAGAGCAATTTAAAACACTGCTGAAAACACATTACTTTAACATGGCCTTTTTATAACTTCACTGTAATCAAAATCCTGATACTCTGTATATCCAACTCATTATAATAACTATTCATGGTGGCTCCAAAATCCATACTAACCTCTACTCTCTCTTCTGTTTCCTTTTCCGGTGATCTACTCATAGCACCGTGATGTTCCAACAATGATGGATAGATTAAAAGCCAGAAGTCTGTATGACCATCAACATCAAGTCCTTCTGTGAGAACTCTAACTACAAAGAGGACTATTTCATTTATGTTAGGTAGAATGCCCAGACTGGACTGGACGGTCCCATGGCCTGGTACCCCTGCAGATTTTATTTTTTTCTCCAGCCGTCTGGAGTTTTTTTTCCTGTTTTTTCTGTCCACCCTGGCCATCAGACCTTACTCCTTTTCTATGTTAACTAATGTCTTATTTTAATTTCTTATTTTGTCTTTTATTTTTCTTTTCTTCATTATGTAAATCACTTTGAGCTACTTTTTGTATGAAAATGTGCTACTAAAATAAATGTTGATGTTGTCATCAGATATCCATTGTAAATATGGTGGCGACGGCGCACGTCTTTATACCTCAGTGGATAAAATCTTAATTGAAAGCTTAGCTTGGCTTCATAGGAAGTTTTTGGTCCTGCTTGCAGTTTTGGTTACAGCGTGCAGAGCTATTAAAAGTCTAGAGAAGAACAATTAGGCTGATTCCAGGATTGCAGGAGATGAGTTATGACGAAAGATAAAAGGAGCTGAACCTTTGCTGTTTAAGCAGAGATTAAGAGGTGACATGTTTAAACTTATGATGAGAATTTGTCCAGTCATTGAGATGGTTACTTTGGAATGAGTTCAGCAAGAACACAAACATTAGAAAGGTTTTCTTCACACAGCGAACCACAGACACATGGAACGAGTTACCAAGTAGTATGGTAGATTGGGACTTTAGAGGCCTTCAAAACTCAACTTGATGTAATTTTGGAAGAATTAGTGGTGGGCTTTGTTGGACTAAATGGCCTGTTCTCATTAAATTTTTTTCTAATATTCTAACAAGTGGCAAGGTTCATTTTGGGTTTCTGACTTTGGCTTTGGTATAAGACTTCTTCTTCTGGTTTTCCCTTCTGATTTGACATTCTAATTTTGTGCTTTACTGGTTAGGACCTAGTGCCTGTCCCAGCTAATCATCTCAAGGTCTTGTTCCTTCCTTTTTTTACTCACAAGAATTCTTGGGAGCCTTCAAGCACCCATAGCAGCCACTACCTCACACATTATGTTTCCAGTAAATAAGCCACAAAATATTATATATATAGTCATGTGAAGAGACAACTTCCCCTCTGGGATTAATAAAGTATATCAAATCAAAATCAATGAAAAGTCAAATTAAAGTTCATCGTAAGGTGATGTAGTAAATTAAATGTCACACCTGCTGCCGTTCTTTTACTGCTATGATATAAATTTAAGACATTGCAGGAAAAGTCATAACCATACCCAAGAATTTCATGAGGATCATTTTTGTTTTAAATTGTTACATTATCTTACAATTCAGTTGGCAGCCTATCCATCCATTCCATCCATTATCCAACCCACTATATCCTAACTACAGGGTCACGGGGGTCTGCTGGAGCCAATCCCAGCCAACACAGGGTGCAAGGCAGGAAACAAACCCCGGGCAGGGCACACCCACACACCAAGCACACACTAGGGACAATTTCGGATCACCAATGCACCTAACCTGCATGTCTTTGGACTGTGGGAGGAAACCCACGCAGACACGGGGAGAACATGCAAACTCCACGCAGGGAGGACCCAGGAAGTGAACCCGGGTCTCCTAACTGCGAGGTAGCAGCGCTACTCCACTACTCAGTTGGCGGCCCATTTTTTTAATTCTTTTTGGTATGCAAAAATGTTATCCTTCAATGTCTCCCCTATGAAAAAGTGACTGAGGTTTAGGTTTATTGTCACATGTACAGATAAATTCTTACTTGCAAATCGGACCAACACACAACACGTTGGTTCAAATTAAAATTCATAATCATGAGCCCAGGAAAAATTGAATACTGTTTTTAGTGTTCTTCTCTATTAAATAAAATGGAGTTATTTATTTGAACATATCCTTATTTGTCATGGTGCCAATACACAGAGGCAACATGTTGCGTGTTGGTCAGATATGCAAGTAAGAGCTGTACTGTACTGTGAAAACTACTACTCAGATATTACTGCCATAATTCTTGGGCATTGTTCTGGCTATTTTTAAGTTTTTTGCTATTTTTAATCAGTATTTCAAGTTTTTCATTGTCATATTTTGGACACCATATTGTGCCACTTTATTTTGACTCCTGAGATTCACTGCTACTACCTACAACATGATGATCTTCGACGCAGTGCATGGCATCATTGGACTTCCACTATAAAATGGCACTGCCAAGCATCTCAGGGTAGCCAAGTGCTAGTTTTGGTTTTTTTTTTTTTAACCTAGTTTTAGGTACAGTATCAGATTGTGACGTTTGTTTACCCCTTTCGGTCTTGTCAGGATTTTCCTACCTAGTAACCCGACTTTGATTTTTCATTGCTTTTTTATCTCCCAGCCATCTTTCTCACAATAATTCCCAACATTCTTGCACTATCCCTAACAATTAGCTACTGTTTAGAAATATGTCATTTTTATATTGTACACTGCAAGTATTGAGTTAACATCTTTTCCCTCAAGCAATGAGTGGGATATAAAGGAAATGACTGTATAATAATTCTAAATCTAAATACCTTTCAAGTAATGTCAGAATAGCTATACAGGGGGCTGGTTGGGCACCTGGCTCTCAGACCTCCATAGTGTCTCCAAATTCACCATAATTCTGCCAGAATATTTTTTTGCTTTTCTCTCCCCATTTTCATGCACAAATTTATTGAGATGGCATCCATGGCCATTTTTCAGCAAAGAAGAGGGAGAGTCCAAGCAGACGTGTTCATTTCTAACATGGCAGCCATATTCACCCTGGAGTGTAGCCGCACTTGCTTAAAGGATAAATTAACAACTTAACAGCAGCGTTTTAATTTAAACGCATTCTCAGTTACACAGATGTTGCTTCTCTATGACCCACCTTTAAATACACCTCCTAAAAAATGAACAAACATGCCTATTAAAAAAATGGATGCATTAAAGTACTGATTAAACTTTCATATGGTGTGTGGGTGTGTTTGTGTGTGTCCTGCGGTGGGTTGGCACCCTGCCCAGGATTGGTTCCTGCCTTGTGCCCTGTGTTGGCTGGGATTGGCTCCAGCAGATCCCCGTGACCCTGTGTTCGGATTCAGCGGGTTAGAAAAGGATGGATGGATGGATAATATCTTTGGGATGGCATGGTGGCACAATGGTTAGTGTCACTTCCTCCAGGTTCCTGGAGACTGGTTTCTATTCCTGTCTCTGTGCCTGCATAAGTCTTCCCTTTTTAAATTCTGATTGTCCATCAACATCCCAAATGTGTGCAAGGCTTATTGTGAGGAAATGAATGACCAGTAGATGAAAATGAGCTGAAAGAAGTGGTCAAGGAAGGCAAAGGGTCGAAACCAAGCAAGCAAAGTAACCAGAGCCAAAATGACAGGATGAGTGTGAATGTCAAAGGCAGAAACAAAGTCAAAACCAAAATAGAGAATGCTCACACTAGAACCTAATTGGAAATTCAACTAACCACTACTAAGTCTTTTAAGAATTTGTTAAATTCACCGAAGCATGAGGCAATGAGAGATTGCACCATGTTTTTATTGTCACATGCCTTGACATCTTTATTGGTGATGATCATGGTCACGTGACTGGCACCTAGATGGCATTGCATAAGCAATGAATATTATGGCGGTAACAAAAACTACCTGTAAATACAAATCAAAATGTGTAATTGCAGTCAGAAATGAATTCCAATAGTAAAAACCCAAACAAGACAGAAACATGTGAATAGTACAGGATAGCCCTTTGATAAACTGACACCCTGTCCAGGACTGTTTTTTGAATCAGGACTAGTGATGAGCGAACCTCACTTTCCCTGAGTAGAAATCACAGAAATGTTCAAGAACTTTGTTGAATTTAGCAAAATGCATTAAAGTCAATTGGGAAGGGTGGAACTGAACTAGTTTTGAGTGGAATATAATGGTGCAATGGTCTTTTAAATGTCTGTGAAGGCTAGAGAAACATCTACCAACTGTTCTGGACCGACTGTTGTGGCCAAAAGTGTGACCTGAGCTGTGAGACAGCAGCACTAACTACTACACCAGCATTCTTCATAAAACAAAAGACAAAGAGGAAACGATAACCACAAAAAAATACAACAAATTCATTTTTTTAAATACTTTATTAATCCCCAAGGGGAAATTGTCTTTTCACATGACTTTTAGAGATCAGAGCGCAGGGTACAGCACCCGTTGAGCAAATTTCAGGATAAGGCCCAACAGAGCAGGATCCCATCTGGCAATAATGGGATTTGAACTGACAATCTTCCAGACACCATTGCAGATCCTTAGCCGCAATCTAGCAATAATTTAAAAAATGTATATATATATATATATATATATGTATGTATATATATGTATATATATACATACATATATATATATATATATATATATATATATATATATATATATATATATATATATATATATATATATATACATATATATATATATATACATACACAGATATATATATATATATATACATATATATATATATATATATACATACATATACATATATACATATACACATACATATATATATACATACATATATATATATATACATATATATATATACATATACATATATATATATATTTATATATTGTGATGGCCGACAAATCCAGGCTGCTAGATGGTGTCTCTCCTGCAGCATAGAAGTGCCCAGGATTCCCGCAGAGCACCATGGGAGATGGAGTTCGGTTTCACAGCCCTGCTGGGGACCCTGGGGGCCACTGTGGGACACTGCAGGAAGATTTTATTTCCCGTGTTGCCTGGAAGTACTCCCAAGTCACGGGGATGGAAAACAGAAGTACTTCCGGGCTAAAGAAAAATATAAATCTTTATCTGACCTGGAAGTGATGTGGAATCACGGGGACTGAAGGACAGGAGCACTTTCGGGTCAAGAGAGGGAGTGTGACAGAGCTACTGGGAGGAGAGGAGGATTTATTGTATTGATTATTGTGTATTGTGGAGGTGGCGGTGCTTTGGGCACATTATTGAAGAAATTAAAATTATTTTTGTTACTTTTACCTGGCATCTGGACATGTTGTCTGTGGGTTTGGAGGAGCGACAGCGACCTCTAGTGTCACAATATATATTGTGGCAAGCAGCTGGGTGTGGTATCCAGCTGGGACGCTCAGAAGGACAGGAGGAGGGGTTAAGCCTCCTCCAGACCATGAGGGGGTGACCGCCCTGGTGGCTATGGGTACCACAGGAAACAAGCATGGAAGCTCAACCCTATAGGGGCCTGTGGTCATTGCCAGGGGGCGCCCAATTGCCTGAGGAGCCCTAGCCCTCAGCACTTCTGCCACACCCGGAAGTGCTGGGGGGAAGAAGACAAGGGACACCCTGGTGTGGTGGAAGTACCGGCAGTAGCTCATTGGGAGGCACCTGGAACATGTCCTGGTGAGTTTAAAAGAGGCCACCTCCCTCCATTCGATGGCTGGAGTTGGGTGGAAGAAGGACAGAGCTCGGAGGAGAGGAGTGGAGGCGGACCTGAAGAGAGAGGCATTGGATAAGAGGCATGGACTTTGTGGGTGAATAGTGCGGGAGTACTGGATTGTGTGCGGTCACTTTGTAAATATGCATAATAAACGTGCGTTGGTTGGTGAATCAGAGGCAAAGCAGTATGTAGATCAGGGTAATTTCCCAAGAGGGGGTGCAGTGAGTGTGTACACCTGATGAGCCCAGAATTGGGGCGAACACATGTCGCATACTATTTGCATTATTTGACAGTAAACTATTTCAACCATTCTATGATCTGCTTCTCACAACTGAAAGAGGTCACCATGGCGGACGTTAGCTGACTTGCTGACCAACCACAAGCGTTACCTGGTAGGTAACCACCCATACAATCAGATTGTGATTCAGACTAAGAATGCCATGAATGTATATATATGTACAGTGGGTACGGAAAGTATTCAGACCCCCTTCAATTTTTCACTCTTTGTTATATTGCAGCCATTTGCTAAAATCATTTATTTTTTTTCCCTCATTAATGTACACACAGCACCCCATATTGACAGACAAAAAAAAGAATTTTTGAAATTGCTGCAGATTTATTAAAAAAGAAAAACTGAAATATCTCATGGTCCTAAGTATTCAGACCCTTTGCTCAGTATTTAGTAGAAGCACCCTTTTGAGCTCATACAGCCAGGAGTCTTCTTGGGAAAGATGCAACAAGTTTTTCACACCTGGATTTGGGGATCCTCTGCCATTCCTCCTTGCAGATCCTCTCCAGTTCTGTCAGGTTGGATGGTAAACATTGGTGGACAGCCATTTTTAGGTCTCTCCAAAGATGCTCAATTGGGTTTAAGTCAGGGCTCTGGCTGGGCCATTCAAGAACAGTCACAGAGTTGTTGTGAAGCCACTCCTTCGTTATTTTAGCTGTGTGTTTAGGGTCATTGTCTTGTTGGAAGGTAAACCTTCGGCCCAGTCTGAGGTCCTTAGCACTCTGGAGAAGGTTTTTGTCCAGGATATCCCTGTACTTGGCCGCATTCATCTTTCCCTCCATTGCAACCAGTCGTCCTCTCCCTGCAGCTGAAAAACACCCCCACAGCATGATGCTGCCACCGCCATGCTTCACTGTGGGGACTGTATTGGACAAGTGATAAATAAAATTACAGTGAGGTTTTTTTGGTATTTTTTAACCCATGTGGGGCACAGATTCAGTGGGAGTACTGAGCAGACAGTGATACCACATGTGCGTGAAGCAGATCAGGCAGTGACGTAAAATGTGAGGTGGAGTATGCTTGCAGTACGTATGCATTAAATTTCTGCTTATGGTGGCTACAGCACTTGCTAGCCTTGCAAAACATCATGGGGTGCTGGGAAAAAATGTTCATCTAAGCTGGATGCGTGGTGAATTTCCAGGAAAATATTTAGCGAACAAGGAACTCCAGCAAACACAGCATATTTGTTGCGAAAAATGCCTTGTTAAATTTTGCTAGTCAACCTCACTCTTGACCAATGTTGCACATCTAGAAAGGGAATGGTGGGTCGCCGGCAACAAGTGATGTGAAAATGTTGTCTGCCCAGCCTTTTGTTATTGGCCTGATGGTTGGGCTATGGGTCCTCTATCACAGCTGTTCCAACACTGTGTTTATTTATATGTTACTTAACACAGTCCTTATGTGGCTATGAAAGGGGCAGAGATGGTGTGCACAAGTTGGAAGGGTTTCTCGTTTTTTTTATCTATTATTCCTTCAAAATGAGTTACAACTGTTTATTTCACTTTTGCAATTGTTTGATTCAATGAAAATCTTGGTCACTAAAGAAAAACAGCAAAGTGAAAAACGGATGAATGGATGTTCTCAGATCTTCTTCTTCCCATAACCATGACCTAACGAGAGGGGGTACAGACAACAAGTAAATGGTAAACTCTTATTCTTTCCAATCTCCTTCTCACAAAAGCAGCTGATCGTGAACACTGCTTCGGTACTTCACACCAGTTCAAATATTTCTAATACATTTTTTCTATTCAGGTTCCCCCTGTCACCCCACTGCACCGCAGGAACAGTATCCACCTTACAGGCAGCTGCTCACTTCCTTTTCATAACTTAAAATTAATCATGAGAAGCTCAGCTCTTGACTCACTGATAGGCACTAATTATATTTCACACTTCAAGATGGCTTATCACTTGGAAATCTGTAAGCTTCTTTTTCTCTAGTGGATGTGGTCACAGAAAACGGGAACTTTTCCGTGACTCAAGTGTTTCCCTTGCACAACTTAATCTAAAAATACAAAAGCCTAGTTCCCACTCCACATGCATTATATTGCTTTCAAGTGGCAGCATTACTCAATAAATGAGCCTTTCAAAGCATTTAGCAGAATGACATTTTAAAGGGAAATCAGGATATAATGCTAATTTTTTCCATGTTTCATGGCGCACTGTAAAACGTGCTTAACGGTTTTCTACAAGTGAACTCAGTTTTATTTCAGTTCAAAGATTTATTTATATCAGCGTAAAAAAGACAGATTGCAAGGCTATTAGCAGATATGTTGGGAAACAAGTTCCTTAATTGAACAAATACAGTACTTTGTAACACAATGGTCCCTTGTGTTACTAAAAGCCTTCAGATTTAATTTAGACAGCTACATGGCCTCAGAAGGACAGTTCATTCACAGCCTCTAGGCACATGGTCAGCCTACCCTGAAGGTGGGCTCTCAGCACTATGGTTACTGCCAGGTTCTTAGTGAACGTCTCTAAAGCATTGAGTCTGTTGTGCCGCTTTTGAAGATACAAAAATAAACTTTGAAGTTCATGCAAAAGTCCTGACATCCTAAATGATTTACACTAACTAACATGCAAAAGCTTTCTTCACAATCTAGAACTCTGGATGTTGCTAATAGCATGCCAGCACTTTAAATAATGGCAACCCGATGGCATCACATACTGCAACTTCCATCTGGTACAGCATCGTTGCTGACAAAAATATGGAAGTGTAGGTCAAAAAAAATACACAGAATGGCATTAATAAAAAAACAAAATACTTGTGTGAAATATAAATAAAATGATTGAAAAAAATGATAACTTCCAGAGAGAAAAGAAAGACATAGGAATGCTAGAAAATTTCCAAAGAATGACTAAGCTGATTGCAGGACTGTAGGGTATAAGTTATGAGGAAAGATTGAAAGAGCTGAGCCTTTACAGTTTAAGCAAAAAAAGATGAAGAGAAGACATAACTGAAGTATTTAAAACTAGGAATGAGTCCAGTGATTCAAGGCGGTGATGTTAAAAGGAGTTCATCAAGAACAAGGGTACACAGTTAGAAACTTGTTAAGGGTACATTTTGCACAATATTTTTTCTTCACACAAAGAAGCAAAGACACACAGAATAAGTGACAAAATAGTCTGATAAACAAAAGGACTTTAGGGTCCTTCAAAGCTACATGTTATGTTATTTTGGAGGAAATAAGTGGATCGGACCAGAGAGCTTTGATGGACTGAATAGCCTGTTCTCGTTTCTAATGTTCGAATTAAAAGAAATCACAATACAGTAAAACCCCGCAGCACACACTTAATTCATCCTGGAAAACTGGTTGTGGACTAAACTGGTCATGAACCGGAGCAATTTATCCCCTAAGAAATAATAGAAATAGAATGAATCCGTTCCAAGCCCCCAAGACTCCTATACATAACCTATTTAATACCCATATTTGAGTTTTGTCTGCATAATAAAATACAGTATTGTTTAAGATTCCCATACTTAACCTATTTAATACCCATGATTGAGTTTTCTACATATTAAAATATTGTTTTATGGAAAAACACATGAATAAAGAATAAATTGTACACTGCAAGTGTTTGACATAAGAATAAGCAAAGCATAGCCTTTTTTTTTTTAATTGAAATTTTTAATTGAAATTAAAAAAGAAAATTTACTGTAACAGGACATTCCCTATCAGCACTCCCTGAAGGATAGTCATTCGCAATATCTGCATGTATTGCCCAAGCCTTTCACTAATAATATCCTCCGATAGGCTATCACCAGCACACTGTCTTTCAGTTACCCAAAGTAACAAAATAATCTTTCAGCTTCATCTATTGCTGGTGGTCTTATTTTAGGGAGTACACGTGTCACAACCTTAGAAACTTCAGCTTTTTTAATTTCCTCTTTGTTTTTCAAAATCATAGATAAACGAGGTGTGGCAAAAAAGTAATGAGACTGGCAACACTGCAAGCGATCTGGCAACGCTGCGCTGTTGTCCTTGATAGAGCACGTGTATCAGTCCCCTCCCATAGCTCAGTGCGAGTTTCAACTCCTTCCGTTAACTATGTGATTTTTGTGACTGCTATTAGCGAAGTTTGTTTTTGGTTGTGCGTCACAAAACGGGAATCGTCCACAAAGAATTTGTTCCTCCAGGACAAACTGTCAACCAAGTTTTTTTATAAAGACGTCCTTGAAAGGCTCAGTAAAAGGGTCATTCGCGTGAGACCAGACATTGCAGACAAATGTATGCTCCATCATGACAACGCCCCATGTCACACTGCCCTCTCCATAACAGAATTTTTGACCTCAAAAGGCATTCCTGTGGTTCCCCAGCCCCCTTATTCACACACCTTTTTCCTAAACTGAAAAATGTCCTCATTTCGGGATTTTAGAAAACATCCAAAGAGTGTAACGGACATGCTGAAGACCATACCGGTGCTACCAACAGTGGGAACAACGTCTCCATCGGTGTGGAGCTGCCCAAGGGAACTACTTTGAAGGGGATAACATTGATGTTTGAAAAAAATAAAAACTTTGGTAAATAAAAAATCAGTCTCATTACTTTTCTGCCACACCTCGTAGGTGATTTACTCATGCCATGTGAAGCTGCAAGGTCAATCACCCGTACACCTCTCTCATATTTTTCAACCATTTCTTTCTTCGTTTCTATTGTTATTGATTGTTGTATCTTCTTTGATTTTTCGCTTACCTCTCTATCTTTCTTTGGACCCATTATTATTTAGTAAAAAGCACAAAATAATCACTAAATAACAGTAATATCACGGGCACAGTAAGGAATGTTGTTTACAAACCGCTGGGTAACACAGCACTTAATGTTTTAAGGCTTTGTTTACAATGCGGTTGTGCTTCTGGATTTTGGTCGTGTTCTGATGCATTTTTGGGCCCGAAAAAACTGGTCGTGCTGTGGGTCGTACGTGCATAGGTGTATTCGTGCTGCGGGGTTTTACTCTATATGTGCAATTATATCACAATAGAGTCTCAGATGAAGATAACAATCGAACAGGACTCAGATGTGACAGGGTATAGGCAAGGTTGACATTGAAGCCACCTATTGCCTGAAGCCACCTTTTCCATTTGAAAGTCAAGGGAGAGCCAGCATCCATACTGGCAACATTGGTGAAAGGCAAGAACCAGCAATGAAGAGGACATCACACTTGAGTCATTTACAGTCACTAATTAACCTAACCTGCACATGTTTGGGATGTGGAAGGTAGAGTCTATCCATCCAGTTTTTAACCTGATTAATCCAATACAGTAATAGATAGATAGATAGATAGATAGATAGATAGATAGATAGATAGATAGATAGATAGATAGATAGATAGATAGATAGATAGATAGATAGATAGATAGATAGATAGATAGATACTTTATTAATCCCAAGGGGAACTACCATAGTACCCAGAAAATATGTGTAAACCCTACACAGTCAGGTGCTGAGCCACAACTGAACTTTGCACCACATGCCTCTCAACTGGCATTTCCAATCAATGAGCACCACACCACCCCAATTCAGCTGTCAAGGCTGAACAAACAAATTTAAGTTCCCACACACAAGGAATCCATAAGAACAGAGAAGATTACTAACAGCTTGTATTGCTCAAGATGTTTTTAAAATTGAGCAATGTCAAACAAAATCTGGCATTATGAAATGGTGAAATGGCATAGTACACAGAAAAAGAGAAAAGCAAAGCACAGGAAAGGCACAGAAACCATACCAAGTTAAGGTTAAGTTATGGTTAAGTCCTAAAAGTATCATCTCCAGACAGAGGAGCAGCTTCAGCGGCAGACTGCTGTCACCGTCCTGCTCCACTGACAGACTGAGGAGATCGTTCCTCCTCCACACTATGCGACTCTTGAATTCTACCCGGGGGGGTAAACGTTAACATTATACAAAGTTATTGTCTGTTATACCTGCATTGTTATCACTCTTTAATTTAATATTGTTTTTTATCAGTATGCTGCTGCTGGATTATGGGAATTTCCCCTTGAGATTAATAAAGTATCTATCTATCTAAAGCTACTTAACATAAAACATCAGCATCACACCTGCCTAATCCAGTTCAAGTCATCCTTGCAGTACTGAGTACTGGATAGGAAACACCAGTAGGACACCAGTGCATCATACAGCCCACTCACACACACACACACACACACACACACACACACACAGAGTCATATTAGAACCAGTCAGCCTGAATGCAGATCGGGAGAACATGTATATGACTGACTTCGTTAGGCAGCAGTATTAATAATGGCAGCACTGTGCCAAACCCCAATACAAAATTCAAGATTCAAAACAACAAAAGTCAACACAAGAGCAAATTCACAATGGCTCCTCATCTGGCAAGCTCAAGGCTGGACTGGACCTTAGTGGTGTGACACTGTATAGTGGTGGTGTACTATTTACTGACAGAGAACCAGCTGCTATGCCCAGGTTGCACCGCCTTATAAGCAAATGGATTGGGATGTGCATCAAGCATGAATACTATCCCACCAGTTATTTCAACAATACATGTGGATCAATGGTTCTTCTATACTGTTGGCGGTGGAAGAGGCAGAGTCTTCTCTTAGTGTTATGGAATGCATTTCGGTGCTATGAGGGGAAAAAGAAGATGCTGCTAGCGTCTGCCCCCCCCTGTCATACTGGGATGGAACTGCTTACCACACCAGTATAAGGAAGGTGGTCCCCAGGCACACATGTGTGACCATGCAAAGAAAAACTTTGTGTGAAATTTGAACTTAAGTATCCAATGGTTGTTCCTATGTTCCTTTTGATGAATTAATTTTAAAGTAGCAGCCCGGACCCACTGTACTCATTCCTTTCATAATTTTAAACGCTTCAATCATGTCAGCTCTTAATCTCAGTTTGCGTAAAGAATAAATGTTCAACTTCTTCAGTCTCTCCACATATCTCCTACCTCTCAGTCCTAAATTTGCTTTTTTGCTCCCCTCTGGACTTTCTCTAGCTCTACTATGTCTTTTTTCATAATATGAAGACCAAAACTGAACAGAGTACTCAATATGGGGCACTACTAGCATGTTATAAATCAATCAATCCTCTTCGTCCCTAGTGGGACATAAGGCTTCAATGAGCTCCCTCCATCACATGCGGTCCTTTGCAGCATGTTGTGCTTCTCCCCATGACAGGTGCACCTTTTGAAACTCCTCTACCAACCTTCTACGCCAGGTTTTTTTTGGGTCTTCCAGTTTTTCTTTTTCCAGGTGGTGTCCGTCTTAAGGCAACTCTTGGGATCCGGTTTTGCTCCATCCTTAACACATGTCCAAGCCAACTTAAGCGTCTTAATGTAATGTCCTTGGTGATGCACTGACTGCTTGTTTTCTTGTATAATTGTTGGTTTGATATTTTGTAGGGCCAAAAGATCTGGCAGATTCGTCTGAGACATCTGTTGTGGAAGACCTCAAGTCTCCTCATGTCTGTACTGACCACACGCCAACACTCTGAACCATACAGACTTTACGTTGCTGTTGTACAGGAGCATCTTTGTTTTTAGGTTGTATTGTTTAGACCTCCAGATGGAACAGAGTTGGGAAAAGGCACCCAGAGCCTTTCCCAGCCTTGCTCTAATGTCTTTAAGGACAGCGCTGTCCTTGCTGATAAGGCTACCAAGGTAGGTGAAGTCCTCCACAAACTCGAATGGTGCTCCATTCACCTGGATGGGTGCTGTGGGGATGGAGTTTATGCACATCACTTGGGTTTTGGAGGTGTTGATGTTAAGTCTGGCCTGTCTGGCATATTTGTGAAGCCTGTCAGTTTTCGATTGCATGTTGGAGTGGTTTGTTGAAAGGAGAGCAAGGTCGTCTGCAAAGTCAAGGTCTTCCAATTGAGAGAACAGGGTCCATTGGATGCCTCTGGGTTTATCTGCTATTGTGTTGGTTGTGATCCAGTCTATTGCAAGTAGGAAGAGGATGGGAGAGATGATGCACCCTTGTCTTACTCCGGACTGAACAGGGAACCATTCAGTTAGAGTGTTGCCCATAAGGACACTACACTCAAATTTTTCATAGAAAATTTTTATGATTGTAATTATCTTATTTGGGATCCTGTAGTACTGGAGTATCTTCCAAAGAGTGTTACGATGGACACTATCAAATGCTTTCTTAAAATCAACAAAGTTGATGTACAGGGGTGTGTTCCATTCCAAGCACTGCTCTAGGATGTTTTGCAGTGCAAAGATCTGGTCTATACATCCACTTTTTTTCCTAAAACCTGCTTGTTCTTGTCTAAGCTTGGAGACAATGGCTGGCTCCATTCTGTTAAGGAGGACTCTGCAGAACACTTTGCTTGGGATGGACAGAAGGCTGATTCTTTTCCAGTTGTCACCGTTTTTGGTGTCATCTTTCTTTGGGATTTTGACAATGAGGCCCTTAGACCAGTCTTCAGGGATGATATCGCTGTTCCAGATGTTTTGGAAGAGATCGGTAAGGATTTTAGTTGATGTTGAAATGTTGGCCTGTATCCAGGCCACATGCCTTGCCACTCTTTAGGGATTGAATGGCAGTTTTAACCTCGGAAAGGTCAGGGGGATTGATGTTGATATCCAGGGTGTAGTCTGTTGCTGTGATGTCGGCAGGTTGTTCTGGCTCAGGGTGATTGAGCACTTCCTGGAAATGCTGGACCCATCTGGCTGCTTGCTCTCGCTCTGATGAGCAAATATTGCCGTTCTTATCCCTAATGTGGGTACTTTGGCTTGTGTGATTTCCACAGAGACGTTTGGTGATCCTATATACATATAAAAGCTAACCATAATCCCTCCCCCTGACTTGTAGCATAACCTTTGTTGACTGGTAAAGTTACTTGGTGTATCTGGAAGAGATGAACAGAAAATATGCAACAACCACACAAACAGCAGCCAGACCTTCACTCAAAAACCAGGCCCCAGTTAGGACAAGGTATCAGGAATAACCAGCTCCTAGCAGACAATGAAAAAAGAACATTAATTTTTTCCACATTCAGCCTAACAGTAAAAATTGGGAAACATAAATGCACTATCTATAGCACAGGGGAAATAAATAATTCTACTGAGAATACACTTAACATCTGCAAAGGCAGCATAAAATGCAGGACATTGTAAGAAGAAAACGCTGCTTGCCGCAAACCTCTGGGCTCACAAAACACCTTTGTGGCAGCCTTTAGCAAACATTGCACATTGTCGTGAATTCGCAAGCACCCCGCAGTCCCACCACGTTGAGCAGTCTTCATCGTGCTTTCTTCCTTCACGTACTCATGACTCACAGAGTCTGCTAAAAGATGGTGTGAGAGGAATTAATGTAGGAGAAAAGGATTCAGGTGCTGCTGCTGCTGTGACTTTAGTCATCATTCTTATCCAGGAAAGAGAATAAAGTTAGAATAACTTGGTTTCCGACATAGCAGGACATCTGGAATTGAGAATGAGGGCTCCTTAAAGTCAGGGGACATGGAAGAGGGGAAATGGGTATGAAAATCTAAGCCAATGCGAAATTTTAACTTGAATGTCCATCAAACATGCAGTGTGCCCTGATAAACAAGATGGTGCTAAAAGACATAAATTCACTTTATTTAATATGAAACACAAAAAATAGGAAACAAATAACATATTTTCAAAGAAGGAAGCTTCATTTCTGATGATTTAAAAAATACCAATTAGTGCAAAATGTGATTTTTAGTGCCATTATTGTTGCAGGTACAGAGTACAGTGAAATTCTTACTTAAAATGGCGTCACCTTTATCTGCCATTATTGTTGAGGATCAAATATCCTTTTGTGCAAAAATGTGTCAATTCGTACTTTTTTATGCCACACTAGGAGACACAATGAGAAGAATGTAAATAAAAAAAGAATTGTTTTTATGAAAACAAAAGTGACAAAAATATATCCAAAACCCCAAAGCAGTCACAATCCACTGAAGATCCCAAGAGTTGAAAAACAAAAAGTCATCTACCAGAGAAAATGTCAATGATCTTATGACAGGAAATCTTCAAGCATGAATTAATAATAACAATACTAATTCACAAGTCACTGAGCGCAGGCGAGCTTGGCATGTGAGAAATGGCACATAACTGGTTCGAGTGGTGTGTATTAGATAGATACTTTATTAATCCCATGGGGAAATTCATATTATGTAGTAGTCTTTCAGTCATTTCATTAACCAAGTCCTCAGGCGGTATCACACTAGTAAGGGATGTGTTAGACATTCTCTGACTATCCAAACTATATTTATGTTACCAGGGGCTAAAAAGCATGGACCTTTACAGGTCAATATTCTAATTTTCTTTAATTAGTATATGCCTTGCCATGAACTGGCACCCTCTCCAGCAATGGTTCCTGGGTTACACTCAGTGCTGCCAGGATAGGCTATGAACCCACTGCATCTCTGACGTGAACTAAAGGGGTTTCAATAATAGACAGATTAATTAGTGGCTATGGTTCGTCGTGTGGTAGGTGGTGCAATGCACTATCTGCGCATGTTCCCAACCCTTATCTCTATTTCAAGATAAACACTTTTGAGAAGATTTAACTCTATAATTATCCAGCAGTTTCAATCCTCTCTCTTTAAAAGCATCAGTGACTACCAGGATGTTAAAAAATGCTGAATTGTTAACACCATAGCAGATGCTATATTTGCATGAAGTGTTGTGTTCTGCACACTTACTGATGCATTAAGATGGCTGCATTCACTTCCTCTTTGCGCTTCTGAAGGACATCACCTGCTTGATGCTGTAAACGCTGAGGCCAAGGAAGTACTGAACAAGATTCCATCTGGGAGGGTATCAGAAATAATGCTTATGTTTGATTATATAGTTCCAAGCACCCCAGGCACAACCTGTTTTTACTATGGAGGTCTAATAGACTATACTACAGCATAAAAATCCATGGCCAGAACGTTCAAAACCAGGTTGGATCCAGAAGCTGGACACGGTATTGTAGGCTATTGGAGTGAGTGTGGAAAGAAGAGTATAGTTATTACATTAGATTAGATAATCCCATGGCGAAATTCACAATCAATCAACACGCCTGAGTGCAGATGGCTGTCCTGAGCACTGCATCAGCAGTAACCTTGCCTTAATATCAAAGCGCAAGAGAACTGTTTCCATCTGCGCCACCACCACCTAATCAAAGCACCATGATGTTCCTACATTGATGGATTAAAAGCCAGAAGTCTACATGACCATCATCATCAAGTCCTTCCATGAGAACCCTAAATACAAAGAGGACTGTTTCATTTATGTTAGGTAGAATGCCCAGAGGGGACTGGGTGGTCTCATGGTCTGGTACCCCTGCAGATTTTATTTTTTCTCTCCAACCGTCTGGAGTTTTTTTTTTTTCTGTCCTCCCTGACCATCTGACCTTACTTTTTTTGTATATTAATTAATGTTCTTTTTTTCTAATTTTTTATTTATTTTGTCTTTTTTCTCTTTCTTCATCATGTAAAGCACTTTGAGCTACATTATTTGTAAGAAAATGTGCTATAGAAATAAATGTTATTGTTGTTGTAGTATCTGATGGCCAGCTTCAAATAAATCACCATAGATTGGAACAATTAAAGCCCATTAAATAATTGTCTTGTGAAAAGACTCTCAAACAAGCCAACTCTTTCTTAGAAGAAAAAACAAAGTTCAGTTTAGCCATTGGTCTTTTTCGGGGACAAGAACTCATTGGTTCCCAAATACACCTATTGAACCATTTTTTGATATTTTCTGACAACAAAATCAAGTTTATCATGCCATCTTCACATTTCTGAGAGTCACGCCTCATTTCACCTGATAACTATTGATCTATAAAGATTTACATAATTGTATTAACTGCATAAAGTGTTTGTTTTCAGTTGGTGCTCCAAATTAGTCAAATAACTTGACCTGAGCTGTACTATAGAGCAAAATTAGACTAAACAATGTCCAGATTGAAAGACACTAGGGAAATCTCACAGAATACATGTCTGTGTTCTTAGCCATTATCCAACATTTATTTGTAATTACATTATTCTGCAACTGTATATAATTTTGAGTGTGTTCGACCAAAAAGGGTAAAACCCTTTTTTCACTGTGGACACACACAGAAAATTAAGATGCTGAGGTGCACAGTTTAAATATTCATAATTGGTGAGTGTTCTTTTAATAGTCAGGCTCTGAGTTAAATGTAACAAATGTTCAGTTACTCCCCTGAGACTTTTAAGGTTTTATTCCGAAATGCATGCTAAAGAAAAGTGCTTAGCCTCTGAGGTTGCACGTGAACTATTATTCATGTAACACACGCTATAAGCATGCTGTCTAGCCCCTGAGGTTTCATTATAAAGCACATGCTAGTTAAACAGCGCTTTAACTCTGAGGCTACATATAAAATGCCTATTAGCCACAGTCATACTGTATTTCTTTCTAGGGATATATATAACCTAAAGCTTTACAAATGATACCAAGTCAATTCTAATTCATATACTACAGTAACTTATTATCTATATATATATACTAGCAGAATACCGGCGCTTCGCAGCAGAGAAGTAAAAAGAAAAGGAAACATTTTAATAAAAACGTAACATGATTGACAATGTAATTGTTTTGTCATTGTCATGAGTGTTGCTGGCATATATATATATATATATATATATATATATATATATATATATATATATATATACACATACATATATACACACACACACACACATATACTATGGGGTGCCAAACAGGCAAATACATTGATTTTCTGAATATATAAAGTCGGCGTCAGAATATATAAAGTCATTCCTGAATATATAAAGTCAAAACTTGAATATATAAAGTCAGCGTCGGTATATATAAAGTCAAAACCTGAATGTATAAAGTCAGCGTTGGAATTTATAAAGTCATTCCTGATTATGTAAAGTCAACATCAGAGTATATAAACTCATTCCTAAATATATAAAGTCAAAGTCAAAATATATTGATTGAAACGACTCTGAACTGAACTAAGTTAACAAAAACGTATTCAGAAAAATAAATTTAAAAAACACTGTTCGGTTAATGTTTTGAAAATGATGCATGTGCCCTGCCCAGGACTGGTTCCTGCCTTGCGCCCAGTGTTGGCTGGGATTGGCTCCAGCAGACCCCCGTGACCCTGTGGTCAGATTCAACTGGTTGGGAAATGGATGGATATTCCAGCACTGACTTTATATATTCCGACGCTGACTTTATATACTCAGGTTTTGACTTTATATATTTGGGAATGACTTTATATATTCAAGTTTTGACTTTATTTATTCCGACAGTGACTTTATATAATCAAGTTTTGACTTTATATAGTTAAATTTAGTCATCATTGCATACATTTTTCTTCACCATAGAAATTTAAAGACTAAATTCAACTTCCATTCCTACCAAAGATATTTCTGGCAACTAAATAGAACCTACTTATATCCAAATTCGAGCTATTGAGCTGTTGCCTGCCTGCCTGAATAAGTCACCTCGCCGCTCTTACTTTTTTACCGCTCATTTAAT
The DNA here is from genome assembly GCF_016835505.1 of Polypterus senegalus. Taxonomy (NCBI): domain Eukaryota; kingdom Metazoa; phylum Chordata; class Cladistia; order Polypteriformes; family Polypteridae; genus Polypterus; species Polypterus senegalus. The sequence continues at coordinate 13,919,642 of NC_053165.1, read as the reverse complement.
CATGGCTAGTGGCGGAAAAATTATAAAATGGAAGGAGGATGGCTTTACCAAAACAATTATTGATGGCGAATCGATTATTCATAAAGCTTGAATTGGTGATCTGTTTTTCTGTGTTAACCTCATATTTTTTCATACTTCTCAAACTAAGGTGGTGCGAGGGTAAAATGAATCGGGATGCGCTGATCAATGTAATCGGTGTACCAGGAAATCATGCATTGCCAGAAGTTCCCCTTTGCTTGGAATGCAAAGTGTGATTAAATGCGTTATTTTTAAGCTATGGAGCACATGCATCGAAGCTTCTCAGCTGTGCTTGTGCTAAGAAAAGGAAACATTTTAAAAATAACGTAACACGATTGTCAATGTAACCTTTTGTAAGTAGTGCCTGGAGGATTCAGTGTTGAGAAACTCTAGAGACAGCGTGTGTATTAACTTGTGGATTTTTCTGTGAGTATCTGGTGGCAGCATCACAAAGTCGCTTTCGTAAGACTGCGTTAGCTGCGGAGCTCAGCTCAGAGCGAAATGAGGTGAATGGGAGGGGAGATGATGACGTGACTTCCCCACCCGCCTTAACTGTCAATCCCTCCCTGTGGTGTTAAGGGTCCACAGCTCACTGAGCACAGGCCATTTTTAAATAAATAATCGATGTGCTCGCGGCTTAGCGAGGGACGCCATAGTGGGCGCGGGACGATCCGTAGGGTGTGGCCGTTTCTCACCTAGTGCACAGGTGAGGAACTGCCCACATTCATGATTGTCCCGTGGCTAATGCTGCAGCTGCGGTGGCCCTCATCATTTTAAAAAGAAGCGCGAGTCGGTTTTAAGGGAGGAAAAAAGTGGAGAGAGAAAGGAAAGGAAAGGAGAGGACGGAGGTTACCGGGAGCAGGAGAGGAAGCAGACGGTGCGTGAGTGTGGTGAGCGCGCGATCGAGCGCTCGTGGACAGCTGCGTGGAAGCTGGGTGTTAGGCCGACACCCAGGCGTTTGTGTTGATGTCGCTCCCGCTGAGCGATCAGGGAGCGGGAGTGACCAGGGAAGGCGACTGGCCGCATGAAGGCCATGGAAAGGCAGCGGAAGTCGGGAGACTTGGTGCTGGAATCCCCAACGTGGGCGACCTGGCCGTTGGTTGGAAGCCAAGTTCTCCGAGACTGGGATGAGTGCCATACCGAAGCCAGGGTTCGGGAGGTCTCCAGTCTCATGCGTGTGTTGTAGGAGGGCAGCTGCAGAGAGAGTCTTGCCTGCTGCTTGGCCCAAACGGGATTAGCAGGTGAGACGCTAACAGAAGAGCACCGGATTTGTTTGATGGTTTTTAAGACTGCTTCCTGATCATTTTAACTTCTGGTTTTAAAGGATTGTTTTTCTATTGATTTTAACCTCCTCGTTTTCATTTAATGGATTATTTATTTATTTATTGAAGAACTTGGAGTACTGCACTTTATGAACACTGCTTTATTTTGTTGACTGTTAAAGCACTATTGCACTTTTTGCACCACCCCTTGCTCAATTGTTTATTTGCCTTCACTGACTAGCTCACTCGGTTACATTATCGACGGTGTTGGGTTCATGTGCTTCCAACAGCAAAGGGAGTGTGGAGCCAGAACCCACATCGTCACACCCCCCACAAAGACAGTCTCTCGGAATTTGCATAAGCAGAGCCCTTCACCTGTAATTTCAACTTAGTTACAAAGTGATCAAAACTCTCGTTTATATCCTGCGCCCTCTCATTAAACTTGTATCCTGCATTACCCGTGGGCATGACAAACGCCAGCGGCAGCCTGTCTATGAACTTAATTTAAACTTTAGGTTTACATCGTGCTTTGTTTCCGAAGTAGCTGCAGTCATGAATATGGTTGTATATGTCACTTGCTCGCTTCTTATTGGTTCGCTGCCTTCTCAATTATATAAAGCATGCTTTCTTCAGCACTTTTTGGAGCTCTTCCTTGTTTTCTATGTACTGTGTTGACAGTCAGTTCACGTGATTACGTGGGAGGCGTGATGATGTCACATGAAACTCCGCCCCCCCACGGTTTTCAAGCTCAACTCCATTACAGTATATGGATAAAAATAGCTTCCAGTTATGACCATTACACGTAGAATTTCGAAATGAAACTTGCCCAACTTTTGTAAGTAAGCTGTAAGAAATGAGCCTGCCAAATTTCAGCCTTCTACCTACACGGGATGTTGGAGAATTAGTGATGAGTCAGTGAGTGAGTGAGTGAGTGAGTGAGTGAGTGAGTGCTTTGCCTTTTATTAGTATAGATATAAAATGATATGGGTTGTGTTTGTCTGTCAAACAATTTCTCGTGAACCACTAGACCTAGAACCTTGGTTTTGCTCTTAATCAAAAGCTAATGATGTGATATGAATTGTGGCTAGTGGTAACGTCTGTGACGTTATCAGGGTTTGTGTCTTTCCTATGGCAAAATGTGTAAGGAAACCGATTGAGACGGTGACATGACAGAAAGACAAAGAAGAGAAGCAAAATGTAGAGACATCCAATATGCATGAGTCACATGAAGTGCAGCAAACTGATGATACTCATCAACTACTGGGACTGGAACCTCAATCTCGGGAGAACAGGGGGTCTGTGTGTTTCTAATCAATTCATAATTTACATTAAAAGTAATCTTTAAATACTACTATACTAATCAGAGTCAGATTAAGAGATCCGTACCCTTATTCCACCATTGGATAAGAGGTGTGATAAGTGTAGCTTAAAGCTGAGGAAATAAATAATTAAAATAACAGGCATAAATTCATATTTAATGAATGCATAAATTAATAGACAAAAAGTCCTGCAGTATCAAAAGGAAGCGGCACTAATAACAACCCAAAGTAAAATTATCAAACAGCTCAGAAATTACAGAAACCAGTTATTAAATTAAAATGTATATACCATAGAGGGTTAAGAACAAAAGGAGAATGTGAAGTGTCACAGAATAAATAGAAAACTAAAACCAAACTGCTCTCACTGGGCCTGGTGTCCTAGGCACCTGAACTTGTCTGTCAGGTGGGTGGGTGGCTTCCCCACTTTCCCTTTGTTCGATGACACTACCATTTGAGAACTCTACCTTTCACTTCCCTTCCTCCATGACAGTGAACCTTTGCCGAGCTTATATCTTGCCTTCAGAATTAATTAGCTCTGACAGGCAGCAGCCTTTAAACTTTCTATCATTTGTGTGAAATTTACCGTTAACAAGTTTCCATCTGTGAGGACATGAAACAGTGCAGGGCCCTGAGCAGTTTCTCACTGGGAATTAATCCTTCTGGTGTTATTCCCATCCCTATGATTTCTTTTTTTGTTGCTTTTAATAAAACAGTGTCTTTTGTACTTCTTGGTTTCCTTGGCTTTATTCTGAGTCTGGGGACAGCTCATAAGCATAAGCGCTGTCACAGGCTACACTTTGCATTAACAAAAAACCTGCTCAATGTATTTTCTTGACACACTCTGCAAATGCTGTATTTACTTTATGATTTCAAAACTTTTATGACTACACTCCTGAATATTCCTCCTAATGGAAGAATATGTGAGAATGAGAAGTCCAAGGCACTGGTAATTCTGCATAAGGCAAATAAAAATTGAACCAGAGGTGTCATAATTCCACCACAGTTGATGGACCTCCTGCTCCAGATAAACTCTTTTCCATGAACACTGGGACTGAAACTGCATACAATAAGAGCGGTGGATGAATGTCATCGGTTTTTACCTCCATACTGTACTTGTGTCTTATTGTTTATTTTTTTAAAAAATCCTGCTTATTCTACTACAGGCATGTACGTTCGTCCTCTTTAAGTTCTAAGCAGGGTAGAATTATTAAATTTTAGCAACTGGCTCAATGATTTCTGCTATTTAACACATATTTTCTAACACCCCCATGAATGACGCTGAAAGAGTCGTGGACTCTAGAATAGTATTAACGTCATGTCCATAACACTCCTGACAGGCTGCAAACATATTTCAACGCGCACAACGTCAAATCTGCATTATATATTTCGATGTGGAATACAGAGAAAGATGCTGACAACTAAAAAGAGATTCCGTTGTGGGCAAAGCATCGAGTGTGTCTGAAGCTGAAGGTCTGCAATTTTTATAAAGCGTCTATCACCTTATTAAATGAACCATTAATCTGTTTTTTTATTTTTTTTCGAGAACTCTCGAAAGGAGTCTTGATGGTATAATGGAGAGCGCTGCTGCGTCCCAGCTCGGGACATGTCTTTGACTTCCACCCAGGCCATTGTTGGTACTGTACAGGGTGGACTACAACCTCAGCTCTAGTGTCCTTTCTTTTGTTTTTTTATTTTATTGTTCTTTGTCTAGTCCTTTATAAATTATGTCTCTTCAAATGTTTATGTCTTTCCACTTTTTGTATTTTATTAATCTTTAAAAAGCATTTTGTGTGTTTATGTTATTTGTATTTACTATTTCTTTCCATTTAGTAGATATTATTTACAGTATATTCCTTGTCCTTTGTGTGTTGAGCCTGGGGGAGTGTGCCCTCCAGACAATGCCACTGTAGGGCAACCACCAGCACTAGAAAAGCTGGTACCTCATCACTGGTGCTCAGGCACTGACTGCAACTTATGTCCGTAAAGCTCTCTTTTTGCATTTGACTTTGATCTTTCTTATTTTAAATGTCTTTTCTAATTATTCCTTGGGTTAATGGACTTTTGCTTAGTTCTTTGATTTTGATTACTGGATATGGGTTAGATTTGATTGATTTTAGGTTTGCCTTTTTTGGCTTATCATTCTTTGTTTCCACCTTCTTCTTGCTTTTTAATTTAAGATTTTGTATTAATAAATCCTTAAATATTTAAAAAAAATACAATGTTTTTGTGGGTCAGAGGTTTCCACAGTCAGTCTTTCCCAGTTCTGAGTTTTGACACTAAAGACTTTTTAACCCAGTTATTGAGCCTGTGTAGGCCAAAAGCCTGCTTCTGTTTTTTTTGGGTTAAGGCTGATTTTGGATAGTGGGCGTCTGTGGCACATCCATCTATTTTGAACAACTGCTTATCTGGAGCAGGGTCACAGGAAAGCTGGAACTCAACCCAACAAGCATTGGGTACAATGGACTCTCAGAGGAAACCAGAGTGCCCAGAGGAAACCCACATGAACACAGGGAGAACATGAAAACGTTTCACAGGGAGGACCCAGGACTTGAACCATCACTACCACTATGCAACCACTCACTCTCCCCCTTAGAGCAATTGAGGCCTAATCCTGGAGATAATCCCAGAGCTTCAATTTGAGTTTTATGGGGTGGCAGAATATACTGTAACCGTCTATGTGTACTGAGCATGTTCTCCCCATACTTGCACAGGTGCTTTGGATTTCTGAAAACATCCCAAAAACACAAATATTACATTAGCTGAGTGTGATGGATTAGAGGCACCTCCTCCAGTATCAGTTCCTATCTTGTCCCTGATGTTACCTGAAACCCTGCAATGAACTAAGGGGGCTTAGACAACTGAGATAGATAGATAGATAGATAGATAGATAGATAGATAGATAGATAGATAGATAGATAGATAGATAGATAGATAGATAGATAGATAGATAGATAGGGTATGTGAAAGGCACTATATAATAGACAGACAGACTACACTCTGTGTGTAAAAGCCCAAATGAAGCAACAGCAGACTGTCCAGATACTATATGACTCAGCCAGGTTTCACATCATATTTTTTGAAAGACATGTTGGTTTAGAAATGCAGTCAAACCTAGAAATCAGATAGCCTCCAGAAGAGCGACTGCTCATGGGTAATAAGTGTTGGGTCATCTGTGGATACCCTACTGAAGATAAAGCTCACGGCATCAACTGAATAAGCAGTCCTGCTTTTACTTTTCTATGTTTTAGCTCTTTGTAGCTTTTCATTCAGTCCCACCTTAAATGTGATTTTTACTACCACTCTGAAGCACTCCGACAAGTATAATTCCATCCTTAACCACACTGACAGTAAACCACAGCTTTGTGTTTTTTTCTGCTCCTCTGACACCCCCCGTGTGGATTGGAGTCCATCTGTTGAAATGAGGCTGTTTTTTTTTTTACTGCAACAGTTATGAATATGACAAGTTCACTTGTGTGAGTGTAAATATTTCACACTTGGGATTTTTAAGATCAAATGTGCACATAAATAGAAAGGGACATATTGAGTTTTGCTGATACCTTATGCCATTCTTCATCAAACACAAATTAGTCTACAGAATCTGCTTGTTCCTTAAAATGGAAAGTAAAACAGAAAACATACATTTTAACCCAGCTGGGAGTTCCCAGCACTGCAAGTACAAAATTAAAATGGACGTGCACACTGAATCAAGAATCTGAGCAGTTTACTTTTAGGCTCTTTGGCTAGTTCTAATAAATGCTCCCCTTGTTTTATTGGCCAGTTGAAAATTAAGCTTAAGTCCCCTCATGTCCTTCTATAAGCTGCTACTCTACGTGCCGCTGAGTCTACATGATCTCCCTGTTTCCGCATGGTTTTCTCTTCCTGCAACTTAAAGAGATACATGTTAGATTAAATGGTGATCCTTAGTGGAAATGAGTGTGGGTGTGTGTGCACGAATGTGCTCTACAAACGACTGATATCCTGTCCAGTGTTGCTGTCACGCCTTATACTTGGTGCCGCCATGATGGGTGCCTTCCACCTCATGAGACTTTGAAATTTAATTAAGACTGTTCAATAAATTGATGGTTAATCCTACATTTGCATTGGTCTCACTTATTTAGACAGTTCATGCAAGGCATAATAAACCAGTAGGCTTTTTCCCCTCTGTGACCTTCATGACATACATTTTTGTTTACCGGAGGCTCCTTCAAAGTGCTGACAAATTTCTTATGATTACTGAATTAAAAATGATGAAGATAACAGTACAAGCATTTGTGAGTTTTAAAAGTCAGCCATGAGTCATGGAACAGCAATGTGTTGCATATCCCAAGTGGACATCTGGCATTGCCATTCAAAATAACCAAACCTCCGGAGTAGGGCACTTACTAAGGTCACTTACGTTCATTTTCACCTTTCTCCTCAGCTACATGACATCTGAGTGCTCAGTGGGAATGAGTATTTGTCAGGAAACATCATTAGATAGATAGATAGATAGATAGATAGATAGATAGATAGATAGATAGATAGATAGATAGATAGATAGATAGATAGATAGATAGATAGATAGATAGATAGATAGATAGGAAAGGCACTATATGATTGATAGATGATAGATGAAAGGCACTATATGAGATAGATAGATAGATAGATAGATATGAAAGGCACTATATGATTGATTGATTGATAGATAGATAGATAGATAGATAGATAGATAGATAGATAGATAGATAGATAGATAGATAGATAGATAGGCACTATATGATAGATAGATAGATAGATAGATATGAAAGGCACTAAATAATGAATGGATAGACATAAAGTGACTATATAATAGATAGATAGATAGATACTTTATTGATCCTGAGGGAAATGTAATCATTAACTGTCATTAATCATTAATCACTAATTGTTAATCAGTAATTGTCTTTCATTTTCATTTCATTTTTGTACCTTTCCTAAAATATTTACGTTTAGTTAAGGGATTGTAAACCCAAGGATTCTGGACCTGATCCTAGTTTGCTTATAGAAAGGTTATTGTATTGCTGAATAATTTTTACCTTCATTCCTGTGATGCCATTTTGTGGTGGGGTTGGTGGTGTGTTGCTAGGTAAACAATGAAGTAGTGAACTGCTGTGACATCACAGAGTCGTGGGAATAAAGGTCATGAAGAGCACTTTCTATCTGTCCCAATTTGCTGAAAAATAACCAAAGTATTGTGTGTGTTTATTTGGTTAATGCCTTACATAAACAAATTCCATTCTTCATATTTTTGACTTTGATTTACATGTTTTGATTTTGGCTTGATGTTAGTGCTTTGTCGACTTGCGGGTTTTGAATGTCTACTTGTTTTTACGGCTCATGTCTCCACTTCTGATCCTGTATTTAAAAAATTCCGTGTCATCCTCTTGTGTCAGAAGAGAAACTGGAATTGTCGAAAAAGAGCGACATGAAATGAGATTTGTTTACGGCAACATTTGCAAGTTATAGGGAAAGGTATTGAGTCTTCGTAAACAAGTGGCTGAATTTGCTTCAGGCCTTCATGATAATATATTTTATGTTATTGTATATGCAGCTAAAGAGATGAGAGCACTTGAGGAGTAAATGGGGTCTTTAGTAAAATAAAAATGAACAGTCTACTCAGGATGTTTTTATTTCCATAAAATAAACACTAAAATAACAAAGATGTTAAAATGTATATAGTCTGTTGTTTTCATAAACCAAACTGTGACATTTCTGCCACAAACACTTAAGCTGTGCACATATAGCAAGAACCTGTAAAGGACTCATTTATATTACTCATTTGCTTTTTCACTTCTTGCTCTGTCTTTCCATAATTAAACCAATTTTTCCAGTTAGGGCATGAAGCAAGGTTTCCATGATTTATTTATTTTTTTATCAACAGTGAGCATTAGTTAAAAAATAAATAAATAAAAGCTATTCTTTATAGTCACCCTGTCCTGCAGCTGTCAAATTCAGGCTATGCTTTTCAAAATACTTTTTTCAGATAAGCATCTGCTCATTTCAACACGCTGCACTGGCTACTGGCTGAGAAGGCCTGAACTCATTAGACATTCTCTATTCATGCACTAATGTTCCTTATTGGGTCACTAGAGTCCATACAAGCAACAAAAAGGACAAGGAAAGTATACACACAGAAAAAAACTCCAGTCCATCAAATCGCAAACACACTCACACTGGACCAGCTCACAATTAGCAATGAACATGGCAGGTTGTCTTTAGAATGTGATTGTAAACCAGAGTTTCCAGAGGAACTCACATTAATTGGAGAGAACAACAAAAAATTCTGCATCACAAATTTAAACCTAAGCACCGTGAGGCAGCACTGTGGATCTATGATCATGATGTTCTGGGTGTGCAACCAGGTGCCCATGATGGAAAGGGGCCATTTCACCAATAAGGCCCCCAGGTCGATGAAATGATGGAGTATCCATGTGCCAAAATATCCAATGGGATGAAATGATCGAGCTTCCTCAAGTCGGAATGACCAAGGGGGGTACTCCACCATGCATCGAGTATCAGCAAATCTAAATGACCAAGGGGGACTTCCCAACCCTGTGCTTGATAAAACGATCGAGTATTGCGCAAAAATCAAAAACGAGAAATACCGCACTTCATTAAATGACCCAATGTCTACACACTGAAAGGTATGATTGATTCTCTTCAACTCTTTGAGGGCTGAATATTTTATTTCGAAAAACGCAGTTTTCTAAAAAGCACACAGAGCTATGGTTTCACACAGAAATCAATATAAAATGTCTGATGCTGCGTGCTGTGGCCAGAAATGCACAGCCGGCTGGCTGTCATGGCGAAGGGCAGTCACGGCCAAAGTGTATCGCAATCTGGTTTTGTACCTCTTGTCATTGTTACCGTTATTGGTACGTCGGGTACACAAACCTGTTCAGCAACACGATCAGCTAGGGAACTGATCGGCTAATGCTGGAATCTCACATTTGTTTCCCATCACAAAATTGTCTGAAGAGTCTGAAAATTCAGAGTCTAATTCAGCGATAATATGCAGGATATTTCTTCAATATTGTGGTATTGGATATGTTTTTGCCTTCATTCTTTCTGTGTTTTATCTAATCGACTGTTTCCCAACCTCGGTCCTGCGGGCACACAGGTTTTTGTTCCAACTAGATTCAAAATCAATGACAACACCTGATAACATTGATCTCATTTAATTAGCTGCTTTTATTCTACAATCAGAAAAGCACAGCAGTGCGATTTTTACATTTATAAGACATTTAGAAATATTTCTGCTTTTGCTGTAGATTTGTTGATTTCATTATGTTTTGCCCTTTCTCTGTGCAGTTTCTTCCCTTCATTGCATCTTATTAATGACAATTAAAAATGAGCAGATCAGATACCCTGGCAAACAACACTGAATGATCAAAGGCTGCAACTACTTTAGCATCAGACCCACGAATTGGTAAATAATGGATTAATTAAATAATTAGAACTCCTAGAAAAGTAGAATGAAAATCAAGATGAAAATATTGTACATTATTCCCATATAACTGTTTGGTACATTTTAATAAATATACAGTGGAACCTCGATTCATGAACATCTCGGAACATGTACAAATCGGTTTACGACCAAAAAGTTCTCCAAACTTTTGCATCTGTTCACGAGCACACACACTCGGTATATGAACAAGCCAGTTTCCCTTTCGGTTTGTGCGCACAGATGATTTCCACACGTGTTCAGTCTCTCCCTGTGCAGAGAGAGAGAGAGAGACACACGCACACACACGCGTGTCCGTGCCAGAGAGAGATGGAGGCCGAGAAGGCAGTTAAAGAATGCACCTGGCTTGTTTTTAAAGAGACAGAATCGAGCATTGTTTTAACCTCGTTGTATTTAATGAAGACTTTTTTCTATTGGATTTTAACGTCCACTTCACTTCTGTTTACAGCAATCGGTTCGTAGCGTGCATTGTTACAATGTTACTTTTCTTGGTGGTTTATTAAGTTACGGATTTTTTAAATGTTCATTTTTTTCCCTGTGCTTAAAACTCATTAAAAAAAAAGTGTTTTTAGCAAATGGTTCGTAAGGCTATAGTGCGAATTCTTGCAGCGTTAGTTTTCTCTGTTGTTCAAGGTTTTCTCAGTGTTATTCAATGTTTTTACATTTAGTTTTTACTAGCAAGAAAAGTAAACCTTTTTAAAATGAGGGAAAATATACCAATAATTAATTGTTAAGGATCTCTTTGTATACCACATTGTGAGTTTGGGCCTCTGGTTGTAATATGACCAAGATGTGCGCTGAGCTTACTCTTGAGCATGTAACGTACAGTTGGCCATGTGAACAGTAATCTTGTCTCAAATCTCACAGCTTGGATTGCTGCTGTCATAATCGGTTTGAGTTTCATGGTTTGTTTCAATGACGACAGTATTTGCAGGACTTGTTGTGTTGAAGTGACATTCGGCATCTGTCAAGCGTTGTAAGTATACAACCGGTTTCATCGATAACTTTGCATCCAGCTTTTGAGAGTTGAAATATTCATAAACATCGAAGTGTCCACTACTGAAATCGTCACCTGTGAATCTAAGATGTTTAAGAGGCATTGGCGGTTGTCCAAAGATGTAAAATATTTGGCCATTTCAGTACACTTGAAAGCGACAACCGAACAATTCAGCGGCAGCCATCAACTCACATGCAGAACCATAGGTGAAGGGCTTAAGCATTTCACTCTTATAGTGCTCCTGTGTAGTCTAATTATTTCGTGTACCGTCATCAGTCCACACCTTGAACCTGTCCAGTCATTCAATACATAAGACACAATGTTCCTCCGGATATCAAGAGTGAGCCTGATATGGCCGTGCAATATGTAACACAGAGAATGGAAAAGGCAGGTGCCATCTCCGGGCATGGAAACCACTCGGTAAGTGACAGTTCTTTGATCGATGGTGATTACCTCGATAGACATGTTAATGAGGGTAGGGTTGGAACGATAAAGGAAATGGGTACCTGAACAATGTAAAGTAAGTCTAAAATACCTAAACAATAACTATAATCGTAATAAACGAACAATAAAACAGCGGAGAAGCCGTGGATTAAATAAAAAGGCTGCAGTTAATAGCAGGGAGACGTGAATCCCGTGGCAAAGCAAGGAAGGGAATGTAGAGACCGGAGCGATGGACGGCCTTATATAGACAGGCAGCCAACAACGTGGGAGGTGTGGGGATGGGGGGACCCAACGGCGCCTCACACGGCGACCAAGCTGCAGGCTATGGACGTATATATGTACGTAAGTAGGATTCAGTTAGCGTTGGGACCCCGCGTATCAAATTTCTTGAAGATGGGCTCATAAGTAACAAAGACAGTTGGAAAGTTCAATATGGCGGCTGACAGTGGCATCATACCACCAAAATAAGTACGTACATCGGTTTTGGTTAGCGCAGGGAAGCCGCCTACCAAATTTCGTGAAGATGGGGCCACAAATAAGAAAGTTCAACTTGGCAGACACTGTCGACCGTTATGACCATTATGCACAGAATTTCGAAATGAAACCTGCTTAACTTTTGCAAGTAAGCTGTAAGGAATGAGCCTGCCAAATTTCAGCCTTCGACCTACACGGGAAGTTGGAGAATTAGTGGGTTGGAAAGTTCAATATGGCGGCCGACAGTAGCATCATATCACCGAAATAAGTTTGTACATCGGTTTCGGTTAGCGCAGAGAAGCTGCCTACTGAATTTCATGAAGATGAGGCCATAAATAAGAAAGTTTAACATGGCGGACGTTGTTGACCATTACTCGTAGAATTTCGAAATGAAACCTGCCTAACTTTTGTAAGTAAGCTGTAAGGAATAAGCCTGCCAAATTTCAGCTTTCTACCTACATGGGAAGTTGGAGAATTAGTGATGAGTGAGTCCGTCAGTCAGTGAGTCATTCAGGGCTTTGCCTTTTATTAGTATAGATTACGCTGTGCATTCTGTGGTATAATTAACTATATTTGTGCTTAAAAATCTTTAAGAAAATATATTTACTGTATATACAGTTTGTACGTTCTGGAACGGATTAATTGTATTTACATACAACCCTATGGGGGGAAATTACTTTGGTTCACGACCAAATCGGTTTACGACCAGAGTTTTGGAACGAATTATGGTCATGAACCGAGGTTCCACTGTATATTTTTTTTTACCAAACTTAGTTTTCTAATTTCTATATTGTTCCCAAAACACAGAACTTGGGAAATAACACATCAATTAATTAGCCCAGAAGTCCAGTTAAAAACAGAAGCTGGTTGGAACAAAAACCTGCAGCCACAGTGTGCCCTCAGGACCGAGGTTGGGAAACACTGATCTAATGAATATTGCTGTTTATTAATCATGTTGCAGTTCTGCATTATGTTATAAATGTGCAGAATGCATTTTACTTCCATGTTTTCTGCCCTGTCACCTTTATGTTGAGCCTCAGAGGATGAGGCCATAAAACGCAGCAGCTGGGCAGCATTTAAAGAGAAACAACCTTTATTATATGTGCTTCAGCATTGAGGTCATTTTCTGTCTTGTGGTTTGTGCTTTTCATTCGGTTTTTGTAATTCCTTGTTTTTAAATCCCTGCTGTCGTCTTAAGACGCTTTCCTTGCTTACTAATTTTTGGATTTGTTTGCTTTTAAGCACACATATTTTTGTTTCCTTTGTTTGTACCTGCCTTCATATTCCTTTGCATGAGAGTTTTTTAAATCCTTGTACTATATGTTTTAAATATTAATGGAAACTCTTTTTGTGTTCTAGGGTAAGGTTTTTTTTTATGTATTTCCTCTCTCTGTGTTGAGATATTTTTGTTTGTAAAGTTTTTGTCCCTATGTAGTCCAAAAGCTTACCTCTTGAGCTTAGGACCAAGCTGCCTGAAGGGGTGAGGCCTGCTTTGTTGGTGCAGGTAAGGAGGTAAGGAATTTAGGGGTAACTATTGACTCTGACCTGAATTTTAAATCACATATTAATCAGATTACTAAGACAGCATTTTTCCACTTAAGAAATATAGCAAAAGTTAGACCCCTTATAACATTGCAAGATGCTGAGAAATTAATCCACGCTTTTGTTTTTAGTCAACTAGATTACTGTAACTCTCTCCTCTCAGGACTACCCAAAGGAGACATAAATCGATCGCAACTATTTCAGGATGCAGCTGCTTTCATTTTAACTAGGAAAAGAAAATCTGAGCACATTTCTCCAGTTTTGATGTCACATGTGCGTCTTCACCTTACTGGCTGTGCCGAGTTGTGTGGTACCACAATGGGACGAGAGGGGGCACTCATGCTAACAGTTTCTTTCTTTCCACTCACAGCCCCAAGAAACTACCATAAGAAGGCAACTGAGTCAACCATAGCAACCAGAGCCGACACTGCGCTTTCAGTAAGAGGTCATTTGCTTTTTAGACCTGAACTAGGTCTGGAGCAAACTCCTACACGAAACCTGATCTTCCATAGGAGGAACCCTTTTTTGTTGATCTGGCCAACCGTGATTATGTAATTAGTTTTTGTTTGTTTTGTATCAGTTAAATGAGGACATCAGTTGGGCACCTCAACATTCTGAAGGAGATTCATGCATTTCTGTCCAGCTGGTCACATTGCTAATCAACATGAAACACACCACCGCTCTCTGGTGCCATGATCCGTGAGTATCACTGCCTTAACTTGAAACTTCTGTTTTTCTTACCTGAAAAATCTTAGGACATACTGTATTTGTAATAATGTTACATTATTAATACAGCTGAGTTTACCCGTACTATGAATCGAAGCAAATGTTGCTCCAATTTCTTATTGTAGAGAGTTAATGAGCAAACAGACTGGTGCAGGTAAAAATCCCATTCAAAAGAGTAGTTGTATTTTCAGGGGGTTGCAAGAATTTTCCTTGATCTCCAAGGGCCTAGGTGGTCACATTTCTGCACAAATTTCAGTGGATCATTGTAAATTTGAAAGTTCAAGTTCCAAACAAGGAACTGATTAGTGGTAAGCATAGTGCCCACTTAGCTATACTGCTGTCAAATTTTGGATATTCTCTTGCTTTAGAGGATGATGTTTTAAAATCATTAAATCAACGTGCCAAATTAGCTAGGAACTATGATTTTGAAGAGTGACAATACCCTGTCAGGCAAGAGGAATCTTCTGCCTTAGCTCAGCAGGATATATTTCTCCACCTCCCATATTATGGCTGTTCAGAGTGAAGTCAAACGTCTGAGCCCAGAGAAGACTGGCCGGCAGCTGACAGACGTGTCCTCCAATATATAAATATATTGTTACGCACGTGCGAGTAGGGGGACGTTGTATGGACCAAGCAAAGGTACTTCCACGCCAGGCCAGGGGGTGGTGGGGTGCACTAAACCTTCTCCTGTTATCTCTACAGACCAGCCGCGGGAAACCCTATCTGATTTAGTGCGGACGATGAAAGAAGAACGTCACTTCCGGCGCAAAGGCTGATGTCAGAAGGACATCACTTCCGGTCTGATCCCTTAAAGCCGCCATCTTTTCCAATCCTCCTCAGTTCTGTTTTGGACTCAGTATTGTCAATATCTCTGTGCTATTCTCAAAAAACCATTTGAGGCCAGGAATATTATACGGGTGGCTGCCCCAAACATTTTTACGTGTGTTGAGTCTGTTCCTTTTTACAATATATACACCAGAGGTGGGGGAGCTCTTCACATTGAATCGCAACCATACAAGTTACTGTATGAGAAAAGTGCATCAGAGGTAGGAAGTGAAGGAGTTGAACACAGTGACATTCGCTACTCACACTGATTTTCTTCGTTCTGTTTTGTTCTTAGGCAGAATAATAACATCAGGATGTACCTGTCAGCCTAACAATAAGACATTTGCCAATATAATATATAATGAGAAATTTATTTATTTATTTATTATTTTTTTTTATTAATTTTATTACAATCCATACAAAGCAATCAAGATTTTACAAAAAGAAAAATTGAGTTAAGAACAGATTGATCCCCACCCCTGAGAGAGAGAGCAAGCCAAATAACGTTAAATTTAAGGCTTGTAAACATACCTAATTTAAAAAAAATTCTCTGTGCTTTATGAACTTATTTTAAAATATTACTGATTAGATCCTGCCATGTTCTGAAAAAGGTCTGTACAGATCCTCTAACTGAGTATTTGATTTTTCCAATTTCAAATAATATAACACATCGGTTTCTTACTGACTTAAAAGAGGAGAGTTTGGGTTCTTCCAGTTTATCAGAATGAGTCTGCGTGCCAACAGTGTAGTGAATGCAATCACAATTTGTTTGTCTTTCTCCACTTTAAGCCCCTCTGGAAGAACACCAAACACAGCTGTTAATGGGTTAGGAGGAATTGTGAGTCCAAGGCTGTCTGACAGGTAATTAAAAATGTTTGTCCAGAATAATGTTAATTTGGTGCAGGCCCAGAACATGTGACCTGTTGAGGCTGGGACTTGGTTGCAACGTTCGCAGGTTGGATCATGCCCTGGAAACATTTTGGAGAGTTTTAGTCGAGACAGATGTGCTCGATATATAATTTTGAGTTGTATAATTGTATGCTTTGCGCATATGGAGCTCGAGTGAATTCTCTGCATTGCAACTTTCCACTCCTTTTCTGATATATTAATTAAGAGATCTTTTTCCCAGTGTACTCTTGGATCTTTGAAAGGGAGGGATTGTAAAAGGATTTTATACATTGTAGAGATGGAGTCTAACTCCTTGAAATTGAGCAATAATTTTCCCAGCATGGTTGAGGGTGCAAGATGAGGAAAATCTGGAAGGTTCTGTTTAACAAAGTTCCTGATTTGAAGATAGTGAAAGAAATGTGTAGCTGGAATGTTAAATTTGGAATGTAATTTTTCATAGGATGCAAAGACGTTGTCTATATAAAGATCTCTAAGCAAGTTAATTCCAAATTTTTTCCAGATATTAAAAACTGCATATGTTTGTGAGGGTTGAAAGAGGTGGTTCTCTTGCAGGGGTGCTACAGAAAGAAGCTTCTCCGTCTTAAAATGCTTTCTACATTGGTTCCAGATTCTAAGTGAGTGGAGCACAATTGGGTTATTAGTGTATTGCCGATAGCGTGTGTTTATTGGAGCGCAGAGCAAGGAATACAAAGAAGTACTGCAGGATTTTACTTCTATTGCGGTCCATGCCTGTGTATGTTCTTCTATTTGTGTCCAGGTTCTTATCGACTGTATATTTGCTTCCCAGTAATAAAACTGGAAGTTAGGTAGAGCCATGCCACATTCTGCCTTAGGTCTTTGTAGGGTCGCTCTTTTGATGTGTGGATGTTTTGAATTCCAAATAAATGAGGTTATTGTTGAATCTAATTGCTTAAAGAATGATTTATTAATGTATATTGGGATGTTTTGAAATAAATGAGAAATTTATTTGAACATCAGAAACTCAAAATCTGATATTAAAGTCTCAGGCCAGCAGCTATACTACATGCACTTTAGATCAGATCATCCACCTGAAGCTAAGCATGTTTGGGCCTGGCCAGCATTGGGATGGGAGAACATCTAGGAAAAGCTTGGGCTGTTTCTGGAAGAGATGCTGATGAGGCTGTGGTCTGAATGTGGATCACATTGGCCCGGTGCAATGATAGGGACACTGTGCTATCAAAATGGTGCCTCCCTTTGGATGAGATGTAAAATTGAGGTCCTAACTCTCCGTGGTTATTAATAATCCGTGGGCATCCTTCGTAAAGAGGAGGGTGTATCCCAATGTCCTGGCTAAATTGCCTACCTCAGCATAGTTATTCTGGCCCCCTAATCATTCCCCGTCTCTAATTGTCTTTTTCTCTCACACCCTTCACTAGCTAACAGCTAATGTGTGGTGAGTGTACTGGCACAAAATGGCTGCTGGTGGATGCTGCACATTAGTGGTTGGTTGAACTGGCTCCCCGTCGACTATGTAAAGTGCTTTGAGTAGTCAGAAAAACACAATATAAATGTGAAGAACTATTATTATTATCATTAATGTAACAATACTCATCGAGCACATCACCCACCTCATCTGACTGCCAAGGGGCTTTAATTTGTTAAAGTTGCCTGTTATTGTTAATCTACAAGGAACTTCATACTTACAGGCAGGAATTTTTACATTTACATTTCCTTATTGGGCTAACGCTTTATGTAAGGCAACTTACTATACTACATTTAGTTAAATTTCTTTTGTTTTTCCTATTGGAGCACAAGCTGGTGAAGTGTCTCACTCATGGCCACACTGTCAGTAGTGGGATTTGAACCCACAGCCTTTTGAAGTCCAAAGCCTTAACCAGCCTGCCACACTGATTATTCTCCAAACGACATTGATATTAAAGCTGTCTCAATTAAAAGCACTGTTGGATGAATACTAGCTTGGTCTCTACAGTCCTCAAAGCTTGAAAGTAGATGGTGCGGTTTAAATAAGTTCAGGTGTTTACTTAAAACTGTTAATCCATCAGGTATATGTTGTAAGTCTTATTACAAATGCATTTGGAAAAGAACAACACAATCAGTAAAGAAAGATGTGCCTGCACAACTTGTTCTGTATGGGGTTCAGAGTTGGAAGACCTTCCTGAAGTGTCTGAAATATTTTTACTTCTCTCAAGACTGCAAATTTTACAGAAGGCTTTATCTGTTCAGTCATACAGAATTAACAAGCATCCCAGTTTTACAGTATGTGTCATGTCTAAGATACTTGAAATATTAAAACGTGCAAAGACACTTAGGCTGCTAAAGGGACAGATGCTGAAACACCTTAAATGAGTAATATTAAATTAATCTGAAAAGTAGTGTGTTTTTTAAGGAGCAAATCTGAACAGAGAATGCGTTCCTTCTGAATGGTTCCTATAAAATGGGACAATGGGCAGTAAATGAAAGTAAAAGCTCAACAGCTGCTGGCCTCAGTTAATGAAATTGCCCCTGTTGGCCAACGATGTTCCTGTTCAACTTCCTGCTACATACATCTATTTACAGTAAAGATAATATTATGTAAAAAACTTGATTAAATATTTAATGAGGCATAAATAGCATAATAGGTGCAGAAGGCTGACACTTATCCCAGCAACACAGTGCCCAAAGCAGGAAACAGCCATGGAGAGTCAGTTCCATGCAGTCAGTCATTCATTTTCCAACCCGCTATATCCTAACTACAGGGTCACGGGGGTCTGATGGAGCTAATCCCAGCCAACACAAAAGTCAATTTATAGTGACCAGTTTGGGGACGTGTGGAGTACCCATACGAAAATCCTAACCGACACATGTAAAACATGCATACATCATACGGGACACTAACGAAAACCCAGGTGGCAAGTGCCAAGCATGTGCCACAATAACAAAAATAAAGCATATAAAAATTATTCTTTGTTGACCAGTCATGTTTCATATAAAGCAGGCATGAAAATAGAATAAAACAGATAAATAATTGGGCTCTAGCTAGGGGCTATAGAACAATAATGCAAAATAGCGATAGGAGTTAGCTGAAAACAAATAAAATGAGAATAATAATAAACATTGTGCATATCAAAGTAAAAACCGGAAAACAAAAGAAAATGAAACATTTGAAACAATTAATCAAAACATTAAAATAGAGAAAACCTACTTTAATGATATATGTATCAAAACAAAAATGGCAGTAAAGAAGGTTTATACAGCTCTACTAATAATCAAGCAATAAGAATAACATAAAAAACAATGGGAGGTCTGAAATTGGAAAGTTTCAGAGTTCTTGGGTGAGTTGCTTAAATTTTTCCAAAGGCAACAAGACACTGGGCCGAAAGGTAGGACCTTAACAATTTGCCAATCAGAAGCTTCTTAACGATATTACGTCACTTTCTGTAATCGCTTAGGCTGTTTAAACACACCGTCGTCAGCTTGGTGTATATAAACATTGGACCCTGTGAAAATCAGACATATTGTAAGTAAAGCCGAAATAATTCTGTCTTTTAGTTATTATTTTGATGTTACCTCTTATAGAAATAAAGGAGATATCCTAACTGGCTTAACATAGGGAAGGTCTGGTGACATGATGTGTGGAAACTTTTGGATTTAACTGTATACATAACGCAAAACAGTTTATACCACAAACTTCCCAAATATATGTGTGTTAGGTTACTGGACCTGTGTGAGTGCGTGTGGGTGTGCGCTCCTATTTAATCTAAATTAGGCTCTTCAGCTGGGACACTGCAGGGGAACTGGGTAAGTGAAGATGTCCCATATGCAGATGAAGAATTTGTTTCATACAGTATAAGCGTGACTGAGTATAGGGCTTTGAATGACCTTCAAATGTCAGCTTTATTTATTGAAACCTTTAGGTGATAATAAACAGATAAACCCTGAATGATCAGTTCTTGTTAAATATTTTCCTTGCGCTATTACGCTAATGATTCTAACCAAATTTTAACATCTGGCTGCCTGAGGGGTATCCTCATAAGCTCATATGTCATTAGCTGATGTATCTTTGCCCTCTTCATGAAAGTAGTGTTTTATTTAAATCAGAAAGTTGTAAAACAGAAAAAAAAAAAAAACACACAAAAGAAATAAGCAAGCTACAAAAAATGTAGACGAAAGATAAAGTAAAAAACATTTTGTCACGTCCCTATCTATAGATCCCTGCCCTCTGGCATAAGCTTGCCTTTGACTTATTCTATAACATCCTATTCATGCTCCTTAAACTCATTTGATGCTAAACAGACAACGGCCTCTGTTGTTTGTAAGAACTGGATGAACATCTAGAATTTTTAAAGGATGCACCAGAGTGTCACGCGAGAGAACAAACCACGAGTGAGCCCGCATTCTTCGTGGGTTCTTCAGTTTATTCTTTTAGCAGAGGGAACCTTTATTTGATGTAAAGTGTCATTTGGTGCTCACATAACAAGTGCATCTTATTCTGTCATCTGTTAGGACATATACAACACTCGCTGCCTTAAAAATGGCTCTCAGGATTACTAAAGATCTCACTCATTCTTTCATCTGGCACATAGAACAGGGGCCATTGGTACTTGAACCAGTAGATTCAGGGTAATCAGGGACAGTCTCTGTCAACTGGTCATAATGTTCCTGAATAGCCAATCATAATAACAAGAAGTACTGTAACTTAAAAAAACGCCTGCCTGCCTTCATCAGGGTAGCCAGAGTCGGAAGCTGGAGTGGAATACAGACAGAGAAAAGAGAAGTGCTATGCTGGGAATATTGTGAATATGCTGAGCATTGGTATGAAACTTGGGAAACGTTTCCCACATCAAAAATAAAAACTGTGTGTGTTGCTGGACTTGTGTGCCTAGTGTCTGTCTGTGTCGGGTTTGGGAAGCTGGTGTGCTCCCTGGTGACCACAATATATATACACAGTAGTCAGTCAATGAGTGTATGTATGTATGTTCCAGCATCACCGAACGGCTGGAGCGATTTTCCTGAAACTTGGTACACATGTTTCTCAACTGTTGACTAAAAATACTGTAGGGTGAAATCAACCCTAACCCACCCCCTTCTGGGTAGGGTGGGGGGTTATCTTGCTGTCTTGCATGCATGTTATCATCCAGTTGACACTCGGAACCACCACCAGAGGGTGAACTGGAGGTGACTGCCAGCATTCTTTATGTTTGAGCACCAACATCGCACGCCCCTGTTGCTTTTAAAATTAAATAGAGTTGGCCAGTTCTGAGCATCAACAATGATAACATACATACCAGACCATAAGACAAGCACATTAGTGAGTCTTCATTGTTTGTTCATTTATTTTTATTTTTAAAGATGTGGGGTTTTTTTTAATTGTATTTTTCTCAAACAATTAAAAAAAAACAAACTTTATTTTCCTCCTGGGCAACGCTGGGTATTTCAGCTAGTATATATATATTCATACATACATACATAGAGACAAGACGTTCCACGTTCAGAGATCTGGCCAGTCCCAGGTCTGCGCACCTCAGAGAGTGCCGCCACTGAAATGTGAAGTTTACACAGCTCCTCCAGTAACAGAGAAAGATGATCATCATGCTGGAGAGACAAGACATTCCATGTGCCTACCCGGATGGGCCGCCTCAAACTGAGACCCGAGTGCTGCTGTGCAGCAGGTGACGCCTCAGCACCACACCAGTTCTGATCTCTGACAGGCCTGATCCTATTGGCTCTCCGACGGCTTTCCCTCATATACATATATACACACACATTCATATACATTTATATACTGTATATATAAATAGTCAAGAAAGAACACACATTGTAGATAATCATACTGTGTGTGCTCACCCTGGAATTGACTGTTACCCTGTCCTGGGATTGTTCTTGACTTGTGCCTGATGATTGTTGACATAGGCCATTGAATCACGACCCTACCATGGATGTATTACATATACAGTATGTATTATATGTTTTTTGTACCTTTTACTTGTGTATCTTTTGTTTTTATTGTATTACTGTCATCTGTTCTGAGGAAATATGCAATTAAGAATTTCATTGTCCTATCCACACATGGCAATAAACTTCAACTTGCTACAGCAGCTTCAGTTGAAATCAAGTAAAAATTGAATGTTTAAGGAATAACATGTGCATTTTAGGTGAAACGGTGATTTTCATTTGTCCCAGTGTGAGTGAGAGTGTGGGCCTATGCATGATAGGGCACCCCTCCACAGTTGGGATAGGCTAAGGTATCCCTCGATTCTAAATTGGATTAAGTGGGTTTGCGACTGTTAGGTCAGTTTATGATAAAAATACCATGGCAGACATTTAACTAGCGGACTGACTAAATGAAGCTTCCAAATCATAAATAATAATGCTGATATAAAAGTTATATTCCAAATCGTAACCTTAGATCCTCAAATGAGTGTCTCCTTATAATTCCAAAAGCTAAACTTAAAAGAAGTGGTGAGGCGGCCTTCTGCTGTTATGCACCTAAAATCTGGAATAGCCTGCCAATAGGAATTCGCCAGGCTGATACAGTAGAGCAGTTTAAAACACTGCTGAAAACACATTACTGTAACATGGCCTTTTATAACTTCACTTTAACTTAATACTGATACTCTGTTCAATTCTTCATAATAATTATTCACAGTGGCTCCAAAATCCATACTGACCCCTACTCTCTCTTCTGTTTCTTTTTCCGGTTTCTACTCAAAGCATCAGGATGCACCAACATTGATGGACTGAAAGCCAGAAGTCTACGTGACCATCATCATCAGGTCCTTCCATGAAAACCCTAAATCCAAAGAGGACTGTTTGACTTATGTTAGGTAGATTGCCCAGAGGGGACTGGTCGGTCTCTTGGTCTGGAACCCCTACAGATTTTATTTTATTCTCCAACCGTCTGGAGTTTTTTTTTTGTTTGCTTTTTTCTGTCCACCCTGGCCATCGGACCTTACTCTTATTCTATGTTAATTAATGTTGATTTATGTTTATTTTTTATTGTGTCTTCTATTTTTCTATTCATTTTGTAAAGCACTTTGAGCTACATTTTTTTGTATGAATATGTGCTATATAAATAAATGTTGATTGATAAGACAAAGACCACAGAGGGATAAAACAAGTGATGGTCTATTTGCAAAAATGACTTAAACCAGTGGACAGCCATTGGAAGTGTAATAACCTCGGATAAAGTATTCTGCATATTCAGAAACAACATGGACAAATTCTATTTTATGTATGCTTTTGAGAATTCTGAAGACCTGGTTGAAGTCCCCATGCAGCCTTCTCTGCTTAAGATAACAAAAGTTTTAATTCGCTTATTAGACCTGTCACAGCAGTTCAGTAATCTTCAAATGTATTTCAGATTATTATTTACAAAATTTTGCATGGGACAGAAGGAAGGCTAATTTTGCTGTAATTACTTCTTTCCGCTTTGTCTCCCTTTTTCTGAATTATGTTGTGATCCTGCGAACTGCAGGTGCATAAATTTGAAAGGTGGAAAATAATTACCAGGAGATGAATAATTAAGCATAAAGCCAAGATGTAAGTCAGGGATAGGCAGAATTTAGATCATGAAAAAGAACGTAGAAAACATTGATCGTCCTTACCTAATATGCAAAAATGGATTTGTTGGCGGAAAAACAACAAGGTTAAAACTTTAGCTGAAATCGTTAGCCCTCACTATCTAAAAGAAATAATTAAAGGAATACTCAAGCCAAAACTTATATTTTTTCGATGTTACTAACCTCATCTAGTTAGCAGTGATGCTCGATAAAAAGTTTTAATCTCATGATTTAAAGCAGAATGAAAGAAAAGGGTTTATGATATAACAGAAGCCAATAATGATCACTTCAGTACAATGGAAGACTATGTCAAAAACGTCCATAGAAAAAGGAAAAAAAATTATCATGTTACTCAAATTGCATAATTTCAGTCATACGCTCAAAATGTGCAAAATGCATAAAATGCATGCTGTTTTTGCTAAAATAATATTAATTGTTACTTCTGGATAAATCAGCATGCATCGCACGTAACACAGTCTTAAATTGGGTTCTACTGTAAAATAAACTTTTTTCTCTCATTCTGCATGAAAACATGAGAATAAAATTTTTTCTCACCCACTACTACAAACTACATAGGGTAACACTTAAATAAATAATAAATAATTTTGGGTAGAGTATTCCTGTATATTTTCAAAAGATTTTTGGAACAAAACTAGAATGGTGAACCATGCATACCACCATGCCAACACACACCAGTACCAATGCACAGCAACAGTAAACAACATGGCTGCGACCACAAAAACAACAAAAGCCCATAATGTCAGTACTATAATATCACAGTCATAATAGTAAAAATATTCAATAACTTGAAATACTAAATCGAAACATTTCATAAATAAGATCCAGAAGTAACAAAACAAGGATTCATGACAGACTATATGGACTGGCAACTTTTCAGTCATCAAGTGTTTCTCCCTTTTGAAGTCATGGGAGGAATTTGCTTATTAAATAGCATCTTTAATTTTTTATAATATAACAGACCAAAAATCCCATCAGACCTGGGGGTTTTACTAAACTTCAATGCAAGAAGTACCTGAAGTGCATCTGACTGAATTGTTTTAAAATCTGTAAACTCTAAGCTTGTTTTACTTCTGCCTGGGGAATTCAATTCATTTTTCTTTATCAAATAAATGAAGTACGTATTTATTTATTTCATTCGCAATTGGCTGATGATTTTCAAAGATTTTATTCCTCTTCTTTTGTGTGGGTTTCCTGAATTTGTTTTTATAATTCATTTTTGTCACTAGAATAGCTTACAACCATTTCATCCATTCCAGCAATTTTGTTATATTGTCGTTTTATTTTTACTTTCTCGTATATAAAGTATGAAAATATTGTAATCGTCCAAAAAATTTGACCGCAAGATTTTGATGAATGTCAACGTTTCAGACCTCCCTGAGTTTTTGGAATTATGTCTGTGTGTGTGTGTAAACACGATAACTTGAGTGCGCTTTCACTTTCATTTTGCATACAAGTATTAGGTACAAAACATAGATTTCTATCAACTTTTGAGCTGTTTCCGTTAACCAGAAGTGGTACATTTTTATTCATGTAGCTGTAGAGTCTGATTTATTCAACTTTACTTTTCTAATAATTGTTCAATATATTATTCATTTGATTGGATTTGTTGTTGAAGGTTCTTAAATGTACATAATATAAAAATATAATCCTTATCTTGCGGTTTACTCCTCAAATACCATCCCCATATCTGAGTATACAAGAAAGTCTAGGGGAGACCACTCCCGATTTTTTTAATATACAGTTAAGCCTGGATCAGAAAATCTCTAAAGTGAGAGTAAATTTACTACATACTGTACATTTTCTCGGCGTTTCCTCATCCCCGCAAAATTATTTGTTTTGACAGATTTTAATTCTTCTGGTGCTCTGGTGCCCATTTGCTTGTTTTCAAAGATGAATTCAAATATAATTATGACATGGTAGTTGTTGGACAAAACTTATGTTACTGTAAAATGACAACATCTACAGATGTTCTACCCCGTCTTGAGGTTGAGATGGACTAGGAAGGAAACCATCAACAGTCATTCACCCTAAGTATCATTTCAGTTTTATCTTCTGTATTTCTCCAGAAGCAGAAGCTTATCCAGTTGAGCAACAGGAGAACTCCTTCGGCCCAACAGCCAATCTGTTTTATTGTTCTCTGCAAAGGGCATATTGCTTAGCAGGAGGCATCAAGTCAGCTTCTGCTCCAAGCGTCCCTACTGTTTCACTCATCCCTTCTTCTCTCAGCTATCCATCACAGGACCTTTAGATTACAGGGCATCCCTCTTTAGCACTACAGCAGAGGAGCTCTCCAAATTACTTAACTGGGTGGATAAGGTTCCCACTTCTAACTCTGAGGTGCTGAGTTAGCATGCAGTTCACCTCTCCATGTGAGGATGAGAAACAGAGAGCGGAAACACCATGAGAAATTCCTCTTCCCTAACGTTTGTAAAGCTGAAATCCACCATGAATGTGACAAGTTCTTTATCTCAGAATCTGTTTTAACTAATATGCTGGCTTGACATTTCAGAATTTGGTGGCCAACAGCAAATTCTCAGCACATATCCTCACCAGTTTGACCCACAGTGACATGTTCTTTTCTTCTATGTTAAACGTGTGGCCACACAATCTGAAGGATAAAACTAACCGACATCACACTCAACTCACCACCTGTTCCTACTAAACTCTCTGACCTAAGTCACATGAGCTTAGTGTTACTGGGACTGAGTAGTAATCAATCAGTTCAGTGCCCTTTAAACAAATAGTATCGTAAGCCATGTGCTGAAATCATTAATAAGTAAAATGGGGGAACAGAGCTGAGTGTACTAACAAAATACTCTTTTCAAGAAACATTCTTTAAAAACAGGAAAAACCCTGTGCACCAAAAACTGGGAGGAGGGGAAACCATAGCCACACTGGTTTGCAAACATCTCATGATACGCATTGTTATATGGGTGTTCTGGGCTTATTTTTTGTTTTGGTCTGGTTTATTAATATTGAGAAACTTATTTTTAGTTAACATCCTTCTTTCATCAGTCATATGACAGCGACGGTCTGGGCTTTTGCATCATCAAACGTGATGAATAAATAGGTTCACAGGTTGAATTCACTTTTAATTTACACAAGTTTAAATTACTTTTAATTCTAAGCAGGTCCAAGTGCAAGGACTGATCTCTGGTTTTTGACACACAAACTTTTGATTTCCTGGCCTAGTTTTAATTTTACGGTTTTTCGACTCTTGCCTGATAACTTGCTTTGCGTTTATCATCTCCTGGTTATTTTCAGCCTCACAAGAATCCTCAGCCATTACATAGTGTCCTTAATACATGCATTGATGAATCACCTCGTTATCGGCACAAATGAAACGCTAAGCACAGACTGTGCTGCATGATAGTCCAACTAGGGGCAGGGTGTCTTTCCTTGTTATGCAAATTCTGCATTTAGTGGATCAAACTGACCACACAGATTCACATAACTGGTACGACATTGTGATTTAGTGCTGCTGGAAAATACATTCATTTATAATAAGTGTAGTATAGTACACAGTATATGGTGCAGAAGTAGTATACCACCAAAGAAACTTATTTTTAAATATAGTCATTTGTTCAGTAAGTTCATTTGCTTGTGAAAACACAATTTAATATTAGTATTAACTTAAATAAACACTGATACAATAAAAAAATAATTTCTTGTGTTTTGGCAATCCTAAATTGTCCCTAGTGTGTGCTCGGTGGGTGTGTCCTGCCCGGGACTTGTTCCTGCCTTGTGCCCTGTGTTGGCAGGGATTGGCTCCAGCAGACCCCCGTGACCCTTTAGTTAGGATATAGCGGCTTTGATAATGGATGGATGGATGGATGGATTTCTTGTGTTTTTTCAAACACTGGCTGATATTCCAGGAGTTGGCTAGTACAACAGAGGTTTGGATCCCAAGCCTTAAATCAAGTCATCCTAGCCATATTTGTTAAATAACTTTACTCGGATTAATTACATTAAATTAAATAAACTGTATTAATCCCAATAATGAGGTAGTGATTAGTCATAAACAGGGTAGCTAGTAGGGCGATTTAACAAATAAAAGGGTTTATTATATAGAAAATAGGAGAGCTTTGGCAATGGCTAAGCTAACACACTTTGACATATCTGCTGTTTCCTTCTGGATAAATATAGTTTCTGTCCATCTACCTATTTAAATTCAGAGTTTTATATCAATAAAGCAAGAGTCAGCTTGCAACAGCTTACAAAACTGGAAGTACTTTTCAATCTTTTATAAAGATACAGTACTTACGGTAATTGTTAAATCCTTACACTGGCTCCCGGTTAAGTTTAGGGCAGATTTCAAAATCCTCCTTTTAAGATAAAAAGCATTAAATGGCCGAGGTCCAGCTTACTTGTCTGAACTCATCATGACTTACAAACCTGAGCGCACAGTAAGATCTCAAGATGCCGGTCTGCTTATCATTCCAAGAATTACTAAAATAACAGTGGGAGGTCGAGCTTTTAGTTACAGGGCCCCTAAACTGTGAAATGGTCTGTCTGCTACTATAAGAGATGCCCCTTCGGTCTCAGCTTTTAAATCCCGGCTGAAGACTCACCACTTCAGTTTAGCACACCCTGACTAGAGCTGCTGATTAACTGTACAGACTGCATCTCTGTTGTTAGTCCCTGGCACTAAAACATAAGTAACATGACAGTTATAATTGAATTCTAACCCTCACCTATTCTGTTTCTCTTCTCGGTACTCAAATGTAGCACTTGGTGCCACGGCCCACCTGCCAAGTTGTTTTGCGTGCCTATGGTAAAGTCATCCCTGATGGAGGATTGCAGGAATCATGGGAAAGAGGGGTCCTTTCATCAGATTGGCTGGCCCAGCACTGTTTCAGCCATGGAATGGCCAAATAGGGGAGGCAGCCTGATGGATGCGGTCTCCAGGACTCTAAAAATATCCAAATCTTATTATGTGATATCATCTACTGTTAAATTTCTGCTCCGTACTTCTAAAATTTGTATTTTTATACTGTATTGAGGATTTGTTTTGTTCTGTGTATTGTATTGTATTGACCCCCTTCTTTTAACACCCACTGTACGCCCGACCAACCTATAAAGGGGTCTCTCTTTGAATTGCCTTTCCCAAGGTTTTTTTGGGAGTTTTTTCTCGTCTTCTTAGAGAGTCAAGGCTCGGGGACTGTCAAGAGGCAGGGCCTATTAAAGCCCACTGCGGCACTTCCTGTGTGATTTTGGGCTATACAAAAATAAACTGTATTGTATTGTACTTGAAAACACTGGATAAGTTGAAGACAGAAAATGCAGCTGAAGGACCATACCTGATGCAGTAAAGTGACGGCTTAACATCTGACAGAATCATCTAGAAGCAAATATCAAAGACAGTGCAGAGAAGTCTTAAAAGAAATGGCAGGGCACAGTGTGTTGCAGAAGGTATCAAGTCAAAGAGACCGAAGTATGCAAAAAACACCATAAATCATAGACCGAAACAACCTGTGGCAAAGTCTGAAGGAGTGAAGAGTCCATATTTAAAAGGTTTTGTTCAGAAAGAAGCCCGTATATCAGAAGGAGAGCTGGCAAGAAGTATACTGATGCCTATTTGCACCTTTCTGCAATGCTCCGTGCTAATCTATCATGATCTGGAAATGCATTTTAGCTAACAATGGTCAATGTAATATTGATGGTGAAAAATACAAACAGATTTTGATTTGTCATGCGGCATCTTTAAGAAAATGACTTTTTGCCAAAACAAAAGAATAGCAATCCAAAATGCAAACACAATTAAGACAGACATCTCACACTAGCTGGAAGAATTAACACTGTTAAGATGAATATTCTTCCTAAACTCCTTTTTATTTCAAAACATTCCAATATACATTAATAAATCATTCTTTAGGCAATTAGATTCAACAATAACCTCATTTATTTGGAATTCAAAACATCCACGCATCAAAAGAGCGACCCTACAAAGACAAAAGGCAGAAGGTGGCATGGCTCTACCTAACTTCCAGTTTTATTACTGGGCGCAAATATACAGTCGATAAGAACCTGGACACAAATAGAAGAACATACACAGGCTTGGACCACAATAGAAGTAAAATCCTGCAGTACTTCTTTGTATTTCTTGCTCTGTGCTCCAATAAACACACGTTATCGGCAATATACAAATAACCCAATTGTGCTCCACTCACTTAGAATCTGGAACCAATGTAGAAAGCATTTTAAGACGGAGAAGCTTCTATCTGTGGCACCTCTGCAAGAGAACCACCTCTTTCAACCTTCACAAACATATGCAGTTTTTAATATCTGGAAAAAATTTGGAATTAACTTGCTTAGAGATCTTTATATAGACAACGTCTTTGCATCCTATGAACAATTACATTCCAAATTTAACATTCCAGCTACACATTTCTTTCACTATCTTCAAATCAGGAACTTTGTTAAACAGAACCTTCCAGATTTTCCTCATCTTGCACCCTCATCCATGCTGGAAAAATATTGCTCAATCTCAAGGAGTTAGACTCCATCTCTGCAATATATAAAATCATTTTACAATCCCTCCCTTTCAAAGATCCAAGAGGACACTGGGAAAAAGATCTCTCAATTAATATATCAGAAAAGGAGTGGAAAGTAGCAATGCAGAGAATTCACTCGAGCTCCATATGCGCAAAGCATACAATTATACAACTTAAAATTATTTATCGAGCACATCTGTCTCGACTAAAACTCTCCAAAATGTTTCCAGGGCATGATCCAACCTGTGAACGTTGCAACCAAGCCCAGCCTCACTAGATCACATGTTCTGGGCCTGCACCAAATTAACATTATTCTGGACACACATTTTTATTTACCTGTCAGACAGCCTTGGACTCACAATCCCTCCTAACCCATTAACAGCTGTGTTTGGGGTTCTTCCAGAGGGCTTAAAGTGGAGAAAGACAAACAAATTGTGATTGCATTCACTACACTGTTGGCACGCAGACTCATTCTGATAAACTGGAAGAACCCAAACTCTCCTCTTTAAGTCAGTGGGAAACTGATGTGTTATATTATTTGAAATTGGAAAAATCAAATACTCAGTTAGAGGATCCGTACAGACGTTTTTCAAAACATGGCAGGATCTAATCAGTAATATTTTAAAATAAGTTCATGAAGCATAGAGAATTTATTAATTTAGGTATGTTTAAAAGCTGTAAAATTTTTATGCCGTTTGGCTTGCTCTCTCTCTCAAGGGTGGGGATCGATCTGTTCTTAACTCTATTTTTCTTTTTGTAAAAACTTGATTGCTTTGTATGGAGTGCAATAAAATTAATAAAAAAAAAAAAAAAAGACAGACATTGCCGCAAGGAACAATGAAAATATTGGATTGGCCATCTCACAGTCTCGACCTCTGTGCAAAGTAAGCTGTGTGGGATTACTCGGACAAGGAACAGTTTAAAAATGAGACAAAGTCAAGAGTTATTCTGCAAGAAACTTGGAATTTACCATAGGACTACTTGGAAAAAATTATGCTGAGGTTTGCAAAATCCAGTTGGTTCAGTTTTGCATTCTATCGGAGGCCACAACACACATTGACTTGTTACTTTTCACCGTACAGGGTGGTGCGCACAAAATCTCCGACTCCAACGTCGACGTACGTTTCTTAGCCCGTACACGAAACGAAAGATATGCAATACAGAAATCTGTTCTTACTGGTTAGAGGAGGTGCTGGAAATGATTTTCTTGTGCATCAATACACTTTTCTGCACGCCGTACCATATTGTCAAAGACGTGATGCGGCTCAGCCGCTTCAATTTTTTCAATTTTACTCCGAATATTGTCCTTCAGTTCCTCTAATGTCTTTGTATTATTGACATACACTTTTCCCTTCATATTGCCCCACAAGTAAAACTCTGAATATGTAATAAAAATATGTAATATTCGATAATTTTAATCAATAAATAAATGAACAAGAATAATATTTTTGTCTCATTTGTTTAACTGGTTTCTCTTTATCTACTTTTAGTGAAAATCTGATGATGTTTTAGGTCGTACTTATGCAGAAATATAGAAAATTGTAAAAGTTTCACAAACTTTCAAGCACAACTGTATCACTAAATTCAGTTTATTGCTACAATGGCAAGTTAACAAGAGGTGGAGTCACCATGACATCACTTCTGAGGGAGCCCAATGCATAACAATTAAGCAATATGTACATATAGCAATATTAATAAATATGACAAACACAAAAAACGTGAAAAACAATAATCCAAAAATAGGCAAAAAGACAAAAACAAACATAGGCCGGGGAACGAAACCTGGCTGAAACATTAACACTAACCAGCATGTCTTTGGAGATGTGGGAGGAAAACCAGAGTACATAAAGAAAAAGTTATCCAGAAATGGGGAGAACGTGCAAACTCCACATGGACAACAACCAGGCATGGGATCTGAACCAACTAGGAACATGAGATCCATAAAGCAGCAGTGCTACCATGCCACCACCCCTGTGCCAACTTAATCACACAAATCCATTTTTAGAGACTGCTTCCTAAAAGTCAGCACTGTTTTTATAATTACCTTTTTATCTATGCAGAGCTGTGGTGTAGCGGGTCCACAGCTCATTGTGCAAAGGCCATTCGTTTTAAATAAATGATCGTGGCTTAGTGAGGGGACGTTGGGCCATAGTGGGCCGTGGGACGATCCGTAGGGTGTGGGCGTTTCTCACCTAGTGCACAGGTGAGGAACTGCCCACATTCATGATTGTCCGCGCTAATGCTCAGCTGCTGTGGCCCTCGTCATTTTAAAAAGCGAGTCGGTTTTAGAGAGGAGAAAGAAACGATCGGAGGTAGAAAGGAAGCGATCGGGAGAAAAGGAAGAGGACGGAGGTTACAGGGAGCGAGGAAGCAGGCGGTGTGTGCGTGTGGAGAGTGCGCGTTCGAGGGCAGCTGTATGGAAGCTGGGTGTTAGGCCAACACCCAGACGTTTGAGTTGAGGTTGCTCCCGCTGAGTGACCAGGTAGCGGGAGTGCCTAGAGGAAGCGACGAGCCGCAGAAGGCGTGGAAGGCAGCGGAAGTCGGGAGGCTTGGTGGTGGAGTCCCCAATATGAGCGACCTGGCTATTGGGGTAATCAAGTCTCGGGGACTGGGATGAGTGCCATACCGGAGCCAGGGATCGGGAGGTCTCCAGTCTCATGCGTGTGATGTAGGAGGGCAGCTGCAGAGAGCGTCTTGCCTGCTGCTTGGCCCAAACGGGAATAGCAGGGGAGGCGCTAACAGAAAATAGGCACCGGATTGTGTTCTTGTTTTTAAGACTGCTTCCTAGAGAAGATTTTAACCTCGGGTTTTTTAAGGATTGTGTTTTTTTTTCTATTGTTTTAACCTCCACGTTTTCTTTTACCTTTTATGGATTATTTATTGGAGATCTGCACTATTTCTTGGAACACTGTTTTGTTTTGTTGACTGCTTTTAATAAAAGCACTTTTGCACTTTTTACCTTCCCCTTGCTCAGATGCTTAATTTGCCTCCATTGACTAGCTCACTCGGTAACATTATCGACGGTGTTGGGTTCAAGGGTTCCCAAACAGCCAAGGGAGCGTGGAGCCAGAACCCACATCGTCACAAGAGCGCTTTGCATATGTCTACACTCATCTCCATTAATCAAGGGTTAGTCTTGCTGTCCCTTCAGTTTTTGCCATTACGCCACAAATCTCACTATACGTATAACATTCTCTTCTGTCTTTATGCTTCATTTCCTACACATCAATTAGCATAAGTTCCAATTTTGTACGCTACCTCCGGCACGTATGGTGTCAAGTTTCAGGATTAATTTTCAGCTCTACATCACAACAAATGATTTCTGAAAGTCTACGAAAACATCATATCTTTTATTTTCCTAAACTTTGCTGGTTGGTTTTTCAAAAATATACAAAATAACATTTCCAAACCCTCACACAATGTCATTATAAACTA
This sequence comes from Polypterus senegalus, assembly GCF_016835505.1. NCBI lineage: Eukaryota > Metazoa > Chordata > Cladistia > Polypteriformes > Polypteridae > Polypterus > Polypterus senegalus. The sequence goes on along the minus strand of NC_053165.1, from coordinate 13,886,173 downwards.
GTAGTCGTCTAGTTTTGATCTAACTTATGAATGACCTCAGGTGTTTAACCGTTTATATGTCCATTTTTTAAACTCAATGTAGTGTTGCCAGGAGCCAGAGCTGAGAAACTGGCACAAGGGATGAACCAACCCTGTACATTGTGCCAGTGTAGCACAGGGGACACCCACTCACAAAATTACACACACTAATAACGCTCTTCATATCTTTCTGTGTTATTTGGACAACCTCATTATGCCCAATGATTCTCTTAATTTTCATTGCCTCTGTGGCTAAAGCAGAAACACAAAGCCTGTTTTTTTCTTCAGGCTGCAGCATCCAAATAATTTCTTCGTTTATTAAAAAAATCAGGTCAGTTGTTTACTGGAATACTTTGCTATTTCCTGCTGTTCTTAAATTTTCTGAGACATTTTTTTTCCCCCAAATGTTTTCTTGACACACTGTGAGCCTGTTGATACCAAGCACTGATCGCCTGAATGCTACGGCCTGTTTGAATATTGTTGCTGACCATGTGCTTCCCTTTATGGTCATAAATTACCCATCTTCTAATAGCTACTTCCAGCAGGATAATGCACCATGCCACAAGGCAAAAGTCATCCCAAACAGGCTTCATGAATGTGACAATGAGTTTATTGTCCTTCCCTCTCACTGGATCTACATCCAATGGAACACCTCTGGGATGTGGTAGAACAGGAGATTCGGCGCACAAACGATGTGCAGTTGACAAACCTGCTGACATTGAGTGATTCAGTCATGTCAGCATGGTTTAGAATCTCAATGGAATGTTTCCAACATCTTGTGGAGTCCATGCCACAAACAAGTGAGGCTGTTTTGTGGGCAAAGGGGGGCTCAACCTAGTCTAAATATAGTGGTCCAAAGAATTTACATTAGGACTTAACATTGGAAAAAGGGTTCACTTTCTTGGGGGTTTTGGCCTGACTTTATTCACACATGCACAGGACCCAAGCAAATACAGCTAAGAAATAGAATTGTATCTCTGTTCAATGCTCTCAAACAGTTCAAGAAGGATGGATGGGTGGCAGCAGGGTATCAAAGCAGTTATCAGCCCAGGGTCACAAATTGACCAGCGCTTTCAAAGACTTGAATGTTATATTTAGTGGAGATCAACAGTGGCCCATTTTTACTGAAGAGGTACAGTGAACGATAGACAGATAGATAGATAGATAGATAGATAGATAGATATGAAAGGCACTATATGATAGATAGATAGATAGATAGATAGATAGATGTGAAAGGTACTATATAATAGATAGACAGATAGACAGCACTAGATAGCACTATTTAATAGATATATATCTTAGCATATTTGGAAGGATTAGACAGACAGACAGACAGACAGACAGACAGACAGACAGACAGACAGACAGATAGATAGATAGATAGATAGATAGATACTTTATTAATCCCAAGGGGAAATTCACAAAAAAAAATCACTAGGCAAAAGCCCCACTAAGCCGTCATTCCCACTTTGGCATTACCAATGAATGTTCTTTCACACTAAAAAATAAACTTCAATCATGACTGGCCTATTTAGTAAAAATGTCCGTTGGGGGGATTTAACCTCATACATAGGTCAGTCAGTCATTCATTCTCCAACCTGCTATATCCTAATACAGGGTCACCGGGGTCTGCTGGAGCCAATCCCAGCCAATACAGGGCGCAAGGCAGGAACAAATCCCTGGGCAGGGTGCCAGCCCACCGCAGGACACACACACACACACACACAACAAGCGCACACAATTTATGATTGCCAATGTACCCAACCTGCATGTCTTTGGACTGTGGGAGGAAACCCACACAGACACGGGGAGAACATGCAAACTTAACGCAGGGAGGACCGAGAAATGAACCCAGGTCTCCTAACTGCAAGGCACTGCAAGCTCTACCACTATATAAAATGTATTATTATTTATTATTATTATTATTTTATTATTAATCATAATTTCTTTTTTTTTAGCCCACCACAGGGCACACACCCACACACACTGGGGACAATTTAGGATCGCCAGTGCATCTAACCTGCATGTCTTTGGACTGTGGGAGGAAACGCAAATTCCACGCAGGGAGGACCCAGACACTAGGGAGAACATGCAGACTCCACGCAGGGAGGACCCGGGAAGCGAACCCCGGTCTCCTTACTGCGAGGCACTGTGAGCACTACCACTGCGCCACCATGGCACCCCCTCATACATAAGTCTGCCATAGTAATAAAGTTAGTCCCACGTGCTGAAGCATGAAATGTAGAATGCGGGTTTCACCACCGAACATCAAACCCAATTTGAAAACTAAAAGTTGCTTCTAAAAATTACAAAAGGTTGTCCAAATTGTCCGGATTTTCTAAGTTTACTGCGGATCCCTTTAATTGTGTACATTCATTTTAAATGATGAGCAGCAGTCTCTGATTAAGAAGACTTAAAGCTGCTCTCTTATGTGAACAAAAAGTATTCTTTGTCCAGCCAAATGAAAAACTGCAAACAAATTCTGAAATCATTATCTCTTTAACTTGCCTCCTGACCTAGCTGCTTTGACACAAACTCGACTCACTGACTCCGGTACAGCTGCACGGGGCTGTCTGAAAACCTCTTCCTCCAAACATAATTAATTAAAGCAATGTTAAATTGTTATATGTGTATCACATCCATGTATCTTCATATTTAACACTTGCCCAGGTGCTAATTTATTAAAAAGTCAGAACGAAGGGTTGCTAAGCAACTTAAATCCCTGCTGCAGAAGCCTGTTTCTTGGAAGCAAGATGACATCTAAGAGAAAACTTCAGATATTTTCAAGTTCAAAGTAAAGCCAAGCCAAAGTGTTTGACGTGACAGAAGTGCGAATGAACACAACAAGGAAACACTGATCGACAGTATGCATGCAGTACCTCCCAGGTGTTCAGTAAATATCGGTTCCACCCAGGCCTAATAATTAATCCCAAAGCTACAGACAAAATGGCAAAAACAAAGCGGCAGCAGAGGCGACTAATGGATATGAATACATTGAAATGATTACAGGTGCAAAACAGACAAATCCATACTCCTCCACTTTATTACATTAACTACACAATACAGATAAAATCTGAACTCTGGAGATGATGCTGGTGTGTCACGGAGAAATCGTTTACCCCGTGTAGTAAGATTTTCTTAAAAGGTGTGGCGGCACCCTTGGTAATAAAACTGAATTTCTGTCCTTCATCAAGGTCACTACTGAGAAAGACAGTACACCTGAGCTAGAGGAACGAAGTGTCCAGAGCAGGAAACAAAAATGAAATGGATCGTCCTTATGTACGTGTTTCGTATGAAGGAGCTCCCCCTTATGGAATGAAGAGTAATGTAGCCAGATGTATGTACAGTGGCTTGACATCTCATATATCAGCTCCAAATCAACTATGACTTGACTTATTTTTGAAAAATCTTTATTTGTCTCACATTTTACATGTTTCTAATTTCTGACTGCAGTAAATTATAGAAGCACTGCATTGCGCACATTTTTGAATACAGTGCTTTGCTAGCCATACTCTCATGTACAATGTTTAATCACCAATCACTTTGATTCTATTTTAGAACAATTCTGAAGAGAAGATGCCACCTCATTCACCATTCAGGAGAGTTCTGAAGGTCACTTAAGCAGTACTCTCCACCAAACTACACGATCACATACTCCATGGGGCTTTGGGAAGAGAAATTTTCTATTTGTGTAAAATTTAACACGTTTACAACTATGGCCCTGTGTTCTTCTTACGTAACAAATTCAAAAATAGCAGCTTAGATCCACTGTACTAATTCCCTTTATTATTTTAAACACTTCCATCATGTCACCTCTTAGCCTTCGTTCAACTCCTTCAGTCTTTCCTTATAACTCATAGCTCTCAGTCCTCAAATCATCCTACTTGTTCTTCTCTGGACTTTCTGTACTGCTGCTATATCTTTCTTGTAATATGAAGACGGGAACTACAGTAAGAGGAAGCAGATGGATGGATGGGACTGCAAGGCAGTCTTCCCTTACCTGGCCTAGATGTCACGTTAACATATTCTTGGCTGTGTTTGCGCTCTATAGGCACAACAATCCTCCAACCACTAGTGGGCAGAAGCATTTTTCTACTACAGTGGTTATTATTCACTTAGAAGCTCCTGGAAACTACAACATTTGCAGGAGTCTCTGTAAGACCACAGGTGATCTGGAAGTGTTTTCAGACTGGAAGAGCACCAGAAATACTCCGAAGACAAGCCTTGTAAAGAGCTCTAACTCCTTTGTCAGGCAACCTTGGAATCGAGAGCAGAGTGGAGGCAAGGATTCGGTCGGAGCTGAGCCGTAAAGCAAAGCTCTCAATTTACCAGTCCACCTACAGTACGTTTCTACCCTCACCTATGGTCATGAGCTATGGGTAGTGACCGAAAGAACGAGTTTGCGAATACAAGTGGCTGAAATGAGTTTCCTCCGCAGGGTTTCCCTTAAAGATAGGGTGAGAAGCTCGGTCATCCGGGAAGGGCTCAGAGTATAGCCACTGCTCCAACGCATCGAAAGGAGTCAGATGAGGTGGCTCGGGCATCTGATCAGGATGCCTCCTGGACGCCTCCCTGGTGAGGTGTTCTGGGCACGTCTAATCGGGAGGAGGCCCCGGTGGAAGACCCAGGACACACTGGAGGGACTATGTCTCTCGGCTGGCCTAGGAACGCCTCGGGATTCTCCCGAAAGAGCTAGAACAAGTGGCCGGGGAGAGGGAAGTCTGGGTATCTCTGCTCAAGCTGCCTCCCTTGCGACCCGATCTCGGATAAGCGGAAGAGGATGGATGGATGGATGAGGTCACTCCTTTTGGGAAGAGATATGGAGGGAGGGAGGGAGGAAGGACAGTATTATTATACTCTCTACATGCAAGGTTAGATAACTATAAAGGCCCAGAGAGGCATAGTTTGTTATTTCATGAAGTGTTTTTTTGTATTCTTTTCTCTTTTTTCCTTCTCATGTAATTAACTTATGTGTTGTTACATTACCCTTCCAAACCTCAATCTGGTCTGCACTGGTATCTTTCTGGTTACTGGGTTTGCTCCAGAGCCCCCTCATCTTGCAGCAATGCACAACGTACTGCAGAGGAGGCCTCAGTAATATGTTAAGCGTAGCCTACCTTGACTTGTACTCCCCACATCTTGATCTACATACTCCAGCATCCGATTAGCCTTCTTGACTGCTTCTGTTTATTGCCTGGGTGTACAGTAGATAATGCTAAGTCCATTAGTTTCAAACCTCCCATTTTCTAGTCAAATGTACCATTTTTACTTCCTGTGTGTAATATGTTATCTAAATCTATCTTATCTACTTATCTTAACCTATGTTAACTTACATTAAATTTAATTTCACCCCCTGCCAATGACAAAATTTGACCAATTGGATAACCTGAGATTGCATTTATACCAATAAGTCTACAATCAAGATTGTGCCCTGTGAAGGATTACTTCAAGTAATACACATCCACCACACACAGAATATGGAGTCTAGTATCTCCAGCTAAGAAAGAACATTTTTAAATGCTGATGTGGTGAATTACTGTGTAGGGTACCAGCAAGTTACCACTGACAATAATAATGCTACTTTATTTCACGCATTAGTAATATAGACTATGTTAGCTGAGAGATTATGTTGGATCTCCTTCCAGTTCTGTGGAGTTCTTGTATGTGGGAGCAGTGTTCATGTGGGTGAAAGATATGGATGTGTGCTGTAATATGGACATTGTAATACAGAAATGGAAAACTGTAACTAAAGCTATAATTCATTATTGTCTTTTCACTAACCTGGTGAGATGGGAGAGAGAGATCTATGGAACTTGTGACGCCCTGGACTTCAACCTGCTCTGGAGACGGTAATAATAATAATGGAGACCATAGATGTAATTTCACCGTAAAAGCAGGGACTCATGATACTACTGTCCAAAAAATTACCTCACGGGCCTGTGGTGGCCCACTAATTCACAGCAGTACTATTTTATGATTCTTCAATGTTGAGTCTTCTTAATTTCAGAAAGACACAATTTACCAATTTTGTACTGCTTACCCCCCAACAGTAAACATGAGGAGAGATCTGGCCATCATGTGACCAATTACTTTAACCCTACTGAAGACATGTTGTTGAAATAGCAACACTGACGCTTATGAGACGAACCACACTTTCAGACCAAATCGAGCGCCAATGCCAGCCAGCTCATCCTCACCCCATTCCATTCCATTTTGGATCTGACAGGATCTGCTCATCTATATTTTTTCGCTTAACAAACAGAGCAAATGTTAGACCTCTTATAACATTGCAAGATGCAGAAAAATTAGTTCACGCTTTTGTTTTCAGTCGACTAGATTACTGTAACGCACTCCTCTCAGGACTACCAAAAAAAGACATAAATCGATTGCAACGAGTGCAGAATGCAGCTGCTAAAATCCTAACTAGGAAAAGAAAATCCGAACACATCTCTCCAGTTTTGATGTCACTACACTGGTTACCTGTGTCATTTAGAATTGACTTTAAAATACTGCTTATGGTTTACAAAGCCTTAAATAATCTCACTCCATCTTATACTTCAGAATGTCTTACACCTGACACTCCAAATCGTAACCTTAGATCTTCAAATGAGTGTCTGCTTAGAATTCCAAGAGCTAAACTTAAAAGAAGTGGTGAGGCGGGCGGCCTTCTGCTGTTATGCACCGAAAATCTGGAATAGCTTGCCGATAGAAATTCACCAAGCTAATATGGTGGAGCACTTTAAAAAACTGCTGAAAACACATTACTGTAACATGGCTTTCTCAGAGCTTCATCTTAGTTTAATCCTGATGCTCTGTATATTCAATGAATTATCATTATTATTCATGGTGGCTCCAAAATCCATACTAACCCCTACTGTCTCTTCTGTTCTTTTTCCGGTTTTCTGTGGAGGCAACCTGCACCACCACCACCTGATCAAAGCACCGTGATGTCCCTACATTGATGGATTAAAGGCCAGAAGTCCACATCACCGTCATCATCAAGTTCTTCCATGAGAACCCTGAATACCATGAGGACTGATTGTGAGGTCATTGATGTGAGGTAGAATGCCTAGAGGGAGCCGGGTGGTCTCGTGGCCTCGGTACCCCTGCAGATTTTATTTTTTTCTCCAGCTGTCTGGAGTTTTTTTTTTGTTTGTTCTGTCCTCCCTGGCCTCCAGACCTTACTTTTATTCTATGTTAATTAGTGTTCCCTAATTTTAATTATTTATTTTGTCTTTTTTCTCTTTCTTCATCATGTAAAGCACTTTGAGCTACATCACTTGTATGAAAATGTGCGACAGAAATAAATGTTGTTGTTGTTGTTGTTATATATCTAAAAGCCAAGTACCACTGACTCACTCATTACGAAATCGCCCGAACCATGAGGACTTGGTACTTGAAATATGGAATGTAGGTTACCCCTTTCCCATAGGTGCTCATTAAGAAACGGTTTTAAAAATGTTGTGGTTTTTTAGACCCATTTGTATGTCTGTCCGCTTTTCACGTGCGATCTACTTAACGGATTTACATCAGGTTTTTTTCTATAATTTGCTTGAACATTCTGTTGATTTTGTGACTTTCTCATCGCACTAAGTATCATAGTTCGCTTGTGGTACCGATTTATTAGCGCAAATCCGAGAGAGACTCATCGGGCTGCGGGGCCCTCCTTACTCCAGCGTCTGCCTCAGGGAGTAACCTAAACTCTGTTTAGTTAGCGAACATGAGACCTACTTAACGGATTTAGATCTTTTTTTTTTTTTTATAATTTGCTTGAACATTCCGGTTGATTCTGTGACTTCTTTCATTGTGCTAAGAATCATAGTTCGCTTGCAAAAGCAATATATTTGCGCTAATCCGAGACAGAGGCTGCGGGCCAAGGGGAGGAGAAGAGTGGTCAGGAGTAGGGAGCTGGGCAGGGCCCTCCTCACTGTCCTGTTTCACTAATACGCGGGCGAAGCCACAGGGGTTGGCTAGTCTTATACAGGGTGGTCCAGATCTAATTATGCAATTATGAAAAGGTGAACACATCGCACCCGCTGATCGACTGACAACACTCTCCCCGACATTTTGGAACTTATCCAATACAGTCCCCACAGTGAAGCATGGCGGTGGCAGCATCATGCTGTGGGGGTGTTTTTCAGCTGCAGGGACAGGACGACTGGTTGCAATCGAGGAAAAGATGAATGCGGCCAAGTACAGGGATATCCTGGACAAAAACCTTCTCCAGAGTGCTAAGGACCTCAGACTGGGCAGAAGTTTTACCTTCCAACAAGACAATGACCCTAAGCACACAGCTAAAATAACGAAGGAGTGGCTTCACAACAACTCGGTGACTGTTCTTGAATGGCCCAGCCAGAGCCCTGACTTAAACCCAATTAAGCATCTCTGGAGAGACCTAAAAATGGCTGTCCACCAACGTTTACCATCCAACCTGACAGAACCGGAGAGGATCCCCAAATCCAGGTGTAAAAAATTTGTTGCATCTTTCCCAAGAAGACTCATGGCTGTATTAGCTCAAAAGGGGGCTTCTACTAAATACTGAGCAGAGGGTCTGAATACTTAGGACCAGGTGAGATTTCAGTTTGTCTTTTTTAATAAATCTGCAACAATTTCAAAAATTCTTTTTTTTGTCTGTCAATATGGGGTGTTGTGTGTACATTAATGAGGAAAAGAATGAATTTAAATGATTTTAGCAAATGGCTGCAATATAACAAAGAGTGAAAAATTGAAGGGGGTCTGAATACTTTCCGTACACACTGTATATCTCTCTATTATCTTGGGACGAGACGTGACTTTTTCAGAGAGATACTTTCAAGTCCCGCGAGCCGAGACTTTGAGCCAGGAGATTTAACCATGCCCGGGGCCGGAAATAAAAGACCAAGAGTAGATGACAAAGTAGAACGTCGTAAAGAGGTTTAAAAACGTTGGCGTGATACACATGCAGAGCAGGTTAGAGATAATGAAAGTCTCAAAACAATGATAGTAAAGATCGCATTAGCGCAAACAAACAGAAATTATTACTCAGTGAAATAGCAGAACAGAGAAAAGAGATTGAAATATTGTTCGGATTTAAACTTTATGTCAGAGACTTGCAGATCATCTAATTCGTGTTGCGATCAGGGAAAAGTAGTGTTTCTTCCCAATGAAGAGGCGTATCCACGAGAAATAAAAGATTTATTGTTTGGTGAAAGTGAAATCCACATACTCGAGCGGCAGAGATGCGAAGTGGCTGGCGTGAAGCGCAGGATGGAGGGGTTGGTGAGCGAAGTGAACAGGGGGGCATCTAAAATGCGTCGACTATGAAAGCTTGTTTTTGAGGTGTTAGCATGGTAATATGGTGGTTATCGTTATTGCATCACTGATTCGGCATCCTGGAATTCAAATCCCATGCTCAGTCATTGCAGTTTGCATGTTCTTGATGTGTTTCTGTGGATTTTCCTTCCCACATCCCTATGGATGTGCAGGTTAACATGGCTGGATGTACTGAACTGTTCCCCTGTGTGGGTGTGTACATGAACATGACAGGGGCATGTGATGGACTGGTGCTCTGTCCGGGGATGGTCTAAAACTTACACGTGGTTCAGACTGGGCAGGCTCTGGCACCTCTGTAACACTGACTTGCATGGACGGATTTTGAAAATGTATCTATCTGTGTTTTTCAGGTGGACACAGGCAACCAGTACTGTATTACTAATACGATCCTGTAGAGGTCACACCTGTTCTAGCCCAAGGTCACCTTTTTGAGGTAAAGGGACATTGCCAGTTGCTCCTTTCTAGGCACAATCACTCATGACTTCCAACCTTGCCTGAACTAAAACAAGGTAGGCATTTCATTTCTGCCTACATTTACTAATGGGCTTGATAAGTGATAAGAACACACTCTACCAGCTCAAAAAGACATCTGAGCTGAGTGAATGTGAATGGAATGCACTTTACAAACATTGAATTTTAAAAAACGGACACTATTTTCATCTGAGATCCAAACTGCTTGATTAAACAAAAAAAAAAAGACATTTTTTTTTTTATCAGTAGGTTAGGGGCACTTTTCAATAATGTGTTTTCTCATTTAAATGTCACCAGCTTCCATGTCAGTAATCTGTTTTCTCAATTAAATGTTACCAAGCACCATCAGCTATGCTGTAAATCACTACTGGGACTTAACATAGGAGCTTCTGTCACTCGCCACTAAAAGTTGCCATGAAATACTGCCTGTTTGTCTCATAAGCAGAACTTATGTGGTGTTTCCTGGCACTGCACTATCTGGAGTCAACCGTACTGATTCCCCATCAAACGAATAACAGTCAGTATAACTGCTGGTAACATTTTTTAATGAACAGTTCATTCAATACATTATTCAAAATGTGTCTACAGTACGCCAGCTAAAGACTTCGACAAAGCTTGTAGATTGGCACTGTAGGAGAAACGGAGTAACTTTGCAAGTTTAACAAATAAAAAGAGAAGGTTCGTTCCATCAAGCTTGTTTGCTTTACAAATGGTTAATTTACCCCCATATCTCATCCTGACACATTTTTAAATTTGTAAAACTTTCCACATCAGATAAAGAAGCAATGGAAGACAAGATGGGAGCCTCTTTACACACTTCTGCACGGACTTTGGGGTATCAGAATCGATTCCAGAGAGAGGACTTGTGACTGATGTTCACCTCAAATCTGCCCCAAGAAGCATCATCAGGCGTGTGCCATATATTTCTAAAACCAACATATACGTATTTTATCTGATAAAAGAGATTCGGCAAAACAAGTTTTATTACTTTTTTTTTTTTAATTCTCTGTCGCTTTGTATTCAAGTATGTATGAAAATATCAAATCACACTGAAAAGCACTCACAAGCATGGGGCATTAGGGTCAAAGCTCCTTCACAAGGCAAAAAATAACTGCAAATGAGGGGAGGACGCCACGAAAAGTGTAGCTCTCTTACAACACGAACGTGATTTCCCCGCGCCGGAGGTGTTCTAAAAATACAGGACAGGGATAAGCCATGACGGCAGGCTGTCCGGTGCTGTCCTGTATCTACGACATCTCGTTAAGATACCCGATTCTCCGACCAAGGTCATCCTTGTCCTCCTCATCGCACACTTGTAAAACACACGCATAAGCCACATTATGCGCTAAGCAGCAGGTTCAAGTTCAGAGTTCAAGCTGTCACCGTCCGACTTCGGCTGTCACTTACTTTTCTGCAGTGCCATGCACACCAGCGCTCCATTAGCATTACGCACTAACCTTTTCTTTAAGGGCTGGCTTTTCAGCTCGTAATATGTTTTAGGCTCTTCATGAAATTCTTCGCCAATCTCAAAGTCCGCTACTATTCCCGATTCAGACTGCATCATACCAGCTGTCAAAGTGAGAAATGAAAGCAAAACGAAGGTACAAGCGAACTATGTAAATGTTAGCACTGTAAGCAGTGCTTCACGGGATTCTAACTTGTCCTCTCTGCTCAAGCGGGCGTGCGGCGCGGGGCACATCGGGAATTGTAGTTTTTCAAACTGGCGCGCTTCAGCTTCATAAGCGGTGAATGACCGATTCGCGAACATCACTTCCCGAGATCCTACGGAAGGCCAGATTGTGTCAGGCTTGATGTTTTGATACAATATCGGTGTCAGCAGCTTTCCATTGGCTTGGATACAGTACTGGCATTTCGCTCTTTTCATGTTTTGGCAACGATGCGCTCTGAAGTGAAAATGCTGTGTAATTGTTTACCGTGGCCAGTAGCAGTAGGGGAATAACGGCGACCTCTTCCGTTCCACAGCAAATGTCAAGTGTTTTTCCATGTTTCTTACGAGTTAAGTTTTTTTCCTTGCGTTTGTACTTCTGTAAAGTTTGTAATTTTTCATCTGGGTATGTCTTGTTATTTTGTGAAGTTACTGAAACCTGCACGTTAGCTTCTTTAGTACAGTATTACGTGCGCTGTAATTGTATGCGCGTGCACGCGATTCCACGCGCCTACTTGTACTGCATCAGCATGCTAACGCGCTTGCCCGTGTTTACCTGCGCACGTGGGTAGAAATGGCTTGCTTGTCGAATCAAAAAATGGCCCAAATGCCCTTAAAGCCCTAAAGATTAGGCTCTTCGTCATTTCATATTAAAATGTTCGAGTTGGAGCGCTAGTGATCTAACCGTCAAAAGAATCCTGCTTTTAAGTAGAACACAATATTTTATATAAAAGTGTGGCGTTTCCATATACTGTAAGGCGCATTCAGTTTTAAAAATATCCCAATACAACAGGATCGTTTTTCTTTAACTATTATAAAAGTAAAAACTTGCCTGTCCTGTTTTATTTTAATTGTTTCTTACGGGGAGATTTCAGGTGAACGGGAATACAGTACAACCGAGCTGGAAAAACTGACGTCATCAGGTGCGCACGCAGCCACCTGCGAAGCCTCGCGAGGAATGAGCTGCCCTGCTCAAACTTAAAGCGTTCGCTTGTTCGCATTTTGACTTGCTGATTGAACTAAAGACAAGAAAATGTATGGGAATCCTGTGGAACGACCTGGTTTTCTGCATGAAATGGTCATAAAATGTGCTCTGATCCTTATTTAAGTCACAAGTGTAGACAAACACAATATAACCCACACATAATTAGAATCTTTCCCGTCTTAGTTTAACAACACCAATAAACTTTCACCGTTTGCTGTAAAAAAGTAAGTGAGCCCTTGGATTTAAGAACTGGTGCCTCTTTAAGGCAGCAGTGTCCTCTAACAAGCACTGCCAGTAGCTGCAGATCAGCCTGAACAACATTAAGGAGGAATTTTAGACCATTCATCATTACACTTGGAATGGAAGAACAGACGTCGAGGCCAAGATGCATTTCCTTCTTTCCTCTGGTCGGGAGGCTAATATCATGAGACACACAGAAGAGCGGTGCACCAGGTTAGATATCCCAGCAACACTGAATGGGAATTGCGGATGCAGCTGGGATGCCAACTTACAGGATGGATAAAATGGATGGAGCATCCTGACCGAAATAAATAATAGCCCTTTTCCCAGTTGGGTAGCCATAAATATGGGACACTGGGAGATCCTCCAATGTGGAGGTTGTTCCTCCATATGTTGGGTGGCAGCATTCTTTGTGGTGAGCCCTGGTATGGTCACCCAGAGGGCAGCTTGGGAGCTGTAGTCCCATACAGCTGCTCTTTTGAGTTCCTTTGGCTACCAGGAGAAGATGAGGGTTTTTATTTCTGCCAACTCTGGAAGTGCTTCCCAAAGATGAGTTTTTGACACCAAAAGTTCTGGGTTGTGTAGGAGTTTGAGGGTGGGAGTGGAGTATGGCAAGGATCACCTGGGAGGAGTTTAGATGCAAGAACAGAAAAGAGGATTATTTACTGTGCGGTGTCATATAAGAGGAATAGAACTATTAAAGGTATGTTGGTGGAAAAAAAAAAACATGATTTGAAGCCGGGCGGCACGGTGGCGCAGTGGTAGCGCTGCTGCCTCGCAGTTAAGAGACCCGGGTTCGCTTCCTGGGTCCTCCCTGCGTGGAGTTTGCATGTTCTCCCCGTGTCTGCGTGGGTTTCCTCCGGGCGCTCCGGTTTCCTCCCACAGTCCAAAGACATGCAGGTTAGGTGGGTTGGCGATTCTAAATTGGCCCTAGTGTGTGCTTGGTGTGTGGGTTTGTTTGTGTGTGTCCTGCGGTGGGTTGGCACCCTGCCCAGGATTGGCTCCAGCAGACCCCCGTGACCCTGTATTCGGATTCAGCGGGTTAGAAAATGGATGGATGGATGATTTGAAGCCGGGATTGTGTTTGTACTGTACTATTGTATTTGGGGTTTGGGCCTCAGTGGCGCCCCCATGTGGTCACACACTCTAGAAAAAATGTTTCAGGTCAACCAAAAAAACCTGAATTTTGAGTTATTTAACTTCTGTTAAAATGATTTAGATCCAACATATTTCAACGAGTAAGGTGAATTAGCTTTTCCTTTACATTTAAAGTATTTTTAATTACCATGTACTTCATTTTTTTTTTTTGGCTCTTGTTCAGAAAGCGGACACTAAAAACGCCACTTGTTTTTAAGATTAGCCACCCTTATACTATTTTACGATTAGACACCTACTCCAAATTTTTAAGATTAGGGACCCTGGTGTACCTGGCCTTACCCCCACAAACCTTAAGTTCAGGGGTGGGCCAGTCTAAAACAAACAACAAGAAGGAGATGGTGTCCACTTTCTGAACAAGACCCCCTTTTTTGAGTAGTCAGCTTAAAAACTTGGCTTTATAACTGCTAATTTTGAAGTTGCTGTTTTTAAGGTATTCTGAACATTGTCTATCCCTCCCGGGATGCAAACCCTGGTCTCCTCATTGCAAGACAGCACTGCTGCTACTGCCTCCTAACATTTATGTACTTAGAAAATATAAAGAGGAATGTAAGTTTTTAAGATAATAATATCTCACACATTTATGTTGTTCCAAATCATTTTGTCATTACTGTATGTGTTATGTGAAGGACCAACTGGCATCCCTGCCAGGATTGGTTCTGCACCCTTTCCTAGCCAGGAGGCCATGGGGAAAAAGAAGGTTAGCAGGGGAGGGTCTCTTTCTGTGGCAGGACATGGGCATTAAAAGATGCTGTGGACACCTGGCTGGCGCCCCAGCAACACACTAGTTAGGCTTGGGCACCTGGAAAGACAGGACAGTGGGTTAACACTGAACAGGACAATGTGTGTTTTATTAGTTAAAACAGATTCTGCTTGTTCATTTGTATAACTTTGATGATCAGACCATATTTTAAGACAAATTAATATGTGAATGCAGTGTTTTCCAGTAGGTTCACATACTTTTTTTCTTGAGACCATACCTCAAGGAAGTTGGGAGCCGGTGTCTATGCTAACAACATTGGGCACAAAGCAGGAACCAACCCTTAATGGGACTCCACCCCATAGAATTGCACACTCATACAGTAAATACAGTGTAACGACCCCTGTGAGAGACACAATGTTGGACTTAGTCACTCTGATAACATGGCTAGTAGTTGCCCCTTAAAATGACTGTTAGTGCCTTCGTCATTGAGCCTGCTGTCTATATCTTCAGCTGCTTTAGATGGATAGATAGATAGATACTTTATTAATCCATCCATTTTCCAACCCGCTGAATCCGAATACAGGGTCACGGGGGTCTGCTGGAGCCAATCCCAGCCAACACAGGGCACAAGGCAGGAACCAATCCTGGGCAGGGTGCCAACCCACCGCAGGACACACACCAAGCACACAATAGGGCCAATTTAGAATCGCCAATCCACCTAACCTGCATGTCTTTTGGATTGTAGGAGGAAACTGGAGCGCCCGGAGGAAACCCACGCAGACACGGGGAGAACATGCAAACTCCACGCAGGGAGGACCCGGGAAGCGAACCCGGGTCTCCTAACTGCGAGGCAGCAGCGCTACCACTGCGCCACCGTGCCGCCCTACTTTATTAATCCCAAGGGGAAATTCAAATAATATAACAGTTGGATATTCGTGTGAATTCCCTTCCTATAGAAACAGTCTTCAATATTAAACATCTTCCTAACCTGCATGCTTGTTCAAATCACCCAGCATTAACACCAGCCATTGCTCTGCCCTCTGACATTGAAGGCCAGGTATAATCAGCTGGGGATCAGGGATTTAGATCTGACTTTTTCTTTGAAACTCTGCCTTCAAGGCCAGCATCCCAGCGTTATCTTCTCTCTGTATTAATGTGACGCTGGCATTCTGCATGTATTTAAGGAAGATGCCAACTGAGGACCTGTAAGCCATTTGTTTCTCACACTACTCACCCGGATGTCCATATCCTTCTATGCAGTTGTGCATCTGCTCCTTCCCATTCTTTTCTTATCCTGATCAGATTCAGCTGCCCCTCTTCTCTCAAGAAAGTAATAAGACACCTTCGTATGAAATCTTCATAACGTTCATTCTGAAATAAAATAGACTGACTTGTTCCATGAGAAAGCGGTCTAATTTTTGTCTATTTGTGAACTCAGAGCTGAACTTTAAAAATGCCACAACCTTGCAACCATACTGAACAGAATATGTGGTGTCAGTGATGCTAATGCACTTATGAAGGTTTCTCCAATAACCAATTAGCATTTATCCATGACTAATTAAGGATAAGCTAAGGGAGTTGACCAGTAGGCCTGCTGAAACTGGGGCGTTGCCGTTATTTCTGATTGATGCATTAAAAATCAGTAATTTCTAGCAATAATAGCCATTTAGAAACACCAGTGCGGTTTTAGCTATATTTTTAATTCAGTTTAATGCTATCTATCAAAAACATGGATATTTCTGCGTGTATCCAAACGTTTGACTGGTAGTGTACATAACACAGATATTTACAAAGAATTGCTCAAATAACCTTTTGAAAGCTACGCGCCGTTTGATCTCTCTAACTAACCTGGCACTTCATATTCCGGCACAGCACTGCAGGGTGGTCCAGATCTAATTATGCCGTCTGGATGACTTTGATTTATGCGGGGACGATTCCAGTTCGGCGCGAAGACGATTCTTCATGTCGTCAGTTCGCACACTTCTCGATGGTCAGAGATTTTTCGGGTGATTTTCTATGTAATAAACTTAATAAGTTATAGCGTGATGAAAATTACATAGTTAGATCTGGACCACCCTATATATACTCAGCAAAAAATGAAACGCCCTCTGACTTTCAACTGTTTTTACTTTCAGTAAACTTAATGTGTAAATATTTGTATGAACAGTAAAAGAGTCAACACCATAAGACATAAACTAAAATGTTTCACAATGTGTCCCTGAATGAAGGGAGGCTCAAAATCAAAAGTACCAGTCAGTATCTGGTGTGGCCACCAGCTGCTTGAAGTACTGCAGTGCATCTCCTCCTCATGGACTGGACCAGATTTGTCCGTTCTTGCCCTGAGATGTTACCCCACTCTTCCACCAAGGCACCTGCAAGTTCCTGGACATTTCCTAGCCCTCACCCTGCGATCCAACAGGTCCCAGACGTGCTCAATTCCTTCGACGATAAACACGAATCCGTCCATCACCCCTGGTGAGACAAAACCGTGACTCATCAGTGAAGAGCACTTTTTGCCACTCCTGTCTGGTCCAGCGAAGGTGGGTTTGTGCCCATAGGCGGCGTTGTTGCTGGTGATGTCTGGTAAGGACCTGCCTTACAACAGGCCTACAAGCCCTCAGTCCAGCCTCTCTCAGCCTATTGCGCACAGTCTGAGCACTGATGGAGGGATTGTGTGTTCCTGGTGTGACTCGGGCAGTTGTTGTGGCCATCCTGTACCTGTCACGCAGGTGTGATATTCAGATGTACCGATCCTGTGCAGGTGTTGTTACACGTGGTCTTCCACTGCGAGGATGATCAGCTGTCCTTCCTGTCTCCCTGTAGCGCTGTCTTAGGCGTCTCACAGTGCGGACATGGCAATTTATTGCCCTAGCCACATCAGCAGTCCTCATGCCTCCCTGCAGCATGCCTAATGCACCTTCACGCAGATGAGCAGGGACCCTGGGCATCTTTCACAGTCGGTAGACAAGTCTCTTTAGTGTCCTGCGTTTTGAAATCACTGAAATCTTAGTGATTGGCAATAATGGATACAATGAGGCTATTAGAAATAAACTGGATACATTAGGATTAAAAATCAAGATGGAGGTAAAAAGCTTAGGGGTGATTGTTGACTGTAATCTGAATTTTAAATCACATATTAATCAGATCATTAGGACAGCATTTTTTCACTTAAGAAACATAAGTAAAGTTAGACCGCTTATATCACTGAAAGATGCTGAGAAATTAATTCACGCGTTTGTTTTCAGTCGACTAGATTACTGTAACGCACTCCTCTCTGGACCACCCAAAAAAGACATAAATCGTTTGCAACGAGTGCAGAATGCAGCTGCTAGAATCCTAACTAGGAAAAGAAAATCCGAACACATTTCTCCAGTTTTAATGTCACTACACTGGTTACCTGTGTCATTCAGGATTAACTTTAAAATTCTGCTTATGGTTTATAAAGCTTTAAATAATCTCGCTCCATCTTATATATCGGAATGCCTGACACTTTATATTCCAAATCGTAACCTTAGATCTTCAAATGAGTGTCTCCTTATTATTCCAAAAGCTAAACTTAAAAGAAGTGGTGAGGCGGCCTTCTGCTGTTATGCACCCAGAATCTGGAATAGCCTGCCAATAGGAATTCGCCAGGCTGATACAGTAGAGCACTTTAAAACACTGCTGAAAACACATTACTGTAACATGGCCTTCTCATAACTTCAATTTAACTTAATCCTGATACTCTGTATGTTCAATCTCCTCAAAATAACTATTCATGGTGGCTCTAAAATCGGTACTGACCCCTACTCTCTTTTCTGTTTCTTTTTCCGGCCTGCGCCACCACCACCTACTCAAAGCTTCATGATGCTCCAACAATGATGGACGGATTAAAAGGCAGAAGTCTACGTGACCATCATCATCATCAAGCCCTTTCGTGAGAACCCTAAATCCAAAGAGGACTGTTTCATTTATGTTAGGTAGAATGCCCAGAGGGGACTGGGTGGTCTCATGGTCTGGAATCCCTACAGATTTTATTTTTTCTCCAGCCGTCTGGAGTTTTTTTGTTTTTTCTGTCCCCCCTGGCCATTGAACCTTACTCTTATTCGATGTTAATGTTGATTTATTTTGTTTTATAATTGTATCTTTCATTTTTCTATTCTTTAATATTTAAAGCACTTTGAGCTACTGTTTGTATGAAAATGTGCTATAGAAATAAATGTTGTTGTTGTTGTTGTTTTTAGAACTGTGACCTTAAATGCCTACTTTCTGTAAGCTGTTAAGGTCTTAACGACCATTCCACAGGTGCATGTTAATTCATTGATTATGGTTAATTGAACATGCATGGAAAACATTGTTAAAACCGTTTACAATGAAGATCTGTAAAGTTATTTGGATTTTTAAAACATTATTCTTGAAATACACAGTCCTGAAAAAGGGACGTTTCTTTTTTTGCGAAGTATATTTATATACACGGCAAACTTCCCAAATATTTCCAGTAGGTGGCAGCAAAGTAAAGACGGTCGCGTCGCAGGACGCACATTCACTAAGAAGAGCCCATGGAGTGATGGAAATGAAACGGAACGGAACTTTGAGAAAGCCGCTAAATCTAACTGATGATATCCAGGGGGTCAGAGCCTGTCCTGGAGGTAAAAGGTGGTCATTGGCCGCACGTACGTGGGCGGCCCTCCTTTAGCAAGTTTGTCGAAGATGCGGTAGCTTACAGAAATTGAGAAACATTTTTTAATGCCATTTTCAATAACTTAATGCTTCAAAAATCTAAAACCGCATTAACTATACAAGACCCAAAACTGGTGAAGTAAGACATTTGTTTAAATTAATGCCTTGGGCAAATGCATTAGGCGGCTGTAGTGCAGAAACTGGTCATCTCTATATCCTGTGTTTATTTAATTTTCTGCAAATATGACTTATTTAAACAACTCCTGTTTTTTTAACTTAAAATGTATTATTATGTTTTCAAGTGTAGCACAGCTCAGAATCAGATAAAGAACGGCATTATTGGTCACATGCCATCCATTAGATTTAAGCCAGATGTTATCTAATGATGTCAGAAGCTACTGCCTCAGGCATCTCACACCTCCAGTCCAAGTCCCAGCTGCCCATCTTACCAATAATAAGACCAGTCTGAAAGAAAGGCCCCTACTAGTACTTTTGGGGTGATCGCCATCATCGACACTTTTATCAGAAGGTGTCTGCGCCCTCTCACATATTCATTACGCTGCCAGGATGCGGTATATCTGTTCACAATAAATCACCCAGTTGTCTTTTCTTTCACACAGAATCCCACTTACTCATTCCCTTGGACTCCCCCTTTTCAAAATGATACCAAGTCTATCCACCACTATCCTTATTAGGAGACTGTGTTCCTTTAATGTGGGAAATTAAATCCTTCACATCGTCTACAATTTCATGAAGGTCAGTGTGATTTTCTACACTGTGGTGTGCTGGGCTGACAACAACAGAGGCCCACCAAATCAACAAGCTAATGAAAAGGGCAGGGTTAGTTCTGGGATGCACTCTGGACCCCATGGAGATAATAGAAGAGGGCAGAATGAAAACAAAACTGAGTGCCATTATGAATATGGCGTGGGTGTCTCTCTCTGGCACACCAACACTGAGGACTTCAGATAATATATCATTCAGCAGAATTGTATCAGGGGGCTTCTTTATACCAAAAGCAACACACCTGCATAATGCCTCACCGCGACTGGGACTGCCAAGTCAGAAGCTTTTCTTTATGTCTTTTTCATTTTTTTTCTTTTTTATTCACAGTATAGACAATCGCATTGACCGTCACAGAGCTGTACAAGATGTGAAGCCTGTTCTGCTCTTTCTTCTTTAGTTCCTCTATGTTGCGAGACCAGTCTAGCATGTCATTGATTTGGAACCCCCAAGTACTTGTAACAGTGTACCACCTCCATGCCCACTCCCTGACTGATGTGTGGTGTGGTGAAAGTCAATAAGAAGATTCTTGATTTTGCTGATGTTAAGCTGTAGACGATTCTTTCTGCACCAAGAAATAACCTTCCCCACCTGACTCCTCTCCTCTGTCTCCCCCATCAATACACCCGATAAGTGCAGAATCATCTGAGAATTTATGCAATGACTTGACCTGTTATTATATTCAGAACCGACTATACTTCCTTAGAAGACTGGCGTCCTTCAACATCTGCAATAAGATGCTGCAGATTTTTTATCAAATGGTTGTGGCGAGCATGGGAATTTCCCCTTGGGATTAATAAAGTATCTATCTATCTATCTATCTATCTATCTATCTATCTATCTATCTATCTATCTATTATATAGTGCCTTTCATATCTATCTATCTATCTATCTATCTATCTATCTATCTATCTGTCTGTCTAATCCTTCCAAGATATATATCTGTTAAATAGTGCTATCTAGTGCTGTCTATCTGTCTATCTATGATATAGTCCCTTTCACTCTATCTATCTATCTATCTATCTATCTATCTATCTATCTATCTATCTATCTATCTATCTATTATATAGTGCCTTTCTATCTATCTATCTATCTATCTATCTATCTATCTATCTATCTAGTATCGTGTCTTTCATATCTATCTATCTATCTATCTATCTATCTGTCTGTCTATCTATCTATTATATAGTGCCTTTCATATCTATCTATCTATCTATCTATCTATCTATCTATCTATCTATCTATCTATTATGTAGTGCTTTTCATATCAATCTATCTATCTATCTATCTATCTATCTATCTATCTATCTATCTATCTATATTTATAGTCTGAGGTGTACAGAGTAAAGAGAAGAGGAGACGGGACTGTTCCTTGTGATGTTCTGGTGTTGTTCACACAGTCCTTGAGCCTCATAAACACCATCCAGGACACTACAGGCTCTTCCACTTCCTTACCCCTTAACAGGGATGGCCAGCACTGGAGCAATCAAACAAAACAGAATCTTTACAGCGCCAGCAGCTTTGTCCCGGTGAGAATGAGCCTTGTGGAGCAGATAGTTTCTTTCATTTTCCACTCTAATCTTTGTCTGATAGGCCAACTGTAGTGGGCCCAAGTGGTCTTTCACAGGAGGACTCCTATAGTCCAGGACTAACCTGTCATATCTCAGCCATGGTTCCTTCCCTGGCTGAGGTTCAAATGCTTGTTTTGTGTCTTTGTTTTACTTTTTTATTTATTTATTTGTATGTCTTGCTAATACTTTTGTTTATGATTTGTTGTTTTCTTTATATTTTATGGATCTGTATCGAAGCCCGTTTTGCATTTTCCATGTGTTTTGCAAGCTGGGCCACCTGCCAGTCACCACCTGAAGCTGCCCTCCACTCTACAAATCTGGAGGGTCTCCCACAGTTCCTGGTGGTTCATTTCAAATGTGTGTAGGGTTAGTGAGTCCTTGTGCCTTTTGTGGATTCAGTTGTGCTTTGTGCTTACTGGATTTTTGACATTTCACTTTCTATTTTGACTATTGCTGGGATTTCGTATTGAGACTATTGGTTGTATTGGACTGCTGTACTGTTTCGGGCAAATCCTATTGCCTTTGTATTCTGCGGAGCTTTATTGTCATTGCAGAACATTTGTTACTAGCCGATGCCCGCCGTAGCATACGGTAGTGTAAGAATAGGAATGGAAAACGGTGAGAAAGGAATTCAGAAATCAAGAAGAAAGAAATACTTCTTGAAAGACGCAGTTGTGAATAGGTGTTTTTGCTGGAGACGACAGATAATGAGTCGAAAGGTCTAACCCTAGAAAAAGCCATGTATAACAATAGTTTTGTTGCATGTATCGTGGACTTCCTGGAAATGTGGACGGTAATATGATCATTTTGTCTACACGTACGTTGTTATTTTCAGCCTTTGCTTGCAGTGCGTCTGATAGTCCTTTGTATTGTTCCACACGCAGATGTTGTTGATGTAATCTGAGATAATTGAGACGCGCGCCCTCTGTTTTAACATACGCATCTACGACATACTGTTGGAAAAGTTTGCCAATGGAGTGCAAAATACTAAATGAATTCCTCATTGACAATCTGGCATTGAGTAAGCCTGATTCGGTTGGCAGTTCATTCATCGAGAATATGTTGTAAATCTTTGTGCCAGCCAATGTCTCCGTAAGGGAATAAAAGTAGGTAAACCATAGGATCGCAATTCGTATTGAACGTGGAAATATGTTTACAGGAGATGCCTCTGGGATAGATGCAAATGTCCCTTTCGGCAGCGGGTTCGCCATCTTCTCTGATGAAAATCGATGGAACATCAGTGTGACATGTCGGAGCATTGTATTGTTGTAAATCCTGCCCAGGGTTTCCCTTGAAAACCATTCGTACAGATGCTGTTGGACTGGACTGAGCGATTTCATGCGTGTGTTTGTACGATTTAGCGAAGGGGTTGATGTTTCTGAGCATGGAATCCAGCTGGAGAAGTACATTTTCACTGCATGCAGAGTTTGCTTTATTTTGTAAGCGTACTTCAGCTTGTGGTGTGTCAAAAACATACAACTGTCCATATCCTGGAGAGGTAGAAGTGTTAGCGTATAGTGGAGAGATTTGGTGATAAATTTGCCTGTTTATTTTAAAACAGTATGGTCCATGGCCAGGAGGTTGAGTTATCTGTGGAAGAAAACGAATAGGAATCGAGAAATGCCATGTCGGCTGCGTGTGGGCGGGACCAGTTAGTGGAAGCAGGACGAACCAGAAGAGAAATATATATAAGAGATGATGTATACATTTTTATTTTATAAAGATTGTATAAGGCCCTTTTTGTGTCTAGCCGGGGTTTTTAATTGGATTTCCCCTTGTAGTGGGCATTTTTGGAAGTGCGTTTGGGACTCCTATTTCATGACACAGCCTCTCGAGCAGCAGGGGGCTACTTTCCACAATGAGGTTGCTGTCTTGTGCTCCAGATTGCGACTTTTTGCAATGAAGCCAAAGCCATTATTTTGGCCTTTTTCATAATGAAGTTCATTCTCTCAGCGTCACCCCTTTTACACAAGGAGACCCCCTCCCCACTTCTTGCTCTACATATGACACTTTTCTCAGGGTGCCCCATGACTTCATAAGGAAGTCTTCTTACCACTCTCCTGAAGGTTTTCATCATGGTGGTTTCTGGCCTCATTTCGTCAGGTGGATCATTTTTATATATCAAAATACTTTACAATAGTAATTGCAAAACAGGGTTACAGAAAGGAAGCAAACCGTAAAACAAAAGAAAGTGAAAATCAGGTATAAAAGTAGTTACATAAAGCCGCAGAAATGAGAAACAGAATGTCCAGGATAATGACAAAGGCATGTGGTCAGCTGGCCACAAAGGAGAAGAAAACAAAAACTCCAGCTGACTAGATGGTGGAGAAACTGAACCTCCAGGGGTTTAAAGGCTGAAGGAGCCCCTCTAAACCCCAGAGAGCATTCCCCTCCACAATCTGCCCATACCCTGTGCCTTCACTCTGCCCCCTGCATCTTGCCAAACTGAATACCTTGTTTAACAATGGAGCTCAACCCATTCACAACGAGACCTACAGTCGTGGCCAAAAGTTTTCAGAATGACCCGAGTGTTGGTTTTCACAAAGTTTGCTGCTTCAGTGTTTTTAGATCCTTTTGTCAGATGTTTCTATGGTATACTGAAGTAGAATTACAAGCTTTTCATAAGTTTCAAAGGCTTTTACTACATTAAGTTTATGTGCAGAGTCAATATCTGCAGTGTTGGCCCTTCTTTTTCAATAAAGAATGGGACCAAAACATCGTCCGACAGCAACTTCTCCCAACCATCCAAGAACAGTTTGGTGACCCACAATGAACAATCCAGCATGATGGAGCACCGGGCCAGAAGACAAAAGTGATAACTAAGTGGCATCAGGGAATAAAACATTGAAATGTGGGGTCCATGGCCAGGAAACTCCCCATTGAGAACTTGTGGTCAGTCCTCAAGAGGCAGGTGGACAAACAAAAACCCACAAATTCTGACAAACTCCAAGTATTGATTATACAAGAATGGACTGCCATCAGTCAGGACTTGGCCCAGAAGTTGATTGACAGCCTGCCAGGGTGAATTGCAGAGGTCTTGAAAAAGAAAGAAGGGCCAAGACTACAAATATGGACTCTTTGCATACACTTAATGTCATTGTCACTAAAAGTCTTTGAAATTGACGAAATGCTTGTAATTCTACTTCAGTATACCAGAGAAACATCTGACAAAAAGATCTATAAAAACACTGAAGCAGCAAACTTTGTGAAGACCAACACTTGGGTCATTCTCAAAACTTTTGGCCACGACTGTACGCCCTAACTTAAGGTGTCCATTTTCACAGTCTGCTTTATGACTTAATTCCCCTTTGTCACACACATGCAAATAGGGGGACGTTGTGTGGATCAAGTAAAGGTAATTCCACGCCAGGCCAGGGGAGGGCGGGGTGCACTAAACCTTCTCCTGCTATCTCTACAGACCAGCCGCGGGAAAACCTATCTGAATCAAGAACGTCACTTCCGGTTCCGGCGCCTAGAAGAACGTCACTTCCGGTTGCGGCGCTTAGAAGAACGTCACCTACGGTTCCGGCACTTAGAAGAACGTCGTCACTTCCGGTTCCAGCGCCTAGAAGAACGTCACTTCCGGTTCCAGCGCCTAGAAGAACGTCACTTCCAGTCCCGGCTTCCAGGCTGATGTCAGAGAAACATCACTTCCAGTTAACAGACATCACTTCCTGTCTGACCATTTATAACCGCCATCTTTTCCAACATTCAGCAGTTCTGTCTTGAGACTCTCTACAGTCAACTTCATTGTTGCTTAAAAATTCAATACCTTTGCAGCTAGGAGTATTATACGGGTGGCTGCCCCAAACCTTTTTACGTGTGTCAAGTCTCTTCCTTTCACACCGTATTGTGTCCCTTTTCACAATGCAGTACCCAAAATCCTGTAAGGGTGCCCCTTATCATGGTAGAAAACACCGGACTCAATCCTTTAGGCTTTTCACAATGAGACCCATGAATTGTACCCATAGGGTGCTTCAGTTCATCACAGACTCTGCACCCTTTTTCATAAGGAGTCACCCACCTCTTGTGTCCCCTTTTTAATTAGGGTCTTGATTTACTCCTTTATCGCAGCTTTTCTTAATTCGTTTCTTCAGATTGCCACTTTCGGCCTTCAAGCCACTACATTTCCCCATGATATTTTGTAACTAGCTACTACTTCCCAGTAAAGAATGACTTGAAGAAAGTAATGTGACGTCCTTGATATGCCACTCCTGTAATATTTACCACAGACTAGACTGTATATGTGTTCACTTTGAAAGCCTTGTCTGTGATGAAGGAAGTTAAAGAAGTAATCAGCTCCTTCTCAAGGGATCTCTTTCTCTGAATTCTTCATGCATCTTCTTTACGCTCTGTTTGGCAATTTCTATTGCATTGGGAAAGTCTCCATCATTCTGCAGTCCTGCTGAGCTGTAATCGTCTCCGGCTGCTGCTGTCATCTCAGCACTGCAGTGTATGTGGTAATTAGGAGGGCTTTATTAAACGTGTGCAAATGCAGAAATGTAGTAAAGAAGATGGTGTGCAGGGCCGTTCACCAGCAATGACAAGATATGTGACACTAGCTGGACTAGAAACCCCCTGCCATGGGGGTTCAGATGAACCTGACACAGAAAGTCATGAACACACAGCATGCTCGTCTTTTTGTGATGGGTGCAGGATTACTGTCAGTTAAAACACCACAAGCACACGTCGGTGATATAGAACGGTATAACAATCCACCACTGGCCATCGTAACATGAGGGGCACTCTATGCTTACTCCAGCAGCTTCGGGTGTATGAAATATTCATTAAGATCTTTCTGTCTCATTTTAGAAATGACAGTCATCTGAAAACCCCTAACCACAGCGTCAGGATCGTTGGCAGGTTACATTTACTTTAGATTTGCTTTTTGTTCCTTTTTTTTTTTTTTAGAACATTAGAACAATCTGGATGAGAACAGGTCATTGAATCCAACACAGCTTGTCAGCCCTTTCTACTGTGGAAAGCATACCCCCGAACACAGACAGACCGACACCAGAATGTCCAAAACACACTTCTTTTATTTTTACAGCACCACAATGTCTTGAATCACCAACTCTCTTCCTTTCTCTTTTCTTGTTCTTTTCTTCTTTCTTGACCTCCTCTCCCCTCCTCACAAGCTTCGTCTCCTTCCTCCCAACTCTGGCACGTCTACTGGAGGGAGGCGGCCCCTTTCATCATGACCCGGATGAGCCCCAGGTGCTCCCCTTCCTGGTGTGGCGGAAGTGCTGCCATCCAGGATTCCCTAATTGTCTGGGCGCCCCCTGGCGGTGGCCACGTCCTCTCATAATAATGAGCGTCCTAGCTCCATCCCTGTGGCCCCCAAATAGACTTGGGCGGCTGCCCTCTCATGGCCGAGGAGAAGTATCGTCCAACTCGGGGACTATCCAGGCGTCCCGGCTGGGCAGTGTCCCCGCTCATCTGTGACACTACTTAATTCTTTCAAAATAGCATCAGGTATTGTTTTGAAGCCCCCTAAAGTCCTGCCATCTACCACACTACTTGGTCTTTAATTCCATGTGTCTGTGGTTCTCCATGGAAAGAAAAACTTCCTAATGTTTGTGCAAAATTTACCCTTAACAAGTTTCCAACTGTTTCCTACGATCTCAATCCACTGGATTAAAGCCATTCCTAATTTTAAGTACTTCAATCATGTCTCCTATTGATCTCTGAGAAGGCTCAGCTCTTTTAATCTTTCCTCATAACTCACCCCCTGTAGCCCTGGACTCAACCTCGTTGCTCTTCTCTGGACCTTTTCTTGTGCTGTTATGTCCTTTTTGTAGCCCGGAGACCAAAACTACACACAGGACTCCAGACGAGGCCTCACCAGTGTGTTATAAAGCTTGAGCAGAACCTCCTGTGACTTGTACGCCACACATCAAGGCGCTATATAACCTGACATTCTGTTAGCCTTCTTAGTGGCTTCTGAACTCTGTCTGCCAGTTGATAGCATTGAGTCCTCCTCATGTGGTGTACTTTCGATTTTCAAACCTCCCATTGTGTATTCAAACCTCACATTTTTAACTCCTACATGTAATACATTACATTTACTGACATTAAATTCCATCATCCACAAATCTGCCCAAGCCTGTGCTCTGTAACGATTCAATGGATTTGAGATTATCTGCCAATCCACCTAGCTTGATATCATCAACAAATTTAACCAGTTTGTTACTTATAGTCCTATCCAAATCATGTGTGTAAATATATATATATCTCTACTAATAAAAGGCAAAGCCCTCACTGACTCACTCACTCACTCACTCACTGACTCATCACTAATTCTCCAACTTCCCGTGTAGGTGGAAGGCTGGAATTTGGCAGGCTCATTCCTTACAGCTTACTTACAAAAGTTGGGCAGGTTTCATTTCGAAATTCTACGCGTAATGGTCATAACTAGAACCTATTTTTCTCCATATACTGTAATGGAGTTCAGCTCGATGGCCATGGGAGGGCGGAGTTTCGTGTGACATCATCACGCCTCCCACGTAATCACGTGAACTGACTGTGAGCGCAGTACATAGAAAATAAGGAAGAGCTCCAAAAAGCGCTGAAGAAAACATACATTATACAATTGAGAAGGCAGCGAAACAATAAGAAGCGAGCGAGTGACACATACAAGCATATTCATAAGTGCAGCTACTGCGGAAACAAAGCACGGTGTAAACTGTAAGTTTAAATTAAGTTTATAGACACGCTCCCATTGCCGTTTGTCATGCACAGTGACGCATACAAGCATATTCATGAGTGCTGCTACTTCGAAAAAACAAAGCACGGTGTAAACCTAAAGTTTAAATTAAGTTCATAGATAGGCTGCCGCTGGCGTTTGTCATGCCCACGACTAATGCGGGATACAAGTTTAATGAGAGGATGCAGGGTATAAACGAGAGTTTTGATCACTTTGTAACTAAGTTGAAATTGCTGGTGAAGGGCTGTGCTTATGCAAATTCCGAGAGACTGGCGATTCTAAATTGGCCCTAGTGTGTGCTTGGTGTGTGGGTGTGTTTGTGTGTGTCCTGCGGTGGGTTGGCACCCTGCCCGGGATTGGTTCCTGCCTTGTGCCCTGTGTTGGCTGGGATTGGCTCCAGCAGACCCCCGTGACCCTGTATTCGGATTCAGCGGGTTAGAAAATGGATGGATGGATGGATGGATGGATTGACAGTTAAGGCGGGTGGGGGAGTCACGTCATCATCTCCCCTCCCATTCACCTCATTTCACTCTGAGCTGAGCTCCGCAGCTAACGCCGTCTTGCGGAAGCAACTTTGTGACGCTGCTACCAAATACTCACAGAAAAATCCACAAGTTAATACACACGCTGTCTCTAGAGTTTCTCCACACTCTGATTCCTCCAGGCACTACTTACAAAAGGTTACATTGACAATCATGTTACGTTATTTTTAAAATGTTTCCTTTTCTTAGCACAAGCACAGCTGAGAAGCTTCGATGCATGTGCTCCATACCGCGTTAAAAAATCACGCATTTAATCACACTTTGCATTCCAAGCAAAGGGGAACTTCTGGCAATGCATGATTTCCTGGTACACCGATTGCATTGATTCACACATCAGAGCTACAAAAATGTAACAGTCGGAAGAAAGCGCGTTACTAGGACTGACTGGAGGAAAATTTCATTTCAAAAGACTACCCGACGGAAGCCTTGATAAAAGCGTGGTTTTGTGCAAACTGTGCAAAAAGCAGTTTGCATAACCCAAAGGTGAAGCTGGTCAAATTAACTTTTATGTTTCTGCCTTATTTTTTTAAGATGAAAAACTGCACTTTATGTTGAAATTTTTCTTATTATTATTTAAAGACAATACCATTCTTAACATGTACTTAAAGTACTTTACACTTTATTTTTAAGTCTGCCCAATTTTAGCCATGGATGATGATTCTGATTTGAATTGAAATGCAGTTTAAATGCATTTTTTTTTTCAGAAATTAAAAGAGCTTGAGTTTACAATATTCATGTCCATGTCTATTATTTGATTCTGTCGCCCACTAAAACCCTTTTAAATTAAAAGAAACATTTGCGCTTTGGGGCAAATTTACGTGTGCAATTACATGTGATGAATCAAGATTAATTAATTACAAAGCCTCTAATTAATTAGATTCATTTTTTTAATCGAGTCCCACCCCCAATATATATATATATATATATATATATGTGGATATGTATATATATGTGTATATATGTACATATGTATATGCATATATATGTTGTAAAAGGGAAATCAAACAAACGCATAAAGGTTTGGGGTTTTCGGCCCCGTATACTGAAAAATTATCCACAGTACAAAATTATTATGGTCAAAAAAATACATGAAAAAATCAGTATAGGCTTTGACAGTCAAAGATGGCGTCGGCGGAGTATTTATGTAGGAGAGGCCGGAAGTGAAGGAATGCTGGGCAGGAGCCGTGGTGGATGATGGGATTGCTGACGTCATAGGTAGTGGACAGAGGAAGGGCGGAAGTAGCGTACTGCGGGAAGCTGTAGGAGATAGGCTCATGGCGGCGGTGCGTCTTTTTTTCTGTAAGAAACAAAGAGAGAAAGGTTAGTACCCTGCCACCCCCTCCTGGCATATGTCTTCCCGATCGTATTAAGGTCCGTCTGCGGCCCCCTACTCGTGCGTGCGTTTGACAATGTATATACATATAAATATATATGTGTGTGTGTGTATGTATATATATATATATATATATATATATATATATATATATATATATATATATATATATATATATATATATATATACACACACATATATACATATGTATGCATATATGTGGATGTATATGTATATATATGTTTGTGTGTGTGTATATATATGTACAGAGTATATATATATATGACAGCAACAATGACAATGTCAATCATGTTACGTTATTATTAAAATGTTTCCTTTTCTTTTTCATTACTTCTTTAACACACTACTTCTCTGCTGCGAAGCGCGGGTATTTTGCTAGTATGTATATATATTGTGAACCCTGAACCCTGACACAGACAGACATGGACTCCAAATGTCTCAAAACACACACGTTTATTTCATAGCACAAACCCATAGTGCACAGTTAGCAATAATAATGCTCTTTCTCTTTCTCTTCTGCCGCCTCCAATCCTCACACGCAAGCTCCGTCCTCTTCCACCCGACTCTGGCTCCTGGAATGGAGTGAGGCGGCCCCTTTTATAGTGCACCAGGAAGTACTCCAGGTGCTCCACGATTAACAACCGCCAGCACATGCAATCGAGGGAGGTCACCCTTATGCATTACAGGGAAGATATGGCCCCTCTCCTGGGTTTATTAACAATAATGTCCCTCACACAGTCCCTCACAACACACAGTGCTCCCGCACCAATCACCCCAAATCACGGGCCTTTCAACATCCGTGGGCCACCTTTCTTCCTTGCGCTGCAGCTTCATCCTCCTCCAGTACCCGACTCTCACTCCCTGACTGTAGGAAGGCAGCCCCTTTTATAATCACCCAGATGTGCTCCAGGTGCTCGTTGATGTTCTTCCGGCAGCACTTCCTGGTGTGGCAGAAGTACCGCATGAGCACCCGGAAGCACTCCGGGCGTCCCTGGAAGGTCCTTCCTCCAACTTCCCAGGTGTGGCGGAAGTGCAGATCTCCCAGACTCTAAGAGGCTTGGAGCGCCCCCTGGTGGTAGCCACGGGCCCCAATCTGTTTGAGCCTCGGGGACGTTCAGATTGCCTCCCGGCTAGTTCTGACCCCCAGCCTCCTACCACAAAATATATATATATATGTATTTTATATATATATATATACAGTGAACCCTCGTTTATCACGGTTAATCCGTTCCAGACTCTACCGTGATAAATGAATTTTCGTGAAGTAGGATTCTTTATTTATAAATCGAATATTTTTGCAGTTAGAGTATAGAAAACCTGTTTACAACCTTCTAAATACGTGTTTTAACATTATTAGAGCCCTCTAGACATGAAATAACACACTTTAGTCACCATTACACTCGTATTACCTAATATATTAGACAAAATAAGAGAAAATAAGACATATTAGACATTACAAATATCATATTATTACTAGGCTCACCTGTCTTTTAAGGCGACCGACTTTTATCCTCAATTTGTGTGCACTCCATGTGTACATCAGGCATGCAAGTGTAGGGAATGAGAACATTAAAGTGCCCATTCATAACTTCTCCCGAAAACCTAAATTTTTTTATCCCCTCGAGTGCCTGTCCAAAGTCGTACAATGTCAGCCAGAATCTGTACCGATAAAGACAGAGTTTCATGCACTAAATAAGCTATAGATGAGAATAAGCAAGCACCATCTCCCCTGATATTCACTACGCGGTGAGACATTTGTACTCCATCAACATTAATTATTTCCAGAGACATCATTTTGTCTATTTTTCCAGCGCATCGCGCACAAAAGCAAGGGAACGATGGGAGCACCAGAACTCTGCTCACATCGCATCGCTTCGTACCGCAAGCCGCAAGTAGTAAGTCTGTGATAAGCGGAATACCGCTACGCTTTCCACTCACGGGATGGAAGGACAATCCCGAACGCTTTTATATAGTAGATTATTGTACTGTACATTTAATTACACACACACAGTTCTTACATACAACCACTAACCTATGAAGGCACAACCTCAGTAGGAGAGTCTTCAGGTGGTGCAGTATCTTCAGCAGGTGTGTTGTTGTCTTCTTCCGCTAAAGGAGTACCAGGAGTAGGCAGTGGGTGTCTGGGTGCGCGGCTGAAGAACGTCTTGATAGGCAGTTGCAGGCGCTGTCTTTTCATATGCGTGAGGAGGCTTTTGTAGGGTATTGCCATCTTTGATCATATCCAAGAGTTTCACCTTCTCCTGGATAGTAAACATCTTCCTCCGGTGCTTAGTTTTATTGTCAGAAGGCTTTGAAAAAGCAGCACGTTTAGGAGCCATTGTAGGGCTTAGATAAAAGTTCTCTGAAAGCGCATGCGTAGTGACGTAAGCGTGTATGAGAAAAAATCGCAATAGAGTGAATATAGCGAGGGATCACTGTATATATATATATATATATATATATATATATATATATATATATATATATATATATATATATAGTGGACTATGGCCGGCCAATACCCCCAGGCTGCCAGATGGAGCCCTATCTGCAGCATGGATGTGCCCCGAATGACAGCAGGGAATCATGGACATTGGAGTGGGGCCACCAGAGGACGCTGCAGGGAGGCCCAGGGACTGTTATTTGTCCTATAACTTAGAAGTACGTCTTAGTCACAGTGACAAGGGAAATGACGTACTTCCGGGATGAAGAAAAGGAGTTTTGATCTGACCCAGAAGTGCTAGGAAGTCACATGGTTTGGGAGAGTGGTTCAATATTGATTATTGATTTATTATTATAGTATTGTATATTTATGAGTATTGTGGAGTGGATGGTGCT
This sequence comes from Polypterus senegalus, assembly GCF_016835505.1. Taxonomy (NCBI): domain Eukaryota; kingdom Metazoa; phylum Chordata; class Cladistia; order Polypteriformes; family Polypteridae; genus Polypterus; species Polypterus senegalus. The sequence continues at coordinate 13,853,169 of NC_053165.1, read as the reverse complement.
TGGGGCACATTATAATTATAAAATAAATAATAACTGGACTTTTATCTGGTGTCTGGCGTCTGGTCTGAGGGTTCGAGGGGATGACAGCGCCCCCTATCTGTCACTATATATATATATATATATATATATATATATAGCAGTGTCACTAACACTGACACCTCCTGGACAACACTCTTAACATCAACCAGTTCTGATAGGGGTCCTCACACCATCACCCTCTGCTTCCTGTGTCTGAGACAATTTTGCACCCATCTATAAACATCACCTTGAACTGCCACTACTTTCAGTTTGAATGAAACCATCCACTTCCATCTAAATGGCTTTTATTTTTTGTTTTCATTCTTGTCATCATTTTTCTCCCAGGAAAGAAAAGATGGGCAGATTGATAAACATCTATTATATAGTGCCTTTCATATCTATCTATCTATCTATCTATCTATCTATCTATCTATCTATCTATCTATCTATCTATCTATCTATCTATTATATAGTGCCTTTCATGTCTATCTATCTATCTATCTATCTATCTATCTATCTATCTATCTATCTATCTATCTATCTATCTATCTAATTGTTCACAGTGCTCTCTGCCTGCATCAGGTGGAAAGTGCTACACAAAAAAATAAGTTGTATTGTATTGTATTGTAACTATGATCATAAGCTGTGGGTTATGACCGAAACAATGAGATCACAAGTGCATGAAATGAGGTTCCTTCGCAGGGTGGCTGGGCTGACACTCCATGACTGGGTGAGAGGCTCAGTGATTCAGGACATCCTCAGAGTAGAGTCACTGCTCCCCGAGTTTGAGAGGAGTCAGTTTAGGATGCTGGGCATGTTGTAAGGATGCCAACCCAAGGTGGCTCCCCCTAGAGCAGCTCTGGGCAAATCCTACTAGGTGGAGACCCTGGGGTAGACCCAGGACATGTTGGTGGGATTATATATCACTTGTCTGGCTTGGGAATGCCTAGAAATTCTTCAGGAAAAGCTGGAATCTGTAGCTGGGGACAGGAAAATCTGGGCTGACCTGCTTGGGCTGCTGCCACCACAACCCTCGCCACAAAATATGGACAAGACAAGAAGATGAGGTTTCTTACCAGTTAAGTGTGACTTACACTCTTAAAAACAGTTCTTTAGTGGCATCTTATGGTTCTTTACTGGGTTGTATGGTGCCTCATAGAGCCACTGCTTGACAAGGAAACAATTTCATTCTGGGAAGGGTTCTGTGCATCTGAAGATGGTTCTTTGTACTTTGAAAAAAAAAAGTCCAAATATGTAAAAAAAAATCTTTAATGTATAGTACACTAACTAGCACAACACTAAAAAAATTAAGAAAACCTGGACTTAGCTTCTGTTATTATATGCAGCAAGTCCTTTTAAAATGATGACCCATTGCTATTTCACAAAACTGTTTCCGTCTATTCGTGGCTGTTTATGGTGTGGAGCCTGGTACAGATCCAAATAAATAAAAAGTTCTTTCTGGAACCTTCATTAAAATGGATGTTTTTGGAACCAAAAATTGTTAACCCGCTTTTTAAGGACCCCTCTGGCACCTTTACTTTTAAAGGTTGACTGACATCCCGTCCAGGATTGGTTTCACGCTGTGACCAGATCTATCAGGACAAGCACTGGTCCTCTTTTGGAGGTTAAAAGATTAATCAATGGACTGGCAAGATATTTAATTTTATTGTCTACACAGCATGCAGGCTTTTGGAGTTTGTGTTGTTCGTCTCTTCATTTGTCTTCCTTTCTGTCTGCTTTGAGTTAAAAAAATATTCATTAATGGGGCAGGAAAACTTTGTCTTATTTTCAAGTGCACGTTCCCCATTGGCCGTTAGGTGTTTTTTCCCATGTGCCTAGTATGTTTTTAATTAAGGTTCGGTTTTGGAGGGATCTTCATAGATTTAGGGTTGGGCATTGTCTAAGACTTCCTGCTTGGCGCCTCACTTTTATTAATGGACACTCTGAATTTTCCTCAATGTGTCCAGTGTGCGCTGGACAGCCTGATTCGAATTGTTTCAAATCCGGTTTTAACTAACCCACCTGGGGCGACAAATCGATTCTTCAGAAACGAAGTAACAGCCGAGCGCAGTTTCCATACGTGAAGCAGCGGCTACAGGCAGATGAGCAGTGCGGCGTCTCTGTCTGTCACTCGGGAGGAGGAGGAGGAGGCGGGGGCGCCGGGGCTGCTGAACACAGACAGGGGAGGAGGAGGAGGAGGAGGAGGAAGAAGGAGGAGAGGGGCGGCGGAGCGCGTGGAGAGCTTCCTGACAGGCAGGCAGCCTTGGGGCGGGGGCTCCGGCTGCCGGGAAGGGGAGAAAGAAGAGACACAGAAGGGGGAAAAGCGGTGCACGAGGGACGCGACGCGACACGAGACAAAGGTAAGCTGCTCCTCCCTGCCCCACTGCGGTCCGATTCAGCCGCTCGTTCGTCTCCTCCCGATTCGTGTTTGTTCACGTTGCTACTGTATGAAGGTGAACCTGTCCGTGTGGTGATTCGCAAAGCTGTCACCCGTGGAAGTTGCTGTCTTTATGGATCTTGCTTCGCACAACGGGCACCTGTGTGGCATGTTAGCCTTCGGGCCAGCCGGGGAGCCGCAGCGCTTGAGCAGAGGGGCGGAGAGACGGAGATCTACCATCCCGAACCGTCGGTCCTGCTTGTCGCCCATTCTTGAAACAAATGAGGTTGGAACAAAGCCTCTGAGCAGCTCTACTCAGGGGGATTTGTCTCCAAAGTCGGCTTTGAATAAAGGAGGACGAGCACACGGAAGCACCCGAGCCTTGTTCTTGTATTGTCTCGTAGTCGGCGCCGTTTCCGTGAATTGTGTTGGAAATGAATAGAAGTGCGCGAGGGAAGGACGTGACTGGACAGGCGAGCACCGGACACACGGAGCCTCTCGCTGAGCTTTTTGAGTGTTGTTTTCTCATTGCCGGCATGCTTGGCATAACACTCTCAGGCTTCTTTATGGGTGGCACCCTTTTCGCGTGCCCACCTATTGTGCCAGTCCTAGTCTTTATGCGGAGTCGCCCCTTGATTTCTTCTCGCTGTACTTCTCCCAGCTTAAACCCACTCGGCTTCCCACTTTTATTCATCCCGCTTGTCTACGGATTCGAGGTTAATGCAGAGACTAAGATATGGTCACTAGACAGACAAAAGCAAATACTGTACAAGAAAATGAAGGTGCAGCAACCATATGGCAACCGTATAATCCTGCTTTTGAAGTGTTCTTCAGATTGTGCTGTGGAGTAACAAATGTTTGTGCCAGCACAGGGAAGAAGACGCTTTTTGAATTTGTGATGTGGGCACTTTGGCCACACTTACCATAGGACAGGCAATGAATGAGGATGAGGTGAAGTCTCATGTTGCTCATTGGTGTGCACTGAATGATAACCACTTCAAGTCTTACATCTCATTTACTTGAATGTGTACAGTATAATGTGGTCATTTTGTGTCATTTTTATATGTTATGTATCTAACATTTCACAGACTGAATCTTGCAAAATGTGCTGAGCATGGAGTATTCTTATAGTCGGTCTTAGATTGTCCAGGTCAAATCTAATCAAATCAAATTGTATTTGTCACATACAAATTATGCATTCACTACTACTGTATGAAGTGAAGTGCTTAGTTGCTTAACTCCAAAGACTGTGTCCTTTATGAAGAAAGTCAAAGGATCAATAACAATAATAACGACTTTGTACAAATCAAAAATCCACCTTGATAAAAGGATAAGTGTCTGTGTATCTGTCTGTGTGTCCTTCAGGTTGCTGTGTATCGGTCATTCCAAAAGACGGCGCATCATAAACATTTTTTAGTAATAACATGCTTTGCATTTGTTGTTCTAACAGATGGTGCATCACAAACATTAATGCTGCTTTTACAAATATCATACCAAATGGCATATAACAGAGACATGTGCCTTGTATAATGTATGACAACTGTTAATGCTGAGAACTACATTAATAACTTAGATTTCAAACTGTTTCTGATGGGTAGCACAGTTAGTCAGTTTTAATAAAAGGACAAGTGTCTGTCTGTTTGCCTGTCCAGTTTCTATGACTATGTTATGTGCCATTTGGTATGGTGTTGGTAAATGCAGCGCTAATGTCTGTGATGAATCATCTGTTGGAATTCAAATGTTTGTGATGAGCCATCTGTTGAAATGAACAATGCAATGCATATTTTACTACAGATGTTTGTGTTGTGCCATCTGTTGGAATGAAAAATTCAATACATTTTTACTACAGATGTTTGTGCTGTGCCATCTGTTGAAATGAACAATGCAATGCATATTTTACTACAGATGTTTGTGCTGTGCCATCTGTTGAAATGAACAATGCAATGCATTTTTACTACAGATGTTTGTGCTGTGCCATCTATTGGAATGAAAAATACAATACATTTTTTACTACAGATGTTTGTGTTGTGCCATCTGTTGGAATGAAAAATTCAATACATTTTTTACTTCAGATGTATGTGCTGTGCCATCTGTTGATTTTTTAACTGTAAATATGTCTGATGTGCCATGTGTTGAAATGAAAAATGCAAACCATTTTTTTACTACAAATGTTTGTGATGTGCCATCTTTTAGAATGAAAGGTACAATGCATTTTATTACTATGTGCATTACGAAATACAGTAGATGGTGCACTACAAACGTTAACGCTGAAGTCTACATTGATTATATAGTTTTAAACTTGGCTTAGAGTGGCAGTACAGCTTGCCCACCTTAATAAAAGAACAAGTGTCTGTGTGCACCTGTCTGGCTGCTATGATTCTGTTATATGCCATTTGGTATGGTATTTGAAATGCAGCGCTAATGTTTGTGATGTGCCATCTGTTGGAATGACAAATGCAATGCATTTTATCACTACTTGCATGACAAAACACATTCCGATAGATGGTGCACTGCAGACGTTAACACTGAATACGCTCAGGTCTACCTTGATTACTTAGATTTCAGCCCATCTTAGATGGGTAGCACAGCAGGTCATTAATAGAATTTTAAATATGGCATAAACAATAAATAATAGCTAAATGACTTAGTGTAAGAGAGTTAACAATAGGGCATCATGTAGCTTCAGACACTGTACTTTTGCACTGTGGACAGAAACTCCTCCTCAGTCTCCCTGAAGTTATCTTCAGGCAGTGGTTTTGTTTAAGGTAACTACAAAGAGGACTATTTCATTTATGTTGGGTAGAATGCCCAGAGGGGACTGGACAGTCCCGTGGCCTGGAACCCCTGCAGATTTTTTTTTTTTTTCTCCAGCCGTCTGGAGTGTTTTTTTCTGTTTTTTCTGTCCACCCTGGCCTTCGGACCTTACTCCTTTTCTATGTTAACTAATGTTGTCTTATTTCAATTTCTTATTTTGTCTTTTATTTTTCTTTTCTTCAGTATGTAAAGCACTTTGAGCTACTGTTTGTATGAAAATGTGCTATAGAAATAAATGCTGTTGTTGTTGTTACCTGACCGCAGCACAGAGAAGAGGCCATTGCTGGAATGGCTGGCATCATTGAATAATCTTCTTTGCCCGGGTCCGACATTGCTTGTTGTAGATGTCCTCCAAGTTAGGGAGTGCACACCCAGTGATATGTTAAGCTGACCGTACCACTCTCTGTAGAGGCTCGTGGCCCTGTTGCGTGTTGTTTTCCAAACCAGGCAGTGATACTTGGGATTAATAAAGTATCTATCTATCTATCTATCTATCTATCTATCTATCTATCTATCTATCTATCTATCTATCTATCTATCTATCTAATCTATTATATAGTGTCATATCTATATATCTATCTTATTTATAATGCCCTATCTATCTATCTATCTATCTATCTATCTATCTATCTATCTATCTATCTATCTATCTATCTATCTATCTATCTACTTTGTGTCAGGATACTTTCAATGGTAGACATGTAGAAGTTCTTTAGTATCTGGGAGGGCAGTCTGATGTACTTTCTTCACCTAGCGTGTCGATGTGCTTGGACCAGTTCAGGTCCTCTGTGATGTGGACTTTGAGGTATCTGAAACTGTCCACCTGAGTTTTGTTATACTGAGGGGCTGGTAGGTCCTCGGCTGTTTTGTCCCAAAGTCCACAATCAGCTTTTTGTCTTGCTGACATTCAGAAGAAGACTGTTGTCCTGACCCCCATGTGACAGACAGACTGTCCTCTTCATCCAGATGAGCTTGTTCATTGTTTTTAGAGATCAGGCCTACGACAGCAGTGTCATCAGCAAACTTGACAGTGATGTTAGAGTCGTGTACAGCGGTGGTGTCATACATGTAGAAGGGGGCACAGCAGAGGACTCAGCACACAGCCCTGTGGAGCCCCTTTGTTGAGAGTGAGGGATGATGAGGTGTGATGATGAGACCCCTGATTTGACTCTTCTTATCCTTGCATCCATTAGTCCTTTAACTATTTTGTTACATTTGGTGCTGGCAAATGGTGTGGTGTGGCAGTCTCAATTCCTGGCTCAGTCATTGTCAGTTTGAACTCGCCGTGTTTTTCTCGTGTCTCCCACAGCCCAAACACGTGCTTTTCTTTTTTTTTTTATATATATATCCTAAAAACATTCCATACTTGCAAATCAAGATGAACTCTTTGAGGGCTGAATATTTTTTCCAAAAAACATAGTTTCTGAAAAGCAATGGTTTCACACAGAGATCAACATAACACGTCTGTTGCTGCATGCTGCGGCTGCCAGTTTGCCAAGAATGTGCGGCAGGCTTGCTGCCAGGCTGTCTTTGCATGGCTGGGTCACGGTCGCAGTGCATTGCAATCTGGTTTCCACCTCTTATCATTGTTAAGTGGCACTCCTCCCTGGCGAACATTTCCGTAGGCGTGTCAGCCACATGAACCCGTTCAGCGCCACGATTAGCTGGGGACCAGTCAGCTGAAGTTGGAACCTCACATTCGTTTTCGATCACTCGCATCAAAATCGGAGTCCAACAAGTCGTAGTCCAGTTCAGAGATAATAGGCAAAACTTCATCCATGGTTCGCTTTGATCTCTCGCCATTATGTCGGGGCCATTTTTGCTGTTGTTTGCGCCTTACTACTCACACGAGTGCAGGAAATCTCGGTCAAACCAATGAAGCTAACTTTCTTTCTACAGTTGTGCTTGAAAGTTTGTGAGCCCTTTAGAATTTTCTATATTTCTGCATAAATATGACCTAAAACATCATCAGATTTTCACTCAAGTCCTAAAAGTAGATAAAGAGAAACCAGTTAAACAAATGAGACAAAAATATTATACTTGGTCATTTATTTATTGAGGAAAATGATCGAATATTACATATTTGTGAGTGGCAAAAGTATGTGAACCTCTAGGATTAGCAGTTAGTTTGAAGGTGAAATTCAAGTCAATGGGATGCCAATCAGGTGTGAGTGGGCACCCTGTGTTATTTAAAGAACAGGATCTATCAAAGTCTGCTCTTCACAACACATGTTTGTAGAAGTGTATCATGGCACGAACAAAGGAGATTTCTGAGGACCTCACAAAAAGAGTTGTTGATGCTCATCAGGCTGGAAAAGGTTACAAAACCATCTCTAAAGAGTTTGGACTCCACCAATCCACAGTCAGACAGATTGTGTACAAATGGAGGAAATTCAAGACCATTGTTACCCTCCCAGGTGTGGTCGACCAACAAAGATCACTCCAAGAGCAAGGCACACGTGTAATAGTCGGCGAGGTCACAAAGGACCCCAGGGTAACTTCTAAGCAACTGAAGGCCTCTCTCACATTGGCTAATGTTCATGTTCATGAGTCCACCATCAGGAGAACACTGAACAACAATGGTGTGCATGGCAGGGTTGCAAGGAGAAAGCCACTGCTCTCCAAAAAACATTGCTGCTCATCTGCAGTTTGCTAAAGATCACGTGGACAAACCAGAAGGCTATTGGAAGAATGTTTTGTGGACGGATGAGACCAAAATAGAACTTTTTGGTTTAAATGAAAAGCGTTATGTTTGGAGAAAGGAAAACACTGCATTCCAGCATAAGAACCTTATCCCATCTGTGAAACATGGTGGTGGTAGTATCATGGTTTGGGCCTGTTTCGCTTCATCTGGGCTAGGACAGCTTGCCTTCATTGATGGAACAATGAATTCTGAATTATATCAGAGAATTCTAAAGGAAAATGTCAGGACATCTGTCCATGAACTGAATCTCAAGAGAAGGTGGGTCATGCAGCAAGACAACGACCCTAAGCACACAAGTCGTTCTACCAAAGAATGGTTAAAGAAGAATAAAGTGAATGTTTTGGAATGGCCAAGTCAAAGTCCTGACCTTAATCCAATCGAAATGTTGTGGAAGGACCTGAAGCGAGCAGTTCATGTGAGGAAACCCACCAACATCCCAGAGTTGAAGCTGTTCTGTACGGAGGAATGGGCTAAAATTCCTCCAAGCCGGTGTGCAGGAATGATCAAAGTTACCGGAAACGTTTAGTTGCAGTTATTGGGGGGTCACAGCAGATACTGAAAGCAAAGGTTCACATACTTTTGCCACTCACAAATATGTAATATTCGATCATTTTCCTTAATAAATAAATGACCAAGTATAATATTTTTGTCTCATTTGTTTAACTGGTTTCTCTTTATCTACTTTTAGGACTTGAGTGAAAATCTGATGATGTTTTAGGTCATATTTATGCAGAAATATAGAAAATTCTAAAGGGTTCACAAACTTTCAAGCACAACTGTAGCAACGAGAGTCCAACTAAAACATAACGGTTGGTTTTGTCACCGTTTACAGTTGACTCCTCCTTCTGACAAACTGACAACTGAAATAGTTAACAAAACTGGTTTGAAACAAAGAGACCCCCACCCATGAGAAAGAGAACTAGATCAGCAGAGTAGCACTTTAATGACAGTAAAAATATGTAAATAAAGATAGATAGAATAGAAAAAGAGGGGAGAGAATCTGTTTCTTCAATTTAAATGCTTATTCTAAAATCTTATTGATTTGATCCTGCCAGGTTTTGCTCAGATCCTCTTAAGTGAGAATTAGATTTTTTCCAGTTTCAAATAGTAGATAAGATCAGCTACCCACCGACTTAGAATAGGAGAGTTAGGAAGCTTCCAGCTCCGGTTTCCTCCCACAGTCCAAAGACATGCAGGTTAGGTGCTTTGGTGATTCTAAATTGTCCATAGTGTGTGTGTGTGTGTGTGTGTGTGCCCTGTGGTGGGCTGGCGCCCTGCCCGGGGTTTGTTTCCTGCCTTGTGCCCTGTGTTAGCTGGGATTGGCTCCAGCAGACCCCCGGGACCCTGTAGTTAGGATATAGTGGGTTGGATAATGGATGGATGGATGGATGGATGCTTCCAGTTGAGCAAGATAAGCCTACGTGCCAATAGTGTAGTAAAGGCCATTACAGTTTGTTTGTCCTTCTCCACTTTAAGCCCCTCTGTAAGCCCACCAGACACATCTGTTAGTGGATCAGTAGGGATTGTGACCCCAAGACTGTCTGAAAGGCGTTTAAAGATTTTGGTCCAGGATGGATGTTAATTTGGTGCAGGCGTAAAACATGTGGCCCAGCGAGGCTGGAGCTCGATTGCAACGTTCGCAGGTTGGCTCTCACCCGGGAAACATTTTGGACAATTTTAAACGAAAGAGATGCACTTGCTATATAATTTTAAGTTGAATACTTGTATGCTTTCCGAACAAGTGCTGTTCATTTTAAGAGGAGGTACGGCGGCTGAAAGCTCCAGAGTCCTGGTGTTTGAGGAATTGACGCTTTCTCTCTGAAGACAGAAAAGGCTTTGTTAGTCTACAACTGCAAACGTTAAAAAAAAAATAAAAAAAAATGGTAAAGAGTATTCCCACAGTGAAAAAAAGAGAAGAAGGTTAGTGACGTAACCTTTCGGTGACATACAGCAGCCTTCATCAGGTGACCATGAAAATGACAAGTTCTCTCTCCAGCTTTCTTTTCTGTTCTCAGGGTGGAGATTCCCTGTGCCATTTTCTTTTTGTTTTCGTTTCCTTTGTGTCTACAGAGTTTTGTCTCAGATTCATGCTTGGCTAACTCGACATTGCAAACTGGACCTGTATGACCGATTGTGGGTGTCTTGGTGTTCCCCCTGAAGAATTTGTGTCACATTCAGGATTTGCTCCTTCTTTATACCCAAGGCCGCTAAAGTAGGCTCTGGCTGCTTGTGACTCTGAACTGAGTCTCTACTGGAGTGTTATGAATATGCCTGTGTTATGAATTTGAACATTGGTTTATTCCTAACTGGTTCCGGCAGACCCCCGTGACCCTGTAGTTAGGATATAGCAGGTTGGATAATGGATGGATGGATGGAGGGATTTATTCCTAACATCTCATTATTATTATATACTGTAGAAAGGCGCTATATAGGCACCCGACCCGGCACAAAGAGACAGGGAGGAGCGCGTAAAAATAAAACAAAGATTTCTTTTTTCTTCGTCTGTGGGTTACGCCTTCCCCGTACCCACAGATACCACACAGTCCCACAAAACTAAAAATAAAAGGAGTGCCCTGTGATGGACTGGCGCCCTCTCCAGGGTTTGTTTCTACCTTGCGCCCTCTGCTAGCTGTGATAGGCTCCAGCCACAATGTGAACAGCGATAAGCAAGTTAGAAAATGACTGACGAGGGGGTGGGGGGCTGCATTTCCCATCAGGCAGCAGGAGCGCACTGTGGCTGAGAAGTGGCAGCCTGATCAGCACGTCCCACACAAAGTTTTCATCGAAAGAGTGTAGGTATGTTTGTAGCGCCGTGTAGCTCACAGGCGTCGAGTAATCTTTACATCGCCCTTTTAGGTAGCTCACTGTCATTAAAACCATCGCGTGCTGTTGCTACACAGCTCAGAATTCTTTTGCAACCTTGTTAGGTTTGCCTCCTTCACCGGGCGAATGCGACTTGTCAGTGACGTGTTTACAGCACGTTGTTTGCGTGCATGATAAGATAAGACAAAATGTGCTCTGTAGCCAAGCCACGATGACAGAGAACGAAGTACGATTTTATTCCATAACACATCCCAAGCTAAAACCCTTTGGTACATGTTTAGAACAGTTATCCATTTTCCACCACTTATCTAATCCCTGGTCGCGGGTGCAACAGTCTTAACATTGAGGTCCAAACATCCGTTTTCCCCAGCTTCGGTACTTACCGACTCACACTGTGGGATCCCAAGGCGTTCCCAGGCCATCAGGGTGACATAATCCTCCCAAGCGAGCCCTGAGTCTTCCACGGGGTCTCCTCCCACCCAGTTGTGCCTATAAAATCTCCACAGGGTGGCGTCCAGCAGACATCCGTATCAGATGCCCAAACCACCACAGTTGGCTCCTCTCATTACGGAGGGTCAGCGACCCTAATATACTCCCGGATGTCTGCACTTCTCTGTAAGGGAGAGCCCAGCCACCCTGTGGAGAAAGCTGATTTCGGCCATTTGTACCCGCATTTTCATTCTTTCAGTCTTTACCCAAAGCTCATCACCATAGGTGAGGGCAGGAATGTTGATCTACTGGTAAATCGACAGCTTCGCCTTCTGGTTCAGCTCCTTCTTCACCACTTCAGATCAGTATAGCAACCACATAACTGGTTAGAGCAGTTAGTCTTGTGTAATCAGCAAGCATCTCTCCATCTCCTCTCACCTCCATGTAGGCGATGGTATCTTACATTGGTGATGTTTTGAAATGTTGATGTGACGATCTGAACTTTTAAAACATAGCACAGACCCGGCGCTCCTCACAACAATGGCTGCCTCTCCAATCTGTTTGTCGATCTCGTATTCTCGGTCCTTTGTGAACCCCAAGATGGCAGATGTTCTCCCTTCCTCACCTGGAGAGAACAATCCACGATGACCCCAGACTTGGAGGTGCTGATCCTCATTCAGCTGCTTCACATTCCTCAGTAAATGTCAAGCGAGGCGGAAGTCTCCAGGACTCTGAGCAAATCCAAATTGTATTATGGGATATCATCTACTGTTGAATTCTGCTCTGTTCTTGTAATATTTCAATTGCACTATTATATTGGATTGAGGATGACTTGTGTTCTGTTCTGTGTATTGTATTGTATTGTATTGATCCCCTTTTTTTGACACCCACTGCACGCCCAGCCTACCTGGAAAGGGGTCTCTCTTTGAAGGTGTCTTCCATTTTTTCCCCTACAAGGGTTTTTTTTTTTTTGGGAGTTTTTCCTTGTCTTCTTAGAGGGTCAAGGCTGGTGGGCTTTTAAAAGGCAGGGCCTGTTTAAGCCCGTTGCGGCACTCCTTGTGTGATTTTGGGCTATACAAAAATAAATTGTACTAGCCGATGCCCGCCGTAGCATACGGCGGTGTAAGAATAGGAACGGAAAACGGTGAGAAAGGAATTCAGAAATCAAGAAGAAAGAACTCCAGATGCTGCCATGTTTTGGTAGTACTCGTGACTTGTTGTGATAACTCGACTTGCGTTGGAAACAACAACAGGAAGAACGTCTCCAAATCTGTCCCAATGTGATACAACGAAATCTACTGCCCTGTGTCATACTGAGAGTGCATTGCCTTCGTCAACCGTTTTGTGTCAAGAAATAACCCACTGATAGGAACAGGCAGTTGCCGGATCCTGGAACAGAGATGTCGTTGTACAAAAACCCGTCGACAGAGAAGATACTGTCGTTCATTTTATAACAAAGGCTTAGGAAACAACCGTCACAGTATAACGAAAATAGCAAGGAGCGAAACCAATGCCAATAGACGAGAGAGTACCTTCCTGTAGCAGGCTGCAGAAAAGACTCCCAAGCGCAGACATGGCCGAAGTGAAAGGTCACGCGGTCAGGTTAGATATCGGGCGGTGACGTGATACCAATAGGGTCATGAGAGGAGCAGGGAACGCGGTAGTCCGTAGGAGGAATAGGAATCGAGAAAAGCAGCATGGGGGTGTATGGGAGGGGAGCGTGGGCAGCATGGGGAAGGGTTTGGTGTGGGGAGGCAGCGTGGGGAAGGGTTTGGAAGAGGACGAATAGGAATCGAGAAATGCCCTGTGGGCTGCGTGTGGGGGGGACCAGTTTTGAAGAGGAAGCAGGACGAACCAGAAGAGAAATATATATAAGAGATTGTATTGTATGTAGCGCTGCTGCCTCGCAGTTAGGAGACCTGGGTTCGCTTCCCGGGTCCTCCCTGCTTGGAGTTTGCATGTTCTCACATGTTCTCCCCGTGTCTGCGTGTGTTTCCTCCCACAGTCCAAAGACATGCAAGTAAGGTGCATTGGCGATCCCAAATTGTCCCTAATGTGTGCTTGGTGTGTGTGTGCCCTGTGGTGGGCTGGCACCCTGCCCGAGATTTGTTCTTGCCTTGCACCCTGCGTTTGCTGGGACTGGCTCCAGCAGACCCCCGTGACCCTGTGTTAGGATTCAGTGGGTTGGACGATGACTGACTGATGACTGTATTGTAGTGTAATAATGCACTGACTGAATCACATTTCCTGATTCCTTTCACATACTGTATGCGTTTTTGGTTTTAAGTTTAAATGTGTTCAAAAGTTTTTCAGTAATTTTTAGCATGAAATGAACATAAAATTTCATTCATTATACTCAATCAACCAGTTTATTGTTGTCTACTACTTGGAACTGCCAGGTAATCTAACCAGCACATGTTTCTGGGGTGTGAGAAATTCCCAGACAGACACAGGGAGAACATAGAAATTCTACAGAGATAGTGACCGGGTCTGGACGGGCGCTAACTACTCTATCACTGTACCTACTTCTTTAGAATACAAAAAAGAGAAAATTAGAAGATGGAATCCTATCTGCATGTTTAACAAACTGTGACAATTGGCCTTCAGATGCCTCCTGTTTGGCTCATGTAGGTGAGCTTTCTTAGTTCATCTGTTGTAGTGAAAACCGAAACGACGCTCGGTCTGCATTACTGTGCCACATCGAAACTTTTCCACCGACGGCGTCCTATTGTATCATTTAGGAAACTGCCTCTCGGTTTCCCATTTGCGTTAAGTACTTTTATTGAATCTTTGTAACCAACGCATTGAAGGTCTGTCCCATGTCAGACATTTTATGTGGAATAGGCTGTTATCAGCCTCGGCAAGAAAAGAAAAACTGCTTGAGAAAGCTGCATCCCCCTCTGAGGCCTCCGAATGTACAGAGCGGCAAGACCTGCTGCAAGTTATTTAGTCGAGAATAACGATAAAAAATTCAGCTCTCGTTTGCCCAAAACACAGCCCATCAATCATGACCTCTGGGTAGGCGAGCCATTACCCATACTGACCTGCAGAGCTTGCAGTGACCCATCTTTTTCTGTAGGCGTAGAATTTACTGGAGTGTTAAGGCTAGTTATTCTGCGATAGATGGAATGGTGCAGCGATTCGTTTTACTGTGGCATAGCTGGGGATGCACGACATATCAGCCGCCATACCAATAAGCAAAGATAAAGGAGTAAAGATCGAGATTAGGCCTGTCAGTCAGGATTACTTCCAATATTCTAGACTCATATGACAGCATGTCAAGAGTAATCGATTAATTCAGATGGCTGAAAAGCAGGATTGCTCACGGTGCTGCGTCAAGTATCAGAGATGTTGTTGATTTTCACAATGCATGACAATAGCAATTAAACAGAATGCAACATTTGTTTATTTATTTTATTTTATTTATTTATTTATGAAGCACTTTGAAAACAACATCAGGGCTGACCAAAGTGCTTTACAATAAAACCCAACATATAAGACACACGATAACCAAAAGGGTAAAAAGAAACAGAAACACATAAAAAGCTGGGAAAAAAGTCAACTGAGGTCCCAGTGAACGTTTCACACGGGGTCAAAGGTCAGGGTGTAAAAGTGTGTTTTTAAATAAGATTTAAAGACAGCAAGTGAGGGTGGCACAGTGGCGCAGTGGGTACCGCTGCTGCCTCGCGGTTAGGAGACCCGGGTGTGCTTCCCGGGTCCTTACTGCGTGGAGTTTGCATGTTCTCCCCATTTCTGCTTGGGTTTTCTTCCAGGTACTCCGGTTTTACCCACAGCGCAAAGACATGTAGATTAGGTACATTGGCGATCCTAAATTGTCCCTACAGTGTGCTGTGTGTGTGTGCCCTGTGGTGGGCTGGCGCCCTGCCCGGGGTTTGTTTCCTGCCTTGTGCCCTGTGCTGGCTGGGATTTGCTCCAGCAGACCCCCGTGACCCTGCACTTAGGATATAGCAGGTTGAATAATGGATGGATGGATGTTTATTTTCAAATATTATTATTTCAGTTGTACAGCACGGAAATTAGCATAATGTTGGTAAGGTACCGTTATCGAAACTGGGGATTTTGGCACTTTTTCAGTACGAGTATACTGCACAACAGTAGTGGTCAGGTAATCATAGGTGTAAAGGGAAAACAGAAGCACACATCCTTGGGGGGCTTCTGTATTGGAGGCAAATCATAGTAACCTGCACTCTGTCTCTTTTAATGTTAGAAATGATTAGTTTTGAATGGAAATGCAGCGTACAACTGATGCGAGTATCAGAGTAATGGACTTGTCTGACAGGAACTCTTTAAGATGACCAATTAAACTCTAATTACAATTTCTCACCTTACTCTGAGCAAACTCTGCCCGGGGATTTATTCCTGCCTTGCCCCTGTGCTGGCTGGGATTGGCTCCAGCAGACCCCTGTGACCCTGTGTTAGGATGTAGCTGGTTGGAAAATGACTGACTGACTGATATTATTTATGTTTTAGTGCTAATGACTAACAACAGAGATGCAGTCTGTACAGTAAATCAGCAGCTCTAGTCAGGGTGTGCTAAACTGAAGTAGTGAGTCTTCAGCCGGGATTTGAAAGCTGAGACTGAAGGGGCATCTCTTATAGTAGCAGGCAGACCACTCCACAGTTTAGGGGCCCTGTAACTAAAAGTTCGACCTCCCGCTGTTATTTTATTAATCCTTGGAATCATAAGCAGACCGGCATCTTGAGATCTTCATGTGTGCTCTGCTTTGTAAGTCATGATAAGTTCAGACAAGTAAGCCGGTCTTTAGCCATTTTAGGTTTTATATGTTAAAAGGAGGATTTTGAAATCTGCCCTAAACTTAACCGGGAGCCAGTGTGAGGATTGATGCTGGTTTTAGTATATACAGTAAGTCACTAAACAGCTTAGGCCCAGAATGCATCACAAAAATGCTAACCATTTATAGACCCAACAGACCTCTGAGACTCTTAGGTGCTGGACAGCCTGTTATACCCAGAGTGAGACTGAAACGGGCTGAAATCATTTTAGCCATTATCCATCCATCCATCTCGCTATATACTAACTACAGAGTCACGGGGGTCTGCTGGAGTCAATCCCAGCCAACACAGGGTGCAAGGCAGGAAACAAACCCCAGGCAGGGTGCCAGCCCACCACAGGTTTTAGCCATTATGCAATACAAAAATGGAATAATCTACCAAAACATGCTAGAGATGCCCCAACAGTAGAAGCTTTCACATCAAAATTAAAAACCTTCTTAATTGTCTGTGCATTTGACTGATTATCTACTGTGCTGCACTTCTCCTGAACTGAAATGCTGCTCTGTCTCCATTTTATAGTCTTCATTTTACATACTGTTTTAACTTTCTGTCATTATGCTGACCCTCTAACTATTATTTGTCTGTATTTTATCTCTTTATTGAATTTTATCCTTAACATGTAAAGCACTTTGAATTGCCTCATGGTACGAAATGTGCTATATAAATAAACTTTCTTTGCTTTATCGTAAGTAAATGTTTGCACACCGGTATTGTGCGCTCTGTCGTACATCAGTGCGATCAGAACTCCGACGTGAACTTCCATGGTTTCTCGATGTCGCATGTGAATGACATCACACTCAAAACACCAAGAGGGGAAAATGTGAGGGGAACCAATGTAGCCTGTAATGATTTGGTTATATGAGCAGTCTGGAAACTCCAGGGTGGACTCCCGCTGCTTGTTATGATATGCGGAGTGCGGCAGTGTGCGTGTGTGGGGGCCGAGGGGATGAAGCAGGTGGTGTTTCAGGGCCAATCTACTTTAGATCACTGATGTTGTGTTACTGGATTCGCCGATTCTGATGTACCAATTCCGTTTTGTGTTTTTTTCCTTTTCTTTATAGAGTGGAACCTCGGGTCACGACCATAATTCATTCCAAAACTCTGGTCGCAACCCGATTTGGTCGTGACCCGAAGTAATTTCCCCCATAGGATTGTATGTAAATACAATTAATCTGTTCCTGCCCTTCATCACTGTATGTAAATATATACACACTCACCTAAAGGATTATTAGGACCACCATACTAATACGGTGTTTGACCCCCTTTCGCCTTCAGAACTGCCTTCATTCTACGTGGCATTGATTCAACAAGGTGCTGAAAGCATTCTTTAGAAATGTTGGCCCATATTGATAGGATAGCATCTTGCAGTTGATGGAGATTTGTGGGATGCACATCCAGGGCACGAAGCTCCCGTTCCACCACATCCCAAAGATGCTCTATTGGGTTGAGATCTGGTGACTGTGGGGGCCATTTTAGTACAGTGAACTCATTGTCATGTTCAAGAAACCAATTTGAAATGATTCGAGCTTTGTGACATGGTGCATTATCCTGCTGGAAGTAGCCATCAGAGGATGGGTACATGGTGGTCATGAAGGGATGGACATGGTCAGAAACAATGCTCAGGTAGCCCGTGGCATTTAAACGATGCTCAATTGGCACTAAGGGGCCTAAAGTGTGCCAAGAAAACACCCCCCCACACCATTAAACCACCACCAGCAGCCTGCACAGTGGTAACAAGGCATGATGGATCCATGTTCTCATTCTGTTTACACCAAATTCTGACTCGAGACAAAAATCGAGACTCATCAGACCAGGCAACATTTTTCCAGTCTTCAACTGTCCAATTTTGGTGAGCTCGTGCAAATTGTAGCCTCTTTTTCCTATTTGTAGTGGAGATGAGTGGCACCCGGTGGGGTCTTCTGCTGTTGTAGCCCATCCGCCTCAAGGTTGTGCGTGTTGTGGCTTCACAAATGCTTTGCTGCATACCTCGGTTGTAACAGTGGTTATTTCAGTCAAAGTTGCTCTTCTATCAGCTTGAATCAGTCGGCCCATTCTCCTCTGACCTCTAGCATCAACAAGGCATTTTCGCCCACAGGACTGCCGCATACTGGATGTTTTTCCCTTTTCACACCATTCTTTGTAAACCCTAGAAATGGTTGTGCGTGAAAATCCCAGTAACTGAGCAGATGAAATACTCAGACCGGCCCGTCTGGCACCAACAACCATGCCACGCTCCAAATTGCTTAAATCACCTTTCTTTGCCATTCTGACATTCAATTTGGAGTTCAGGAGATTGTCTTGACCAGGACCACACCCCTAAATGCATTGAAGCAACTGCCATGTGATTGGTTGATTAGATAATTAATGAGAAATTGAACAGGTGTTCCTAAAAATACTTTAGGTGAGTGTATTTGTAAAGTTTTTTAAGCACAAAAATAGTTAATTATACCATAGAATGCACAGCGTAATAGTAAACTAAATGTAAAAACATTGAACAACACTGAGAAAACCTTGAACAGAGAAAACTAACATTGCAGGAGTTCGCGCTACAGCCTTACGAACCGCTCACCGCAAACACTTTTTTTTGAGTTTTAAGCACAGGGAAAAAAATGAACATTTGAAAAATCCGGAATTTATACAAAAACTAACCATAAATAACCAAGAAAACTAACCTTGCATGAGTCGCGTTCTGGCATGAAGGAAGTGAGGAGGAAGCTGGGTGGAGAGGAGGTTACAGTTTTCAGGTAAAGTCCCTCTGCGCGATGCACGTCTGACCGAGAACAATGTACTGCGCAGGGAGAGACTGAACACGTGCGGAAATCATCGGCACGTACAAACCGGAAGGGAAACTGGCTTGTTCGTCACCCGAGTGTGTGGTCGTGAACAGATGCAAAAGTTTGCCGAACTTTTTGGTCATAACCCGATTTGTGCGTGTTCAGAGACGTTCGTGACGCGAGTTTCCAAAGTATCTATGATAAAGTTTTTACGCTAAGGTCCTGCATAACCACTTGTGAAGAAGCCTTATGTTCTATATTAAAGTGTTAGCTTTGGTATTTTTATATGTAAACTAGACAAACATTACATTTTGAAACTTTTTTTTTTAATTATGATACAGTACAAATCTGTACAAAATGGTGGCAAATCCATAAAATGTTCATAAGATGTGAATTAGATGTAAGGCTAACTTGCTTT
Organism: Polypterus senegalus; assembly: GCF_016835505.1. NCBI lineage: Eukaryota > Metazoa > Chordata > Cladistia > Polypteriformes > Polypteridae > Polypterus > Polypterus senegalus. The sequence continues at coordinate 13,833,997 of NC_053165.1, read as the reverse complement.
GACTTTTCAAGTCAAAGTTATTTCTTCACAGATATGTTCTATTTGCATTTGCCTCATGAAATTGAATTGAATTGAAATGAAGCGCTTTCTATTAATTAAAAAAAAAAAAATCCCGGCCCACACTGCCACATTATAGCCTATGGGGTACGTAGGAAAATCTTAAAAACTTACCAAATATGTCCATTAGTGTTGGGTTGGCACTAAAACGTTGACTTCGCTATCAATATCAGCTTTTGGACCTCCGTACCAAAGCGAGTAACAGAGAACTGTAAACCGCCCCAACTCCACGTCCCCCCGTCTTCCTCCGGTCTCCCTGATGTGCTGCCACACTACGCACCGCTTCCCTCTTAATAGTTGTGTCAAAGCAGTAAGGTGGTGGGGTGTCACCATGAAGTCCTGATCACGTTGAACCCTCTGGTTTGGATTCATGAAGTCTACAAAATGGACGTTTATTACACATCTACGCTAGTGAGTATCGAGAGAACGGGGTGGAGATTAAAGCTGACGTTTGCTTCTGGTACTGAAAATTTGGAAATGCTGGTACCGTACCCTTTCCAAATTTGGATTTGTTTGGTACTTTTCCAATACAGGTACAGTGCAGAACCATAGTGTCTAAATGTGGAGAAACTGTTTATTAACCACAAGAACGTCAGCTCAACAGAAGATCGTCATCAGGAGTTGCTGGTAAGTCGTCTTTTGTACTTGTCTTATGGAGACATACACGATTATGTGCAGAAATGGCCCAAATGTGTCCTGAAGTCTTAAAACGTAGAAAACAGATTCACTTCTGAAGTATCCTTTCGCCCAACATGAAAGCACAATTATAAGCCGTTCCAAATGGGTAAATGTGGACGGTACACCTATGGCTTTTCGTTTTAATGTTAAGGGCTAAAAACAAGGGGAAATGAAACAGCTCATTTTGCTGCAGTTCTTAGAAGTTTGGCACAGTAAACAAAATGGAAAGTTTTTGAAGGAAAAGTCTTTGCCCAAAGGCATGTTCTCAACAAGAGTCATTGTCCAAAACCACGTGAAAGAGCGGATGGGCAAGAAGAAATAAAAGAATGCTTGTAATGTGCCTAGAATACGAGACGTGACACACGCGCCACGAAGAGAGGATCATCTGACAGATGCTGTTTAACCAAAGTGAAGCTAGCAAGTAATAATCATACATTCTATTTATATGGCGCCTTGCCCATGCTCAAAGCCCTTCACAAATATTCAAAGGACTACAACAGAAATAAAAGCACAGATGGCATTTATACCATTAAGATATAAACAAATATCAAAATGAGACACCAAGTAAGAGATGAATACAAGCATTCCTTTAATGTGGGTAGTGACATCCTTTTACATGTGATGGCCATTGTGGTGTGCTGGGCCTGTAAAATCACTTCAGGTGAGGCCCACCGAATCAATGGGCTGATTTAAGAGGGCAGGCTTAGTGATGGGACTCACTCTCGACACGCTCGAGGTGATAGAGGAGGAGAGGAAGAAGACAAAACTGACGGCCTTTATGAACAATGCAGCACATCCTGTCTTTGACACACTAAGACAGAGGACTGACTGTCAGCCAACAAATTATCAGAAGTTTGTCAAGAAACGCTACGGGGGCTTCTGTATACCAATGGCCATATGACTGCATAATGCCTCACTGAGACTGGGACTGGGCAGTTACCATTTTCTATCTTGTTTAGTTGTTCTGCTTTGTATTTAGAAGGAGTGTTGTTTTTTGTCATAATATAAAATATATTTATTTATTGAGCTTCTGTAAAATGCTCAGTTACACCCTGGAGAAAGAGAGGGAGGGAGAGAGAGAGAGAGAGATAGGGAGAGGGAGAGGGAGAGAGAGGGGGGGAGGGAGAGAGAGGGGGAGAGAGAGAGAGAGAGAGAGAGAGAGAGAGAGAGAACCCTATTTATCTGTCTGTCTGTCTATGGCTTTCATATGGCTCTGCATTTAAGTATTTATTACAATTGTCAATTGTTCTTAGACGCCTCTCTGTTATATAGTGTGTTTCAAATTCATATAACTATCTATCTACTGCACATACATAGGCTTTCCTGTCCGTCTGTCTCTCTATGTACTGTACATGGTGGCTTTCATGTCTGTCTGTCTATCGCATTTACCGCTTTTTCTGTTCTACTGCATGCAGTGCCTTTCCTGTTTATCTGTCTGTCTACTGTACATTGTGCTTTTCCTGTCTGTCTATTGCATATAATGCCTTTTCTTTCTGTTTGTCCATTATCTACTGCAGACAGTGCCTTTCCTGTTTATCTGTCTACTGTATATAGTGCCTTTCCTGTCTGTCTGTCTGTCTGTCTATCTATTGCATATACAGTGGTACCTTCAGATACGAAGGCCCCAACGTACGAGTTTTTTGAGATACGAGCCGTCACTAGGTTGATTTTTTTGCCTTGAGTTACGAGCCAAAATTCGAAATACGAGCCATCAAAGAACTTGTCGCCGCATATTCCGAGGAACTGACGATAGAGGAGTTGACGGAACTACAGACGCAGCAACATACGGAGGTTCTGCAGGAGATCGGTATCGCGGAGGATGTTATCTCTTAAAGTGAGATAAAGGAAGTGTTTGCAATGTGGGAAAAAGTTGCAAACTTTAAAGAAAAGAAACACCCTGGAAAAAGTTACAACTGATTGCGCAGCGGCGCTATTTAATGACACTTGTCTAACTCATTTCAGAAACATTCTAAAGGGGAGGAAGAAACAAAGCTCCTTGGACAGGTTTCTATTGAAACGCCCTGCGAATGACAAATGGCAAAAGATAAAAAAAAAACTAGTGAAGAAGAAAATTAAGTTAAGCAAAAGTGAAGTGAAAGAAAAAAACATTACAATACGATAATCGACTCAACATCTGTTTATATCTTTAGATTCTCTTTTGTGTATTAGGTTTTATTTTGTTTGTATACAATATTTGTTCATTATAAATACATTTTTCTTAAGTTTGAAAATATTTAGCAAAAAATTGGGGTGGTTTTTTGGGGGCTGGCACGAATTAATCTCATTTCAATTAATTTCAATGGGGAAAATGGATTTGAGACTTACGAGCTCGGTCACGGAATGAATTAAACTCGTATCTCAAGGTATCACTGTAGTGCCTTTCCGGTCTGTCTGTCTTAACTGTCGGCTGCATATAGTGCCTTTCCTTTCTGTCTGCCTGTCTTTCTACTGTACATAGCACCTTTCCTGTTTATCTATCTGTCTACTGTACATAGTGCTTTTTCTTTCTGTCTGTCCATTATCTACTGCAGACAGGACCTTCCCTGTTTATCTGTCAACTGTATATAGTGCCTTTTCTGTCTGTCTGTCTGTCTGTCTGTCTGATTGCCATGTAGCTTCAATAAAAGATGGTAACCTGCTTTCCCTGATGTTCAGGCTTTGAATATTCGTAAATAAAAGGACAAGCTTAGTTCTTTTTAGTTTATAGAAAGGATTGGTAGCTATTAGAACTTGTGGTCATTGTGACTTCTATTCAGAACTGACAGCTGTATGCCAGATTTACAGAATTGTGTTATTGATATTCACTGAAACTCCTTACAGATTTGCTTTTTTTGGCAGGACACTGAATCATTTTTTGAATCCAGAATGTGAGACGCATTTCTATAAAGCTCTCTTCCAGCTCGTTTTTAGCAGTTCCAGTGTATTTCATGTTTTTCCTTTGGGCTCTGAAACATTGCATCTCTTTTTTTTTATGGCGCCCTCCATTGCACAGGTACAGTAATGGTTCTGTGCCCTGAGGAGAAGTGTCACCACTTCAGCAGGGTCCCTGTCATTTCTGCCAGAATAAGATATGCACTTTGCCCTAATTGGACGTTTCTCTTCGGTCTCGCCAGTCATTCAGTTGGTTTACTGTTGTTCATTTTAAAGCTGGCGGCTGCTGTTTGGCACAGTGTAAAAGTTCAAAGCCGGCATTCGTTCTGCTGTAGTAATGATGAGTCAGTGCAAGACATGTGAAAGATGAACCACAACTGATAGTCAAAATTTGAATAGAGTGCTTCTGAGAAGTAGCCGGCTGGTACAAAAGAACAGTTTAGCCGGTCTGGTACTCGTCACAGATTGTGACGCTGGCATGCGCGCAGTGGTCTGTGTGGAAATGACCAGGCCGGGAAGAGCCCTGGATGACGTATGATCCAGATGTTTCCTGTGTTAAAGGTTATTGTGTCGGTTAAGTGAAAACGATTTAAAAAAAAAAAAAATAAGCTGAAGGTTCATTTTGGACACTTGACTATGGGTCATAAACTTTTAGAAGTTTTTATTTTATTTTTTTTTTTCATTGGGTTAAGTGTTTTCAAAGAAGGAGGTTTCTGTGCAGGGCTTTTGGGCCCATGAGAAAGTGGAAGGACCCCCGTTATGAGGAGGTTTGGACGTGTAGTGAGGATGTCCCCCGTATGGGTGGCTGGATTGCATTTCGAGACTGACCTGAGAAAATTTAGACGTTCCATGAGAGCAACGGAACAACCTTATTAAAGATAAAGTGGTATGGCCAACTCAGCTTTGCATGGTTCCACCACAACCCTCACGAGAAAAAAGAGAATTGAAAGTAAAGTGAATAATCACTGATAAATAAGAAAGAGAAGTCATGGCAGTTTGTTAACTCTTTGAGTTTTCTGAAAAGCACACAAGGCAGTGGATTCACACAGAAATCAACATAAAACGTCTATTGCTGCCAGGCTGCCTTCGCATGGCTGGGGCAGCAGCAGCACTCATGGTCGCAGTGCACCAGTGCTCAGCACCATGATCAACTGGGGACCAGTACCGAATATTGATTCGGAGTCTGACAAGTCATAGTCCAACTCAGAGATAAGAAGCCAAACTTCATCCACAGAGTATTTTGCTTTGCACATTCGCTTTGCTCTCTTGCCAGATGTCAATTCCATTTTTGCTGTTGTTTGCTTCTTGCTACTCATGCGAGCGCAGGAAATCTTGGTCAAACCAATGAAGCTAACTTTCCTTCTAGTCCAACTAAACAAAATGGTGGGCTTTGTCACCATTTAAAGTTGATTATCACCGTCAACCACCTCCTTTTGGCAAAAGTCGACCTCCTCTCTGAAAGAGTTAAGGTCAGACTTACTTTGACTGTGCCAAATCAACCCAGAAAAGAAATGGAATTATTGTATGTAAGTGAAGTACAAAGAAGAAGATAATCTCAAAGGCATCCGCGCTGGCCGCAGAGACTGTACGCACAATTAATTCCGAGATAAAGATGATGCAGACGGGCCCTGCTGGCACATCATTTTCACATGTCAGTGTTACGTAATCAGCTCATTAATCACTCGTTTTTTTTTTTTTTCTTTGTTAGGAAAGATCTGGAAGTGACAAGAATTCTTTTAATATGAATTTAGGTTTAAGTTCACATGTTTCTGAAAGGAAGCACATAACAGACACTTGTTGGGCACGTTTAAGGTTTGTAGGGTCATTCGTATCACATGTACACTGCCTGGCAAACTTCTTAAGTTGTGACCAATGGAGGGCGTCGTTCAGGGGCAACTGGGCAACAGACAACTCTGCGAAAAGATAACTCTGCGACAGACAACTCAGCGTTTGACAACTCGGTAAAAACAAAAGTGGGCAACATGCAACTCTGAGAAAAGACAACTCGGCGAAAAGACAACTCATCGAAAACACAAGTAGGTGACGGACAACTCACGCTTGACAACGTGAAAACAAAAAGTGGGCAACAGGCAACTCTGCAAAAAGACAACTCGGCGAAAAGACAACTCGGCGACAGACAACTCAGTGAAAACACAAGTAGGTGACGGACAACTCGGCGTTTGACAACTCGGTGAAAACGAAAGTAGGCAACTCGGCGAAAAAGACAACTCGCGAAAAAGACAACTCGGCGAAAAGACAACTCGGCGAAAAGACAACTCGGCGAAAAGACAACTCGGCGACAGACAACTCGGCGAAAACAAAAGTGGGCGACAGACAACTCTGCGAAAAGACAACTCAGCGAAAAGACAACTCGGCGACAGACAACTCAGCGAAAACACAAGTAGGTGACGGACAACTCTGCGTTTGACAACTCGGTGAAAACAAAAGTGGGCAACAGGCAACTCGGCGAAAAGACAACTCGGCGAAAAACAACTCGGCGAAAACACAAGTGGGCGACAGACAACACGGAGTTTGACGACTCGGTGAAAACAAAAGTGGACAACAGACAACTCTGTGAAAAGACAACTCGGCGAAAGGATAACTCGGCAACATCCTTTACCAGTTAGGTAATAGTTAGGTTCAAAGAGATTTTTTAATGATATTTAAATGACAATGAAGAATCATCTTCTTTATGAGAGTCCCAATACGTTGAGAGTAAAGATATTCCTTAAGCCGTACTCGCAGGTCACCTTTTGTATTCTAAATATCGTTATCATACGATTACAATCAATACAATTTATATAAAGGATTAGCAATTTTGGTTGCAGAAGATAATGTAAGGTAGATTTTGTTCCATCTGCAAAATAAAGTTTGTTCGTCAATTATATAAATGTATTTTCAACATTTTAAATCACGTTGTTGTTTAAATATAATTAAAATATCTCTTTGAACCTAACTATTACCTAACTGGTAAAGGATGTCGGCGAGTTGTATTTCGCCAAGTTTTTTCTTCGCCGACTTGTCCTTTTGTTGAGTTGTCTTTCGCCAAGTTGGGTGTCGCCCAGTTGCCACCGAACCGGAGGGCGTACCAGCACCACAAACCCCATGCACAACAATACAAAGACAAGTAGGTCCCAGGTGCAAACAAATGATTTATTGTACAAATACCTTTTGTGGTGTTAAGGGTCCACAGCTCACTGAGCACAGGCCATTTTTAATAAATAATCGATGTGCTCGCGGCTTAGTGAGGGGACGTTGGGCCATAGTGGGCCGCGGGACGATCCGTAGGGTGTGGGCGTTTCTCACCTAGTGCACAGGTGAGGAACTGCCCACATTCATGATTGTCCCGTGGCTAATGCTGCAGCTGCGGTGGCCCTCGTCATTTTAAAAAGAAGCGCGAGTCGGTTCGGGGGGAAAAGATGGAGAGAGGAGAAAGGAAAGGAGAGGACGGAGGTTACCGGGAGCAGGAGAGGAAGCAGGTCGGTGAAAGAGAGAGAGAGAGCCGAAGAGCGGCGGACGGCGGCGAATGGCTCGTGGACAGCTGCGTGGAAGCTGGGTGTTAGGCCGACACCCAGGCGTTTGTGTTGATGTCGCTCCCGCTGAGCGATCAGGTAGCGGGAGTGACCAGGGAAGGCGACTGGCCGCAGAGAGGCCATTGAAAGGCAGCGGAAGTCGGGAGACTTGGTGGTGGGAATCCCCAACGTGAGCGACCTGGCCGTTGGTTGGAAACCAAGTTCTCCGAGACTGGGATGAGTGCCATACCGAAGCCAGGGTTCGGGAGGTCTCCAGTCTCATGCGTGTGTTGTAGGAGGGCAGCTGCAGAGAGCGTCTTGCCTGCTGCTAAGCCCATACGGGATAAGCAGGTGAGACGCATACAGAAAATAGGCACCGGATTTGTTATTGTTTTAAAGACTGCTTCCATAAGAAGATTTAACCTCACGTTTTAAAGGATTGTTTTTTTTATTGATTTTTAACCTCCACGTGTTCTTTTTATGGATTATTTATTTAATGAACTGTGAAGAACTGCACTATTTATGGAACACTGTTTTTGACTGTTTTTAATAAAAGCACTGTTTTGCACTTTTTACCTTCCCCTTGCTGGAATTATTTGCCTCCATTGACTAGCTCACTCGGTAACATTATCGACGGTGTTGGGTTCAAGGGTTCCCAAACATCAAAGGGAGTGTGGAGCCAGAACCCACATCGTCACACCTTTCTAATACAGGCTTCTTCATCACATACAATAAATGCTTCTATGTTTCTTTTCTTCACTCCCTTTACTCCTCCTCAGTGAGCTTCGTTCTCTTTCTCACCATGTGAGGAAGAGTGACATTGGAGTACTTCTGGTGCTACCACATTGCGTCCAGGAATCACTTCCGGGGTCAGACAGAACCTCCCTAAAATGAAGAAACCTACCCTGGTGGCTCCCAACGAGAGCAAGCAGGGCTGCCCATAGGAACTCCAATTCCCATGAACCCCTTGTGGTTGTGTAAGTGGGAGACCCACCAGAGAGCTTCTGCCACCTGTTGTACTGAGGGAGCACGTGGCCCCGAGTGGCCATCTCCTTCCACCCCCTTCATTACCAAGGCATCCCTGTCAGATAAGGAACCATCCATCCCAGCCAGAATGCCAGCTAATCCTTGTCTTGTATAATTCTTGGGAAGCCTGTAGATAGATAGATAGATAGATAGATAGATAGATAGACACTTTATTAATCCCAAGGGGAAATTCACATAATCCAGCAGCAGTATACTGATACAAAGAAACAATATTAAATTAAATAGTAATAAAAATGAAAATAATTAAAATAAAATGAATGTTAGCATTTACTCCCCCGGGTGGAATTGAAGAGTCGCATAGTGTGGGGGAGGAACGATCTCCTCAGTCTGTCAGTGGAGCAGGACGGTGACAAAAGTCTGTCACTGAAGCTACTCCTCTGTCTGGAGATGATCCTGTTCAGTGGATGCAGTGGATTCTTCATGATTGACAGGAGTTTGCTTAATGCCCGTCGCTCTGCCACAGATTAGTTAAACTGTCCAACTTTACTCCTACAATAGAGCCTGCCTTCTTAACAAGTTTGTCCAGGCGTGAGGCGTCTTTCATCTTTATGCTGCCACCCCAGCACACCACCGCGTAGAAGAGGCACTCGCCACAACTGTCTGGTAGAACATCTGCAGCATCTTACTGCAGATGTTGAAGGATGCCAACCTTCTCAGAAAGTATAGTCTGCTCTGACCTTTCTTACATGTATGCCAGCACCAGTGCCAGCTGGAAGTGATATCTGCCCCAAATACAGAAAAGGTACAATTTACCGGAACAGGTGGTTAATCCATAAGCCCATAGTTACGTTACAGTATGTTTATTCATTTTTGGAAACTTGTATGCATTGACCACTGTTTTCGTATTGGCTCAGGCTCATCTAGTGCACTGTTGCTTCATTCATGCACTGTAGCTACTATCATGGGCGGGCTGGCATCCTGTCTGGGATCTTTTACCTGGATGAGAGTCTAGTATAATGAATGGTGATGAAGAGAAACAGCCAAAACACTTGCATGGAGGGTCACTGGCACAGAGGGTATGCTAGGACTGGCAGCTCAGCAGCAAGGAATGGGAGAAAGGCCAGACTGTGGATGATTGCCTCCCGTGTTTATTTCATTACTTCTAACACTAGATGGCAGCGTCCCTCTTGGTGAGCCCCTGTGTGGACGCTCACAGGGCAGCATGGGAATTGTGGTTTTATAGGGCTACCCTCTTAGGTTCTGTGGGGGCTGCAAGGGGGTTCGGTTGGGAGGTGAATCTGCTGTTATGGGCTGCTTCCTAGAGGCAATGATTTGGCACCGGAACTATTTCCAGGTTGGGCTTGAAAAGGGAACCTAAAATATCACCCAGGGAGTTGGAGACTGGAGAGGAGGACAGGACTTGCCTGGGAGGTGAAAGAGAAGGAGAAGAAGAGAACCCGTAAAGAGGTCCTGTTATGTTAATAAAACACTGCTTTCAATCCTGGACTGTCTGTGTGCAGTTGTGTCTGGGGTTTGAGGCTCAGTGACGCCCTCTACAGGCCACACAACGTGGAAAATGTAGCTGCAAATCAGCAACTCTGCTTCCTCATTTGTTTCTCTCTCTTCACTTTTATTCTTTCTCGTTCTCTTTGTCATTTTCAGTTCAGTATTGTAGCCCACATTCCAATGTACTCAAATTCCAGGATGAATATGGCCGCCCTAGCATTGTGCAGGAATGCAGTGGATAACCACATGGTGCACCATATACCTGCTATTATCCAGATATTTTGGGAAGAGAAAATATTTGGTTTCAATTTTGCAGCCTGAAGCTGTAACACGTGCAGGTACAGATCCCATTAATCAGAATGCCTCCATGTCTTCTACTTATTTTCTGTCACCTTTTTAATTTTTGTTTTTTAATTTCAAATCTTTTATTAGCCCTTTCTTGGCATCAAGGACTAGTAATGTAGAAGTATTGTGAATTACAGCAGAAAGTGGCAAGTGGCATTAACAGTATGGTCTGAGGAATAGGGCAAGCATCGGAAAAATCCAACAGCTGAAGCGGCCCACGTTGAATTGTTGTGCACCAGTTCGGCTTTTTCTTTTCCAAAGTTGGTCCCGTGAATGTGCTTATGGAGTTCAAACAGATGGTGCTTGGCTCATGAGCCTCACATTTACTTGCCTTCCTGCCTGCCTTAATCGTGTTCAAGAAGATTAGAGTCCGTATACACAGGCAGCATTGTTGTAAGTCTGGCGTTTTTTGGATTACCGGACTGTGCTGATAAACTTAAAAACACCTTAACGATTGTGCGAGTCCTAAACATGACACGGACATCCAGATTTTCTAAAGTGAACGCCCTAGGGATAGCCAGTCGTAATAAATACAAGTGTGTATTGAAAAGTTTAAATTGACGATTTATACCGGGCGGTGCCCCTAATTAAGCGGCATTCTTTTGCTGGTCTTGTTCAAAGTGTTTGAAATCAAGCTGTGATCGGCCTCCTCTCTTGTTAGTTAAGAATCTGCAGCAGCAGCATCTGCCCGTTAGCTAAAGAAGGCTTAGAACAAGTCCAAGTGTCGAGCTTTATTAACATCGCTTGTCAGTCTCGATCCTTGTGATCACGTTTTACTGTTTCGGTCTTTGGCTGGGAGTCGGAGCCTTCTTATCACCCGTTGTTCACATTATCCATGTTCCTGTAGTCCTTTATACTATAGATGCCGATTCAAGCCCATATGGAGCTCTAGGTGGTTTCCCTTCAGTGTCCAGAGCATGCAACACGTGAATTACTAAAGTAGTGGCCCTCCGTGTCCATACTACACATTCACTCTTATTAGATTTGGAGTACTAAAGAGCAAATCCCCCTTGTTGTCTGGAGAATGCCTGTTGAGTTACGTAAACAGCGCCCCTCAGTGTCCAGATTTACCAAAATGGCACACCTCGGTGTCCATAATGTGCATTATATATATATATATACATACATATATATATATATACTGTATATATAATGATACTGATACTGAATGCACATTATGCTGTTTTTCCCTGATCTTCACCATATATATATATATATATATATATATATATATATATATATATATATATATAGAGAGAGAGAGAGACTTGCGTGGAGTGTTCTCCCCATGTCTGTGTGGGTTTCCTCCGGGCGCTCCGGTTTCCTCCCACATGCAGGTTAGGTGGATTGGCGATTCTAAATTGGCCCTAGTGTGTGCTTGGTGTGTGGGTGTGTTTGTGTGTGTCCTGCGGTGGGTTGGCACCCTGCCCATGATTAGTTCCTGCCTTGTGCCCTGTGTTGGCTGGGATTGGCTCCAGCAGACCCCCGTGACCCTATTCGGATTCAGCGGGTTAGAAAATGGATGGATATAGAGAGAGAGAGAGAGAGAGAGAATTAAGGGGAAGATCCACATCAGTGTCACACTACTTGAGTTACATAAACAGCACCCCACAGTGTTCACATTTAACAAACTGGCACACCTTGGTGTCCATAGTGTGCATTCAGTATCATTATACATATAAATATATATATAAATAAATAGAGATGATTAAGGGGAAGATCCACCTCAGTATCACACTACTTGAGTTACATAAATGGCACCACTCAGTGTCCAGTCCATACGGCCCTTGCTTTACCAAAATGGCACACCTCGGTTGTCCATACCGCACCTTCAGAATGATGGGCAGGTCTCCAGATGGTATCACAACACTTCAGTTACACAAACAGTGCCCCTCAGTGTCCAGATTTACCAAAACAGCAGCCCTTGGTGTCCATACTACACGTTCAGTATGATGGGCAGATCTCCATATGGTATCACAATGCTTGAGTTACGTAAACCGCGCCCCGGCACACCTCGGTGTCCATAATGTGCATTCAGTATTATTGTATTTCGTGGATCAAGGGGCATATCCGCCTCAGTGTCACATTACTTGAGTAACATAAACGGCCCCCCTCGGTGTCAGTATTAGGGGCAGATCCCCATAAGGCATCACAACGCTTCTCTTACATAAACTGTGCCCCTCAGTATCTGGAACACATGCCCCCTGATTTACCAATCATAGTGTCCACTCCATGGAAGGCACTGTAGCTGTTTTTCCCTGATCTTCACCAAACACAGCAGTATCTGGCGAGTCTCTGCTCTGTTCATGTTAAAATGCTGCCGTTGACGGGGAAGGCAGTGCGCTTGGGAAGTGCTGGTCAGCCTAACAATGTGGTTATTCTATGAACTTCCATCCATCCATTTTTTAAGCTGCTTAAGCATTTTAGGGTCTCCGACACCTGCCTAGTCCAGTACCATCAGGCTGTTCACGGCCGGGTTCAGTCACATATAGCGGGGAAATTTTAGAATTACCAGTTAACCTAATCTGGATGTCTGTGGGATATGGGAGCAAAGTCAGAGAGAAAAAATTAGGACGATATGGGGAGAGCCTTCAAACTCCAATCAGACTGCACTCTGCTTGACTGGTGATATTAGCTCAGGACCCCCTGGAGCTATGAAGCAGCAATGCTAACCAGAGCTTACCCACTTTGGACACAGCAGATCTATATTAAAACTTAGAAAGAAAGAAAGAGAAGACTACAATCGAAAATGCAAATCAGAGTAGAAGTGACCTCATGCCATGTAAATGATGAGGTTGTTTTGTGTCATTTAATGAAAAAATGCAAAATTATTATGATTAGTATCTGTACAGGATATTAAATTAGCTGATAATGTTTAGTAATGTGAGGCCGGTGGACAAAGCGAGTCACTTGGCTTTACTGTGGACGTTAACAGCAGAAAGGGAGTCTGGTGATTTAGCATCGCCAGTCCACCTAACCAGCTTGTCTTTGGTCTGTGGGGGGGGGAAACTCATGAGGACACAGGGAGAACCTGCAACTCCAGGGAGTACCCGGGACACAAACCCCAGTCTCCTGTGAGGCAGTAGCACTAGCAGTTCACTATCGTGCCACCCTTCAGTCAAATATACTGTACTAGCTATGAAACAGGACAAACTTTAAAAATCAATAAAAAAATGTAATCATTTGTATTGGGAAGAATTTATATTGATAGCTTTCGTATCTGAGCGTCTCTTGATGTACAATACTTTTGGTTTTTCTATCAGGGGCGAAAACGTAGCTGTAATCTCCTTGCCAAACATGTAAGAAGTTGGCAAGGTATCTCTGGCCAAGCGGAAGGTTGGTACACTCCAATGTCAAACGCTGGCACTGTATCTGATTGTCTGATCTGATCAGCTGTGATAGGAGAGCATCCCCCACATGGGGAGAAGAGCGTGTGGCCGTGATATCTCTGCCAATCAGCAGATACCCTCTAAAACATACGTAGCTCTGATCTGTTTCTCAAAAACGTCAAACGTTACTCTTCAACAATCTCTAGATGATAATGTCTGCTGAACAAACAGGTATCACTAACTAAGCAGAGGCAAGGTGAGCTCCAACACATGGTGAGAGGTAGAGAGACTCAAACAGAGGCTGGCACTGCCCGGCTCCCTATTCCTGAGGTCCCACCTCCCCCTCCCCTCGGCCCACGCCCTGTCTCTTTTTTTTACGTGATTAAATTGGTGCCACCACCGAACTATAATACTTAGCGCCATGAGAGAAGTTGCATATTCAACCAGAATGTTCAAGTATATTAAAACGATCCGTTAAATAGTTCTCTCTGTGAAAAGCAGACAGACAGACTTTGGATTTTATATATTGTCACAGGTGGCTGGGAGTGGAACCCGGCCGGGATGCTCAGCAGGACCGGAGTAGGACTTACGCCTCCCCCAGACCACGTGGGGGCGACCACCCTGGTGGCTATGGGGACCACGGGTACAGAGCTTTGAAGCTAAGCCCTGTAGGGGCCCATGGTCACTGCCAGGGGGCGCCCCAATGCCTTTGGAGCCACACCCGGAAGTGCTGAGGGGAAGAGGATCAAGGACACCTGGAGTGTTTCCGGGTGCGTAGTCGGTACTTCCGCCACACTGGGGAGTGCCGGTGGAAGATTGCCGGGAGGCACCTGGAGCACATCCGGGTGTGTATAAAAGGGTCCGCCTCCCTCCATTCGATGGCTGGAGTCGGGTGGAAGAGGACAGAGCTCAGGAGGAGAGGAAAGAGGCGGCCTGAAGAGTAAAGGCATTGTGAAGAGAGGCCTGGACTTTGGGGTGATTGGTGCTGCCGCACTGGGTTGTGCGTGTGTTCCACCTTTGTAAATAGTGTAAATAAACGTGTGTGGTGCTTTAACATCATGTCTACCTGTCTGTGTCCGGGCTGTTCCCCACAATATTTAGAGACGATCCCAGTATTCCATTTTTATGTGTTTCATTTTGATAATCTACTTAATTTAATTTAGGGCCACTGGGGGGCTGCAGCCGATCCTGTCAGTTTATCTTTGGGGGCATTTCTGCATAGTCAGTAATGTGTCACCGGTTTATAGCTGCCAGTTAGAACCTGCAAATTCATTCAGAAGAAGGTGGTTGCACGTTTTCATGCCAAGTATGCAAGCAGTCAGAACCTTAGAAGGTAGTTTTATTTTTTCTTTCTTTTCCTTCATTTCACCTTTCCTTTTTTATTTTTTTACAGGTGTCCCCCAAGACCTTCAATTTATATTCAACAAGTGCAATGAATATATAGAGAGTCCCTCCATGAGAGCCACTGCTTATCCTGTAAAACACAAAATGAAAATCTAACGACAAAGACAATGTGACGCCAAAGGTTAGTGTAACGTGAGTCTGTGAACCAATCCTCCTCATTTCATGCGTGAGTGTCTTCTGCCCCTCGGTGTTTTGTTTCCTAGCCTAGGCCAGCTGGTTTGCCTTTCTAATGGGGTCTTTATTTCTTTTATTTGCTTACTGGGGTAACAAGTGCTTGATTACGATGTCTTGTTCATCAAAGACCAAGGTTTGATTTCACGTGTAACTATCAGAAGCCCCAGTTATCCATATTTAGATTCCCTCTTTCTTGTGTGGTTGTGCGAGGAATGAGAACGGTAGGGGCACTAACCCGGTTGTCTCCTGGCAAAACAAAAAGGCCACTCAATGGCACAGTTACCATAAATAACTTAACTATGGTAGCCTCTCCTGGGCTCACAATAATAAAGCTTTTCTCTCTCTGTCTCTGTCGGGCTACGGAGCTGCGGTTTGTGGGTTGCTCTGTTAGCAGAATGAAGCCTCCTTCTAGTCAGCTCAGAATATTTGGGCCCGCAATGGGAAGATGATGGGTCAGTTGCCTTTCTGGGTACTGTGGAGGGCAATGGAGAATACATGACTAGCACCAGCGCCCCCTCTCATCCCGGAGGGGTATTACTTACATCAGACTAGCTCTGAAGGTGATCCTCTGACGCTCATGTGGGAAAACAAAAAATGAAACTCAAGACTCATCTGAGATAAGTGGGGCCGTTATACTGAGCAATTAACAATACCAAATACTGAAATATAATAAGGACGTCACAACAATAATCATGAAGACACCACAAAATGCACTACATTAAACATTTCAACCCTCAGATTGTTTTCTCCTTCCCTTCTCCAGTTTCTTATCAAGTCCCCATAGAAATCCCAATAAATCCACAAGGAAAATCGAGGCACCGAGACCCAAAACCAAGAATATGGCGTTTACCAGCACTTTAAAAGTTCACGTACCAGGTGTGTTGTATTCGGATCGTCTTCCTAGTCCTCAGGCGCCCACATCTGTTTGCCTTTTCTTTAATTTGAACTGAAGAAGATTCCTTCTGTACTTGAATTGTAGTTTGTAGAGTATGAAAGCCATTGATTCACCACAAGCTTCTTTGTGCTCTGTTAAAGCACGTATTTAATGGAGTCTACTTCTTCTTCTTTCGGCTGCTTCCGTTAGGGTTGCCACAGCAGATCATCTTTTTCCATATCTTCCTGTCCTCTCCATCTTGCTCTGTTACACCCATCACCTGCATGTCCTCTCTTACCACATCCATAAACCTTCTCTTAGGCCTTCCTCTTCTCCTCCTGCCTGGCAGCTCTATCCTTAGCACCCTTCTCTCATTATACCCAGCATCTCCCCTCTGCACGTCCAAACCAAATGCAATCTAACCTCTCTGATTTTGTCTCCCAACTTGAGCTGCCCCTCTAATGTCCTCGTTCCTAATCCTGTCCATCCTCGTCACAACCAATGCAAATCTTAGCATCTTTAACTCTGCCACCTCGAGCTCTGTCTCCTGCTTTCTGGTCAGTGCCACCGTCTCCATCCCATATAACAAAGACGTATTTAATGGAGTCTACTTCTTCTTCTTTCGGCTGCTCCCATTAGAGTTGCCACAGTGGATCATCTTGTTCCATATCTTTCTGTCCTCTCCATCTTGTTCTGTTACACCCGTCACCTGCATGTCCTCTCCCACCACATTCATAAACCTTCTCTTAGAATTTCCTCTTCTCCTCTTCCCTGGCAGCTCTATCCTTAGCACCCTTCTCTCATTATACCCTTCATCTCTCCTCTGCACATGTCCAAACCAATGCAATCTCACCTCTCTGACTTTGTCTCCCAACCGTCCAACCCTCTAATGTCCTCATTTCTAATCCTATCCATCCTCATCACACCCAATGCAAATCTTAGCATCTTTAACTCTGCCACCTCCAGCTCTGTCTCCTACTTTCTGGTCAGTGCCACTGTCTCCAGCCCATATAACAAAGACGTATTTAATGGAGTCTACTTCTTCTTCTTTCGGCTGCTCCCATTAGAGTTGCCACAGTGGATCATCTTGTTCCATATCTTTCTGTCCTCTCCATCTTGCTATGTCACACCCACCACCTGCATGTCCTCTCCCACCACATCCATAAACCTTCTCTTAGAACTTCCTCTTCTCCTCTTCCCTGGCAGCTCTATCCTTAGCACCCTTCTCCCAATATACCCAGCATCTCTCCTCTGCACACGTCCAAACCAACACAATCTCGCCTCTCTGACTTTGTCTCCCAACCGTCCAACCCTCTAATGTCCTCATTCCTAATTCTGTCCATCCTCATCACACCCAATGCAAATCTTAGCATCTTTAACTCTGCCACCTCCAGCTCTGTCTCCTGCTTTATGATCAGTGCCACCGTCTCCAGCCCATATAACAAAGACGTATTTAATGAAGTCTACTAACACGTGGAATTGCATTCTATTATTGTTATTATTATTTTTGAATTTGACTGTTAAAAATTATTCAATAACCAAAAATATAATAACAGGCTCTTGGATGAACGAAATAAAAAATGTGAAATGTTAAAACTTTCATATCTGTTAACTTAGTCACAGAACACACCTGAATGTTACAACGTGCGTAACATTGGGACCCATTAGCTCAAGTACAAAACACAAAAACATGCTAGTCATTTTTTTTAAATTTATAAACACAATGGAACAGAATTTTAATATGGCAACACGTTAAATAACAAAAGAAGCCAAACAAAGCAAAAGAATAATGCGGTAACACCACTCGACCTCCGCTTGGTGCACCTAGCAGTCAGAATTCTACACCAGAATGCAATTGGTATAGAATTCTGAGTAACCCACTACCCACCCACCACCCACTAACAAAAGGCCCACACTTTCTTCTCACACGATGTGCCAAAGGAATAATCAAACTGGATTACGAAAAACAAAATCGGGAAACGGTTGTCACTCTGCTCATTGTCCCAGCGGGGCTCTGGTGGCACAGGTGTTTCCCTGTGCCTCTCGTTTCAATAAACCGGAAGAAAGATGTGGAAAAAAAATGTATTTAGGTGTTTGTTTATTTGTCTGAATGTCGTTGTGTTTCATCCCATATCAGATAAATGCTTTTTGTTGAGCTTTTGTTATTATTAGAACTCCCTGGCTTGCATGCTTTGTTATAGAGCCTCTTAAGTACTTTCATTCTTTTTTATGCTTTCTTAAATGACTTGTCTAATCATTTCACTCTGTACATTAGTGAATGTGTTCAGATTGGCCACCTTTCTTTATTTCTTGACAATGCTTTTTTTTCCCCCTCAAATATGTCTGCCACCTGTGATGCAGCCCAGGCTGTGGCCTGCTCTTTGATTTCTGTCTGTGATCATCGGCTCCTCTGAGATCTCTTCAGGTTTGCAACTTGTTCAAAAATACCTGATAGATCTTCTTTATGGTGTGGTCATGCGAGGTATGACATGGAATCCAAAATACATGTTGGGGCACCAGCCAGGTCGCCTCTTTTAATAAAGAAATCAAATGCAACAGAAGTGGTGCTTAATAGCCCAAACAAACAAGCAAAAATACAAGGCTGCGATGCCTTTTAATCAGCAGGTCAGGTCTGGGCTGAGCTCACTTCCAAATGAGATGGCACCTTCTGGGAGCACCTCGAATTTACAGTCCTTCGATCAGAAGGTGTGGAGTCATTTGCCCTCACTTGGGCGTCTTCTAGGTGCTGCGGGAGCAGAAAGGAATAATACTGTTAGTGACAGCTCCCCCTCTTGTCCTGGGGTGGTATTGCTTATCATGGATAAGCCTGGAAGGTGATCCTCAGACGCGCATGTGTGCGGGTGGGACTTTTGCTTCTCATTTATATAGTTTTGTTATGATGATGTGTAAGTGATATGTTGATATGATGGATTTTTCCTTCCCAATCTGTTGTAAGGTTTACTTTGCTTATTCATATAATATTGTTGTTGCGATTCCCTTTAGTTATTTTATTTCTTATTTTATATCATATGGTTTTTCATTTTTCGGTATTTCTGTCTCATTATCAATGTGACTCAGGCACCACTGCGAGTGGCAGCCTTTCCAGCAGCTCCATGTATGACTTTATCTTTCTACCTTTTTCTCTGTTCCACTGATCACTCCTACCACTTTCTTTTATGTGGACTCGTTCCCTGGACACTTTTTATTACTTTTTACTATTATGTGAATTTCCGATTGGGATTAATAAAGTATCTATCTATCTATGAAAACAGTGTGGTATCAACATTTTGAGATTTTTAGTCCCATCATGAAATGTCAGCATTCCTCTCTTCATAATGACAGTCTCTATTGCAGTTGTGAAAGAACATCCATTTTGTAGACTTCACAAAACTAAACTGCAAACATCGAAACGATCAGAACTTTATGGAGGAATTAGCTTCGTCATGATCTGTGCTTCTCAGGGGAGACCCATCCCCATTTTATATATATATATATATATATATATATATATATATACTCAGCAAAAAGAAACGTCCCTTTTTCAGGACTGTGTATTTCAACAATAATGTTTTAAAAATCCAAATAACTTTACAGATCTTCATTGTAAAGGGTTTAAACAATGTTTTCCATGCATGTTCAATTAACCATAATCAATTAATTAACATGCACCTGTGGAATGGTCGTTAAGACCTTAACAGCTTACAGAAAGTAGGCATTTAAGGTCACAGTTCTAAAAACGCAGGACACTAAAGAGACTTGTCTACCGACTGTGAAAGATGCCCAGGGTCCCTGCTCATCTGCGTGAACGTGCATTAGGCATGCTGCAGGGAGGCATGAGGACTGCTGATGTGGCTAGGGCAATAAATTGTCATGTCCGCACTGTGAGACGCCTAAGACGGCGCTATAGGGAGACAGGAAGGACAGCTGATCATCCTTGCAGTGGAAGACCACGTGTAACAACACCTGCACAGGATCGGTACATCCGAATATCACTCCTGCGTGACAGGTACAGGATGGCCACAACAACTGCCCGAATCACACCAGGAACACACAATCCCTCCATCAGTGCTCAGACTGTCCGCAATAGGCTGAGAGAGGCTGGACTGAGGGCTTGTAGGCCTGTTGTAAGGCAGGTCCTTACCAGACATCACCAGCAACAACGCCACCTATGGGCACAAACTCACCTTCGCTGGACCAGACAGGAGTGTCACAAAGTGCTCTTCACTGATGAGTCACAGTTTTGTCTCACCAGGGGTGATGGACGGATTCGTGTTTATCGTCGAAGGAATGAGCGTTACACTGAGGCCTGTACCCTGGAGCGGGATCGATTTGGATCGATGGCTAGGGCCATTCCCCCCAGAAATGTCCAGGAACTTGCAGGTGCCTTGGTGGAAGAGTGGGGTAACATCTCACAGCAAGAATTGACAAATCTGGTCCAGTCGATGAGGAGGAGATGCACTGCAGTACTTCAAGCAGCTGGTGGCCACACCAGAGACTGACTGGTACTTTTGATTTTGAGCCTCCCTTCATTCAGGGACACATTGTGAAACATTTTTAGTTTATGTATTATGGTGTTGACTCTTTTAGTGTTCATACAAATATTTACACATTAAGTTTACTGAAAGTAAAAACAGTTGAAAGTCAGAGGACGTTTCTTTTTTTGCTGAGTATATATAAGGGATCATGTTGGGGATCATAGTATATCATATCTCTCTATTAAAAAAGGAAATCCTGAGATGAGACTTGGGCCATGAGATTTTTTCCAAGTCTGCCCTCCTCTCAAACATATTCAACCAGCCCTCTCACCTCTCATTCGTGTGAATGCTTTTGACAGACACAGTTCCTGCGCTCTCAGCTCTTATACATTTTTATGTTTTCCTCACTTTCAGTTCCCAATAAAAGAAGACTTATTATGTTCAAATCTTATTGAATAATTTCATCCCGAAGGGTTATCAACAGAAGAAATGAGTACACGGGCCATCCTAGCACCGAGAAACGATGAAGTCAAACAAATTAACACAAAAACTGACGATCAGTTACACAGCAAATTTGTTAAATGCGTATCAATAGACTCTGCTGAAATAGTTGGTGGTGATCGTGTGGAAGATGAAAACATCAACTTACAATATCCCGTAGAATATCTACAACCGTTAACACCGTCCAGTCTTCCACCAAATGAATTACTGTTGAAAGAAGGATGTTTCCAAGAAAAGTAATGTAGTACATCTCCCGCGGATAACAGACACCAAAGGAGATCTTGAGATGCCATTCGTATTAAAATGTTAACAGTTTTCCGATAGAATTGCCTTTGCAAAGACAATTAACAAATCATAGACAAACATTCGAAAAAGTCGGTTTATTTGTTAGAGGGAAAGAAACGAAATTCACTCACGGGCAGTTATACGTCACATTGTCACAATGTAAGTCCAAAACAGAATCTAAATTTAATTCAAAAAATTGTTTTTACTGACGTTTTACAGTAAAAGTGTAAGTTTAAAAAGTATTTGCGTGTTAATTTCAAATCCAAACAGAATGAAATCGTATGACGCAACGAATAACTCTTAACGCAACATGAAACATAATTTACTTTCAAATTATTACATTTTACTATGGTTAATTACACACTGTAATGTAAAATAGTTAGTGCTATTATGCATATGTAACAATTCCCATGAAAATAATAATCTGTTTAAATTGTACATCCGCATCCACATACGCGAGCGGCAGAACCGCAAAGTGGCTCACGCGTAATGTCCGCCTGGGGGTTGGGGATCGAAGCAAGCAATATATATAATCACAATCAGTCTTGTTAAGAATGAATTTAACACAAATGCCAATGTTTTCCTTCACACAGAGAACCATATACTATATTTTGTGAAATAAAGACAAATATAAAGAAAAAGGGTTAGCATTCAAGGGGATACTCTTGATGTCTATGTCGTAGAAAATGAGAAAAAGACAAGAGAATAATAGCTGTAGAGTGCAACTCCTCGAGCAGACAGAGTACTACTTTATGAAGAATTGTGTCTCCTTTGGAAGCAGGTGACAGTATGAATGATGACTTCCTGTTTGACTGGAGGCTTTATAGCGAAGGATGCAAAATGGAGTGGACAAATGACATCAGAGCCGAGAATGATGTCACCAACCTTCCAGGATGTTCTAAGGAAAACAAATTACGTTAGTGGTGCTGTTATACCCCAAATTTTCACCAAATGTTTAGACAAAGACACACCCATGATGCACTTCCAATGCTTGTGTGTGGCAATAAGTGGAGTATACTGTATTATACTGAATTTTTACACCATGTGGCCTTTTTCCAATTTCTTTTAATTCTGTTGTGACTAGCCACGGTACCTTTCGAAGACGGGTAAATCAATAATTAATGCTATCTCTTGCCCTACGTGTACCTTCAGAGCATTCCATCGGTAATTGCGTGTGTCTGAATGTCTCTTTACTGGCACTCCATCTCTTGAGCACGCTCCCGTAAGGACTGCTTATTCGACTTTGTCTTTATTTTCGAGGCTCCTTTCTTGCCCCCTGTCCAGTTTTATACTTGCTGTCCTTGAAGTGACTATCTCATCATGCGCTTTTACTCCTCCTTGTGCGTCTTATACTCACTCGTTATCTTTTGTCGTTCCACCAAAGCCCAACTAACCAATCAGATTGGTCTAAGGAACAATACACACCATCCTTTTGTGTTTTATTATATAGTAATAATAATGATTCCTTACATTTATACAGCGCTTATGTCACTACTCAGAGCGCTTCAGTGAGTGAGGATCCTCTTCATCCACCACTAAAGTGCAGCATCCACCCGGATGATGCGATGGCAGCCATTTTGCACCTGTGTGCTCACCACTCATTAGCTATTAGATGGTGATGTGCTAAGAGAGAGAGAATGACAATTAGAGACAGGGGATGATTAGGTGGCCAGAATGACCAGGCTATGGTTGTCAATTTAGCCGGGACATCGGGTATACACCCTACTCTCTACGGAGAATCCCCAGGGATCTTTAATGACCACAGAGAGTCAGAATCTCAATTTTACATCTCGTCCAAAGGACAACACCCTTTTTTACAGCACAGTGTTCTCATTACTGCACTGGGGCATTGGGGTCCACATTCAGACCACAGGGTAAGCACCCCATTTTGGCCTTACCAACACCTCTATCAGCAGCATCCCAGGCGTTTTCTGGTTGGTCTCCTAATCCAAGTATTGCGCCGGGCCCAAACATGTTTAGCTTTAGGTGGGTTACCTGTTCTGAAGTGCATGTGGCATGGCTACTCGAGGGAAAGACATCCTATGTCCTCCAGGGCTGCTTCTCCCTAATGAGAACTTTCTAGTACTGAAGAGATACGTTTAGCTGGTGACATCCCAGCAGTTCAGAGTTACAACTCTCCCTTCACCATCAGGAGAAGATGGCCTGCGGCTGATCCATGAGAAGCTACTTTATAGGAGCTCAGTGGCCACCTAGGTCATTGGTTTCTTGCTGGTGTTCCCTTGGGGCTAACATGGCCAGGCCTGAATCTTTCAGTGGCCATCTAATCTCCTGAAATGCTTTTAAGCCCTGGCGCCCCATGGATAATCACTCAGCCTTTGAACAGATCATAGATACGTCAATGTAACCCCACCCGTGTTGAAAACGGAGACATATTGACTATTTCAGCAGGCCTGTAAACACACACAGTTGCATGTGGTTTGTCTCCAGACAGCATTGTTAATTATTAATCTCTAATTTAGCTCTGCTGCTATTGTTCTGTGGAGAAATGATGTGTGAAATATTCATGACAGTGGGTACCTGCTGGCTAGCAGCAACTGTTTGACTTCGGATGACAAAATGTGCTATATCTTGAATAATGACAGACTGCGTCCCCTGCAGCTTGAAAGGCTAGATCTGAGATCAAAAAATGAAGTGAAACCAGATACTTAAGACGGGTTCTGTACCTCCTGACTTATCTCCTCGGAGTGCTTTTCTCTTTCACTAGGGGGTGACTCACAGCATTCCCCTGCTGACCACAGTCCATGTATCCTGCTCATTGGCCTCCTTTGTGACATCTTCTTTACCAACGCCATTAAGGAGCCGTACCCCAAGATTTGCTGATTTGTGTTGCCAATCACAATGCTGGATTTTTTTTTTTTAATTTTAAATTAAACAGAAGATCCCCCCAATCATCCATCTAGTTTTTAATCTGGATTATCCACTTCAAAGTCATTGGGATTGGCATCTCTCCTGGCAGCAACTGGGCACAAAGCAGAAAGCAACTGTGGCAAGGATGCTAGTCCATTAAAGGGACTTTGAAAACGTTAACTTTTAAAAGTTTATGGATCAGATATTGGGACAACCGAGCCAGTTGCTAACCAAGCACAGCTAGTGGACCTAATGGCCCCCTCTTGTTTCTTCATCCACCCTCTCAGATGAAGTGCTTGGCTGCAGTATAGCTGTCCCCTATGTTTACAGTTTCATTCTCCGACCCATCCATTGTCTAACACTTATTGTTTTGTCATAGTAGGGTCCATTTTATTATGTAGACCATAACGTAGCCCTCCTATGTTACCTTACCATTTATAATAATGACCGCCCAGGCAATCAGATAGAGCCGTATTCTTCCACCTTTTAGGTGTCACTGCCCACTTTTTCCCACGTAATTGTCTTCACAACCCACCAAATTCCATTTTGGTGAATCGAGCGCAATTGTCAGTACGGGTATAGGTGGGGGCGGCGCGTGAGTATGATCATTGGAACGGGTTTGGGGGCGAGCACAACCATCAGGGTGGCAATTCACATGCGACCCACTGCCATTATAAACGATAGCAACTTGGGACACACCAGCGGCAGCCCACGACCGACCCAGTGGTTGAGAAAAACTGAAATAGAGAAACTGAACAGGCAGGAGAAAAAAGTTTCACTCATATTTATGTATTATAGATAACCAGTAAAGGCGCACTGCACAATAACGTGCAGTGAATCCACTTGACTTACCTGTATAGCTTTCCTCCTCTTTCTCTGTACGTTTATCATTTGTTTGCTGAGAGGTTGATGCGCTTGCTGCTTCCTGAGCAGCTCTTCTTTTCTCCACCATAGCCGCCCGCTGCTTCTCTTCTTTCGCTGGCATCTTTTCACGTTAAAACTGATGAAGTCAGTGTTTGTGTTGCAATTGCTTAGTACGTTTTCTTTCATTTTTCACTTAATCTGGTACTTAAGTCTTCAATCTGCCTCAAGAATGATTTAAGATATGAAGAGTTAGGGGAAGATGGTAGAGATGAGAACAGCGCCCGTACACATGCGCCACACTGCCGCCCTGCTGGCCGATGTCGAGAGTTGATTCTACAATAAAATAAAACAAAAATAAAAAGAGGAATAACATTGGAGCTCAATCATCACCCTGAAAGTGGACAGTAGACGTCACGTAGTGTATGTGTACCAAATTTCAGGTTAATATGTCACACGGTTTGAGAGTTACAGGTGATTTAAAATCCTGGACAGACAAACGGACAGCCACAGTAGTGCATTGTATATAAAGATATGCCCAAATAGTAAAGTACAAATGAGCGTGACCAAAATACCGTTTATAGTCTTCAATACTGCGGTGGGTTGGCACCCTGCCCGGGATTGGTTCCTGCTTTGTGCCCTGTGTTGGCTGGGATTGGCTCCAGCAGACCCCCATGACCCTGTGTTCGGATTCAGTGGGTTGGAAAATGGATGGATGGATAGTCTTCAATAGATGTTTGCTATCAGGTGGCTCTTTGTGTTATGTTCTGGGTCGGCTTGGTCTTGAATGAAGGCAGTAATGATCTGACCTCCATCTCCTCCTCTATGGACAGAAAATGGCGGAGAGAGAGTGAGAGCTCAGGGACCAGTTGGGCTTCGTGGTGTTGAGTGACCAGTCCTGTTCTGCTACAGCTTCGCTCTCCAATAACCAATGGGATTGGTCAACTCTCTACTTCATACCAGCGTCTTGTTTCAGGACGACCCTACTCCAAGTTCAGCTAGATTGACTTTTTCTTCTCGTCCCACACTAGCTGGCCAGTAAACTCCTACTTTGGAATTTCAGTTGTGCTCGGCCCTTTTTCTGACAGCTTGATGAAGTGGTGTTTTATGAAGGGTTAATAGCTGAAGCGAGTTCAAGTCAAGTTAAGTCAAGTCAAGTAGAGCTTTATTGTCATCCTAACAATATACTTACAGTACACAGTAGGGCGAAATATCGTCCTCCAGAGTCAAAAGGTGCAATACACAAGATATATACTGTATATAACTATGATAAAAAAAAAGAATATGCAGTGTTATGTAATCCAGAGAGTGTAAGGAGTAAAGAGTCCAGTGTGGAGGAGGGCAGCATGGTGTTCAGGAGCCGGACTGCTTGAGGAAAGAAACCGCAGTCTTATAGTATTGTGACACTAGGGGTCGCTGTTACCCCGTGAAACCCCACAGACAAACGTCCAGGACACCAAGTAAAAGTACCAGAAATAATTTTACTTTCTTTTCCTTTTGATATTGTGCCACAGTGGACAGCACACATGCCATAATAATCAATAATCCCATACAACAACATTAAATTAATCCTCTTCTCCACCCAGCAGCTCCGTCACACTTCCTCCCAACTCCGGCTCAGCTTGCTGGACTTCCCAAAGTCCTTTAAATAGTCCGTGACCCGGAAGTGCTCCTTTCCTTCAGTCCACGCGATCCAATAGCACTTCCGGGTCAGATGAAGACTTGTATTTTCTTCAGCCCGGATGTACTTCTGTCCTTCCGTCCCCATGACTTGGGAGTACTTCCGGGTTATAACAGAAACAACAATCTTCGTGTCTCCCTGCAGCACCCACGGTATCCAGCAGGGCTGTGAAGTCAAACTCCATTTTCCATGATGCCCTGTGGGAATCCGGGGCACCTCCGTTGCAGGGAGGACTCCATCTATCGGCCTGGATGTGTTGGCTGGGTAAACTCTCACAGTATGTAAAATATGAGGCATCAGACAGATGAACTTCTCTTCTGTTTGTGAAGTTCTAAACATGTGTCTTCCTCATCTCTCACTGTTACATTGTATGCATTGTACTTCCAGCTGAGTGCTCATTGGTTCACAATTCCCGCCTGCAAAGAGCCCCTCTGAGTGAAATCTGTTTGATTTTATTGTAACCAGACACTGACTAGTTGGACTCAGTCGCTGGGTATGTCACATTAGATGATCGGATTCACGAGTGCACACTGCCGACCTCCATCAACTGCCTAAGATAATTTATGGTAAATGAAGGCTACGACTGAAAATTGCTGCAAAAGTCGTCTTATGTGACACGGACTTAACACTGCCAACTGAATCCTACAGGGAAGATGGGCCTGCTTATCCATGTACCAGCACCTCCTGGTTTTGACCTTTCCAAGTCCCTCTGAGTAACTGCAGTGAGTCAGTAAAACAGATGAACTGTCTGTTCTGCCTCATACATACATACTTTTTTATTTTTTTGTTTTCAATTATGCAGATTTGGAACCTTTTTTTTGGGGGAGTGAATGAGATGCTGAAAGCCTAGGAGCAGCTGCACTCCTGGAGGGCCGGCCTGCCTGTGGACGGAGACGTAAGATAGCATTAAGGTAGGTAGCCTTTGTATTTGTTGACTGGAATCAAAGACACCCGACTCCCCTCAAGTAAATGAGAGTGCCCTTCGTATTTGTCTAAAGATATTTCTTAATTTAATGTTTCATAGGGTGGCATGGTGGCGCAGTGGGTAGCTCTGATGCCTCACAGTTAGGAGACTCGAGTTCGCTTCCCGGGTCCTCCCTGCATGGAGTTTGCATGTTCTCCCCGTGTCTGCGTGGGTTTCCTCCCACAGTCTGAAGACATGCAGGTTGGGTGCATTGGCAAGCATAAATTGTACTTGGTGTGTGTGTGTGTGTGCCCTGCGGTGGGCTGGCACCCTGCCCAGGGTTTGTTTCCTGCCTTGCGCCCTGCATTGGCTGGGATTGGCTCCAGCAGACCCTGTAGTTAGGATATAGCGGTCTGGATAATAGATGGGTGGATCAATGTTTCATTTATGTATTTCGCAAACCTGTTTATGGCAATACAGGGTCAATGAGGGAACGCCATGGCTCCATGGCCCAGGGCAGAACACCTGTCCAGTAGAGGGCACATTAAAAAAAAGAGCAGGACAAATCGAGGTCAGAAATAAAAGGCAAAGAGGAGACAACAAAGTCTTTTCGGATTCGGATCATTCAATGCACAAAACGTGGATTTACACGATAATGGACCATACGCTATGAGAATCTGTGGTCCCGGAACAGTTAAAGCAACGACAAGTTGAATTTCAAAGAATACACAAATCGGTCAGGTGTATACTGATGATCACGGAGAAGCGATGCAGATTTTAACAGGCAAAAAGAAAGGTAATGTATATATTCAGAGAATATCATTACACAGTAAAGGAGATCGTGATATGCCATTCGTATTAAAATGTTTAGCGTTAGAATAGTTTTTGCTATGACAATCAATAAATCACAGGGACAAACATGAGAAAAAGTCGGATTATTTATGAAACGGAAACGATATTCACTCACGGGCAGTTATACGTTGCGTTGTCAGTGTGTCTCCAAAAAATATCGTTTTTAATGAAGCTTTAAAGTAAAAGTGCAAATAATGAAATTGAAACAATTCCAAAGAAAAAAAATTAAAATTGCATATCCGATTAACCAAACACAGGGGTTGGCGAGCGATGCCCCCTAGTAATATAAAAGACACAAAAGGTCACCAGGCACCTCGCGAGACTTGTGTGGCCCTTACCAGACGCGGGTTCTGCCAGTGAACGTTGACCTTCTACAGACAGCTCTGTGTCTTTCCTACTTCTGTCCAATCAACTGAATTGACCAAAGGTGGACTCCAAACGAGGCCCAGGAACATCTCAATGATGATCAATAGAACAGGATGCACCTGGGCCAGATTTCAACTGATATAGTCATATATATATCCTCTTTAATAAAACCCCTGTGTGCTTCCAGTTGTCAGTGTGTGTGACTTCTGGTGAAGTGCGCATGCGCGGGGCCACACGGCACGTGTTCAGTCTCTTTCTGTGCATTCCCTGTGTGTGCAGAGAGAGAGAGAGAGAGAGGGAGACACACACAGGTGCGTGTGCGCGCACGAGAGACAGACAGACACGCAGGCCCGTGCGAGAGACAGACACGCACGCACACACACGCACGCAGGCACGAGACAGAGACAGAGACACGCACGCAGGCCCGCCACAGAGATTAGTGATGGGAAGTTCGGATCATTTTACCGACTCGGACCTTTGAGTCTCGTTCAGCAAAATGAACGAATCATTTTTTGAGTCATTTCGTTCAATTCTGTTTCCGGCTCAGACTGCATAGGTTAAGCTTATGGGGCTGTCACGTGATGAACGAACGACTCGAAAAACCCGAAGACTCGAAAGGCGCGACTGAACGAATCACTCCCACGAGACGACTCGTTCTTCCCGAGTCGCATTAAAATGGTGCTTTTCAACTGCATAGTACGGCACAGCACGGTTCAGTACAGCTCACCTTGGTTCGGCTCAGTTCGCGTTTCAACTGCAGTTTAGTACCGCTTTAGAGTGGGCGGGATTATTCACGTGTCGTTATAGTTGCGCCGCCTCTACTGGCGTGACATCATCGTAAACGTGCCACAAACAAACACACAACAATGGAGCGTATCGACGGAATGGTGTTCTCCATTCTCGGCATGTGGATGCTTTTACCAACGAGAGGAACGTCTGTACTTCTTCAATAGACCACGAAACAGCCATTTTTAGTTAAAACAAAATGGTGCATCCGAACCTTCGCTGGCTGTGCTAAAAATCTAGCGGGTCTGTTGTGTCTCGTGTCGCAAGTTCAGTGACGCAGTAATGACGATTTTCTCCGGCCAATCAGTGACCAGCAGAGTTTACACGTCACGTTTGGTCGGTTCGGCGCTTGGAACCTCGGCTGAGGTGGTACTAAAAAAAAGGACCAGGTACTGTTCCCAGTGGAAAACCCCCCAAAAGTGAGCTGAACTGAACCGTGTCGTACCGTACTATGCAGTGGAAAAGCGCCAAAAAAAGATTCGTTCAAAATGAACGAATCATTCAAGAACGACCCATCACTACCAGAGAGACACGCACGCATACACACACACACGCACGCGCAGGCCCGCGACAGAGACAGACACACACACAGGCGCACGCGTGCATTGTTGCAATGTTACTTTTCTTGGTTGTTTATTAGATTACGGATTTTTCAAATGTTCATTTTTTTCCCTGTGTTTAAAACTCATTTAAAAAAGGTGTTTTTAGCGAGCGGGTCATAAGGCTATAGCGCGAACTCTTGCAGTGTTAGTTTTCTCTGTTGTTCAAGGTTTTCTTAGTGTTATTCAATGTTTTTACATTTAGTTTACTATTACTATGTGCATTCAATGGTATTATTAACTATATTTGTGCTTAAAATCTTAAAAAATATATATTTACATACAGTTCATACGGTCTGGAATGGATTAATTGTATTCACATACAATCCTATGGGGGAAATTACTTCGGTTCCGCTGTATTACTGTCTGACAAAATTACAGGCATTTTACGGAAATACAAACCAGTATTACTGCGAGAGAAAATTAAAGGCACACAATACAGTGACGCATATTACAGCCACATACAAGGTCCCTTGCCATTTAATAGAGACTGTTCCTACTAATGTTTATGCACTACTGTTCTAGCGCCCGTTATTTGTCTAGTTTATATATACTGTAATACGCTACCGTGGCTGTTCGTTTGTCTGTCCGGGATTTTAAATCACCTGTAGCTCGCAAACCTTTTGAACCGTTTGACCTGAAATTTGGTTCACGTATACAACGTGACATCTACTATCCGCTTTCGGGGTGATGATTGACCTCCAAGGTTATTCCTCTTTTTATTTTTTTAAATTGTAGAATCAACTCTTGGCAACGGCCAGCAGAGCAGCCATGCAGCGCATGCGTACGGGCACCATTCTCATTCCCTAGCACCTTCTCGGTCACTTCCTCTAGCTCTTCATATCTTAAGTCTTGAATCTGCCTCAAGAATGATTTAAGTGCCAGCTTAAGTAAAAAAAAAAAAAAAAAAGAAAAACATACTAAGTAATTGCAAGACAAATACTGACTTTTAACTCGAAAAGATGCCGACGAAAGAAGAGAAGCAGCGGGCCGCTAGGGTGGAGAAAAGAAGAGCTGCTCAGGAAGCAACGTACAGAGGAAGACGATGAAAACTAGGAATGCTCAAGTCAAGTGTATTCGTTCGTTGTGCAGTTACTGGTATATTTATATTTCAAGTAATATGGGTTTGAATATTTGTGTCAATGTGGTATTTCATTTTTTTTATTACATTTTTATAAATTTCTACAAAAAAGTTCAAAATGGAAAAAATGAACTTAAATGATGTGGAAAAAAAGGGAAAATGCTTAATAATGCCCCTTGAGAAAGGCAGGATGTGAGACTCGCTGCTATCACCGGTAGAAAATATGGACGTGTGTGGCCACAAGGGCAGACCATTTGTGTTACTGACGAGTTTTCAAACATCCATAAGCATGGATTTCAGCTTCCTGAAAAGAAACTGAAGCTGTTTTAGATGTTTGTATTCAGTATTATTATTACTGTATTAGTGTTTATTAAGAAAACTTTTACAGTCGGCAATGAAAAATCAAGTAAGTATGACACCATGTTCGGCACTAAACTGAGTATGCCGAAGTCCTGAAATTTTAAGCTTTCAAATTTTATATGATCGAGTGTAGTGTTATATTTCTTTTGAACACAAGGTGGTGCTGTCTCACCACTGACGCCATTGACTCCTTCGTCTGTTCTATTTTCTAATGGGACGCTAAAGAGTAGAGTGGCAGCATCGGGTACAACAGAGATACCAGTCTGTTGTAGGGTACAAACGTGGCACAACCCCACGACCCATTAATGTCAGTCATTATACAGGGGTGAATCCAAAAAGTAAGGGCAGTCTGAAAATCACACGGTAACCACAACAGATTGAAGCTGACGCAATACGGCACATTTACGATGGCTGATGGGAAGTTCAAACACAAATAGCGCAGCACTCTGCCATTTTAATAGTCAAAGTCAAATATACATGGACACTCCACTGCGGGATTGCAACATCATTGAAAAACGTGGTGTAGTGAGATTTCTTTGGGCAGTGGGAGAGAGAAGCCTGCTTAACGTCACCGAAGGATTTTTGCTCAGTACGGAAATTAAAACAGCACGACTCCACGAAAAGTTTAGGAATGGGTAGAAAAGATTTAAAGGGGGAAGAACAAGTGTAACCGACAAAGCTCAGTCTGGCCGACTGCCAACAATCGTGCCCACAAGCCAGTGCTGGATTAACCAAATAAGCAAAGTAAGCACATGCTTAGGGTTTCAAGGGTAAAGGGGGCACCACAAAAATTTTTCATGGCCGAATTTATCACATAAATTATTAAATTTGTAGCCATTTTCAAAATTTAATGAAAAATGAATAATGCCTCCCTGTACCTCCCTATGCCATCACTGTTCGTAGATGGCGCCTTACACAGTGCGTTCTGCATACTGGTGCCATCTACGATGGGGAATGGTTATGCCCTTAAACGCCATGTTATGTCAAAATATTGTGAAAATAATTTGATTCAAAACAATGTGTTTTTATATTTTTAAATAATAGTTAATAGTTGATTAAAAATTATCACAGAATTGTGTTTTGTGAATTATCTGTTATTTAACTTAAAATACAGTGGCTGCAGGTTTTCATTCTAACCATCTTCTTCATTAGTGACCAGTTTTGGCTGCTAATTAACTTCTTTTGCTTTAGTTTTAATTAACTTGACTCAGGCCCCTTTGTTGTCTGTCTTTCCTTAATTAGCAGCCAAACAATAATGAGACACAAAACAAGTGACCAGCTCACCTGTGCCCATCACACAATATCTGAAAATAAAGAAAGGTCTGGTTGATCTCTCGGCTCACTAAAACATTTTGACGGTGTTCAAAAAACCGAAAAATTGTCAGTTTTGGAAATGTCTGCTGTGGCAGAATGAGAGCAGCAACAAGCCGTGGAATTAAAGAACGAGTTTAATGAACGGCAAGAATCGGCTTCTTATTAAGAGATTGGTGGGAGTTTGAAGCCCCAGTTTAGCTGTGTCACGTCTCATTTCTGTTTGGCTGTCATTTAACGAAGAAAAGAATCAGTTCAGAGGACTGAATCCTTAAACACAAGACTATTAAAATGAAGTATAAAGGAGTTAATTAGCAGTGAAAAGTGGTCACTGATTAGGGAAAGTGTTAGAATGGAAACCAGCAGCCACTGCGGCCCTCCAGGCCTGGAGTTCAAGACCCCCTGCCCTACTGTATCACCTACTCCAGACTCATCCAATTCCATATCAACCTCACAAGATTCATCCCAAAAGCCTGAACAAAAACAGGAATGTTAAAAGGACATATAATCCACACTTACTTGGTTATAGATTAACTTTTACGATGAAGCACGGTGAGCATTGGCCTTATTATCATCAGTGAGGTACTAGCAACCAAAAGCATGAAGCCTTCAGCTATAAAGCCATTTGGAAATAAAAAATATACTACTTACAGCCTTTAAATCAGTCGACCTTCTAAAGTGAAAATCTTCAGACTTCACAGAAAACATTCTGGCATGTTTGTACAACAAACCAGCAGGCACTCTGAGCATCGAATTGCCAGAAATAAGAAAGCTCACACAACTTCAGAACAGCCCGTCTCGCTTTGTGCAATAGATGTGGGCACCGAAATTCGAAACGAAATTCAAACTTAAAACATATTCCTTTCTGCACTCTCTTTACTAGGGCGGCACGGTGGCGCAGTGGGTAGCGCTGCTGCCTCGCAGTTAGGAGACCTGGGTGTTCGCTTCCCCGGTCCTCCCTGTGTGGAGTTTGCATGTTGTCTACGTGGGTTTCCAGTGCTTTGGCGATCCTAAATTGTCCCTGGTGTGGGGGTGTGTGTACCCTATGATGGGATGGCACCCTGCCTGGGGTTTGTTTCCTGCCCTGCTCCCTGGGATTGGCTCCAGCAGACGCCCATGACCCTGTGTTAGGATATAGAGCAGTGAAAGGCAACCTTTTTCGAGTTGCGGCGCACTAAGTCCAAAAATTTTTGACTGCCCATAAATAAAGTCATGACGACACAATCTATGGACAATCGCCAATAAAAACAGTTAATCTTACAAGTTTGAAAGACATTTTATTAATAAAGGAATCAAAGGATAAATCTTAAATTTAATTAATGTGAACGTTGAGATTGTTTTTCAGCACATATGAGATGGAATGCGAGGATCAATTTTCAAAAGACAGACGCGCATTTCCTTGTCATTTGAAGTCTCTCGCGTTTCTTAGACTTCCTTTCCGTAAGTGTTCCGTTATCTGTTTTTCCAACATAAAATATTTTTTTTAAACGTTATCTTTTTAATGAACCATAAGTTAAAAAACACTAGCAATTTTAAATATTTTACAAAAGTTTTCGTGGCGCCCCTACAAAATTCCACGGCACAGGGCACCGGTTGCCCGACAATGATATAGAGGTTAGGAGCAGGCACTGATACAGCGCATTGCCGCACCCACCACACCCATCACAAACTAACTCAGGATCCAGATTAGGACCCGAGTGCAGCCATGCAATGGGTGATACCTCAGCACCACATCAGTTCAGATGGAGTGGAACAGTGAGAGGTTTTTGTATGGTGGCTGGAGTGCCAGTTCTGCCACCAACCCCCTAGTTTTTCCCTACAGATGCAGATTAGCGTCATAGCCAGGACGGAGCAATTGAAGGTTAAGGGCCCAACAGAGCAGAGTCCCTTTTGGCATTTACCGAATTCAAACTGGCAACTTTCCGATTGCCAGCGCAAATCCCTAACCTCAGAGCCACCACTCTGCCAGGATATAGCCGGTTGGATAATGGATGGATGGATGGATGGATATTGGGTCCCAAGGCCAAAGAAAGGTTAAGAACCACTGACTTAGTTGGTATCTGCTGCCACCTAGTGTTATGTTATGTTAGTGTTACGCGTACCTCTGTTGTAAGTTGCTTTGGATAAAATCACCTGGCAAGCAAATAAATGTAAATATAAACCAAGTGTCATTTCACTACACAATCTGGTAAGTAGCTGGTTAAGGTGGTCATCCCGCTTCACAATATGGAGTGTGCCTTATTGAGTCTCTTTACAGGTCCTTTTGAAGGTCACTTCTGCTCAAGTGATTTTGTTTGAGTTTATACGATAGAGCTTTGGATTGGGGGCTTTGACGCCTTAGCTAAATCTTAATTACCTTTGTGACAGTTAAGATTTGTGAAAAGCAGTGCAGGCAATTCAGTCTGAGCCGCTAAAGAAGATGCGTATCTCCTGGTAAACACAGAGACGAGCCCAAGCCATTGAGACCCCCACTTCCTGTGTGTCATTTATGAGTCTGCGATGAAGGAGATGCAAGTGGCAGAAGCAGGCGCTCAGCCAAGTAGAAATGTGCTGTCTGGTCGAGAACGGCTTGGTAATGAACGGCAGGCCAACTCTGCGGACGACACTTGCAGCGCTTGCCAGAGGGGTGAGTCTTAATGATGGCCAGCCGCCTGGAGCAACGGTTTAAGCATACTTTCCACTCTGTGCTGGAGGAGGAGGAGGAGGAGGAGGCAGGAAACTGGCAAATTGGTCCCAGATCCGCTGGCAGGCTGCAGTCGCTCCTTCAGACTAATTTTAGTCGTCGGACGCACTCGACATGGGGCTCGATCTCTGAGCTGACCCTCCAGCCCACTGCTCTGACGGCAGGAGAGAGGCAATGGCTTCGGGTCTATGGTGTGGTGGGGGAGACTGGCTTCAGGCTGGGACTCGATTTGTGCGTGGCATGGTGATCGCAGCTCTGAGGAGATGGCATGCAGAGCGAGGGAGGCCTGGGCGGACGATTGGAGACATCTACCAGGTATGGCCTTCCTAAACGGAGGGAGAAGGGGGCCTGGGGCACTAGGGGATCATCACACCAGAGGCTTCTATCCATCCTGGTGTCCAGATTCAGGCAGTCATCATGATGTTATATCACTTAGATGGAAGGTGAGGGTGGAGTGGATGGTGGGTAGCGGGAGCATCAGGGCCAGATGTAGCAGTAAAAGATGCATTTCTGGTGGAACTTGAGGTCTTTAATTTAAACCCGTACAGTGTTTTGTGTTAGGGGGTGGGACAGCTGCCTGGTTGACTTACTCCTGATGGGAGACACAATGAGCCTCACAACTGGATTTTTGGGATCACAGTCCCCCAGTAATGTTTAAGGATCCTTTCAAGCCTCAGAAGACTCCAGTGCCACTATTGAACATCGTAAGGTGAAGAACAACTAAAGAAAACACAGGGATGGCTGAATGGTTGCTGATGCTGATCTTTTGACAATTATAACACCTTGCTGCTCCACAAGAGTGAGCGATGATGTGGGATGATGGGTGTTAGTGTGCCTGTACTGTAGAAAAACCTCATGGCGCAGAAGAGAGAGGGAAGACCACGTTTTTAATGGCAGGTAATGTCCACGTTCCTTTAACAAGGTATCCCTCTTCAGAGCCTACATTTAAGAGCAGATTAAAGTTGGGCCTTGGAGAGCAGTTGCAGAATATGTGTCCCTAAAGTGGTCTGCGGTCAGCTCACTGCTGATGATCGATCTGACTGCCAGTCTCTCCTGCCACCGTGAAAATGATGGATGAAATACCAATAGACCACCATAGAGCATGGTGGCATGCAGCTTGTGTGATGTTGGCAATCTGGTCAGTTCACTGCTGATGATCGACCTGACTGCCAGTCTCTCCTGCCACCAAGAAAATGATGGATGAAATACCAATAGACCACCATAGAGCATGGTGGCATGCAGCTTGTATGGTGTTGGCAATCTGTTGTGTAGAAATGTAAATGGTGCTGTGAAAGACATTTGTGAGCTTTGACTGAGTTAATGGGTTTTGGTAATGGAAGGAGTGTCTGGATGGATGTCAAATAAACAACTGCAGTGCCAATCTGGAAATGAATCCAATAAGCAGTTTCCAGTCTCAAAAAGCAGGTGCAGATTCTGGAAAAGAATACTAAATAATTCACTTTATCCACTGTCTCTCTCTCTCTTTCTTATATATACGTATAATCCTAAGCCTAAAAGTGCAATTTTCTGCAACGATTTTATATCACATTTTTATGTCACGTTTTTTGTCACGCTTTAAATCTGGCTTGTTTTAAAGCCTAAGTATATATGTATGGTATCATTCTTTTCAGAATTTATTGAACTTTAATATGATGCTGTTAGATTTTCAGATTCTTATTCCATTTTTAAATTATAAACAAAAAAATATCAAGAACTCACGTCCCGCGGGATGAGTCTTTGTGCCAAGAGATTTAGCCATACCCGGGGCTGGAAATAAAAGACAAAGAGTAGATGACAAAGACAGCTGCTGTACAGGCTTTTAAATGTTCGAAACGCCATGCGAGATTCAGATCACACAGCACGCCAGCAGCTGATCGAGCAAAGAGGAGGTAGAAAAAAAAAACTGTGTTTGTTTCTCATTGTATCGCCGTTTAAGAGGGGGTTTCGGAGGAGCAACTGCGTCTCCTTGGGGTGCGTTCAGCCCCCGTCTTCACAACGCGAGCGGCAGACACGTGAAGTGGCTGGCACATAGTGCAGGCCGGGGTGGTTGAGGAGTGAAGCAAGCAGGGGGGAACCCCCTAGTTTTACTATAACAATAATAATCACAACCATGATCATAGTGCGTACTGATTATAATCGTTACATACAGTCATGTGGAAAAGTAAGTACACCCCATTACATTTTTTTTTTTTACGTTTTCAACATGCAGTATGTGAACATATGAAGATTTGATCTTCATTTAAACAATATCTTTATTAATAGGTGATGTAATAAAAAAATGGACTCTGCAGTAATTTATTCAATGAAAAACTTAACAGATACAGTATGTCATTTCTGTCTTTGGAAAACGTTAAGCCCCACCTTGGCTGTAACAGCTGGTCTTACCTCCTCAAGTCGACATTTTTTCCTAGAACTGTCTGGCCATCTCTGACATTGACTAGAAGAAAGCTTTTCTCACTTTTCCATGCAGAATTCTTGCATCCATACAATGTTTGAGGGGTGTCTCACATGAACAACCTGTTTCAAATCCCCCCGGAGCATCTCAATGGGATTCAGATCCGGGCTTTGATATGGCCATTCCAGGACCCTCCATTTCTTTCCTTTCAGCCATTCCTCTCTGGATTTAGTGGTATGTGAAAGGTCCACTTTTCGTTGGAGCTTCAATGTTCTGACAAGTGATCTCATGTTATTCTCAAACACCCTCTGGTAAAAGGAAAAATTCACAGTGGAACCAGTGATGGTGAACTGCCCAGGCCCTGATGAAGCAAGGCAGCCTCAAACCAGAAAATTTCCACTCCATGCTTTACAGTTATTGCCAGGTTTTTCTATTGGAATGATGTCTTTGTTTTTCACCAAACATATCTTCGGGTACTATAGTCACATAACTTTACCTTTGCCTCATCTGCCCAGGTCACATTGTTCCAAAAGTCCTGGTCTTTGCCTAGATGTTTGCTGGCAAACTTTCAATTCTGCCCTGATGTTCTTTCTGGGCATCATAAGTTTCCTGCTGGCACACCTGCCATGTACTTGTACATCTAATTTGTGTGGCCCCTTTCTAACAGTAGACTTGTGGCAAGAGCAACCTGGAGGTCGTGCAGTGAAATTCTGAAGTTCCTGGAGATTCCTGTCAGCATTTTGCATTCTGCTTTCCACCTGAACTTGATTAGATGGCCTGGCATGGACAATTTGGCAGCTGCTTGAAATATTCTCCACTTGTAGATGATCTTCAGGACAGTGGAATGGTTGTTTTCCAATTGTTTCAAATCACTTCTCCAACTTATAGGAATCTCCAGCCTTCTTTCTGAAGGCCTTTTGATCTTGGCACAGTGAGAACACACACTTCAACAACAAAGAGCAAACCAAGCTCAGTGTGTGAGGTTTAAATAAGATAGCTTGAGACAAAGCCCCCTCTGATGATGTTCTCTAGATTTCCACCTGATGTTAAGTTTAGACATTTGAGGTAGTGACAAAATATAGGGGTGGACTTACTTTTTCCTAATGTGAAATTTGCATTCATGTCTGTTTAAATTATGCAGCGGATTACAAAATGTAAATGTGTTATGATGTTTGTTATATCAAGATACTGTTTAAATGAAGATCAAATCTTGGTACATCCACATATGTTTAAAAAGAAAAGAACATTTCATGGGGTGTACTTACTTTTTCACATGACTGTACATCCATTTTCTGAACCTGTATATTTCTGCAAGGGTATCCCAGCATCAGCATCAAGCAAAAACGTAGGAACTCATCCTTGATGGACTGCCAGTCCATTTCATGGTACACTTAATCACACAGCCTCACTCACACATGAGGCCAGTTTTAGGAGTTAATGTCAGGACCATCGCCTCTCTCTGTGAGTCAGCAAGACTAAGGAGATGATCACTGATTTCAGGAAGCAGCAGGTACGTGAGACCCCCAATTTATGTTTGGGTTGTGGCTGTGGAAAGCGTCATCCGTTTTAAATTCCTGGGGGTTACCATCACCAGTGATCTCAGGCAGACAAAACACGCTACAGTGGCCACCAAAAACGCTCGGGTATGTGAGGAAGGCCCAAAGGTCTCGAGCAGCCCTCATCGGCTTTTAGAAATGTACTGTAGAGCCCGTCCTGACCGGCTGCATGGTGTGCTGGTATGGCATTGGTTTAGCTAAGAACTGCTAGGCATTGCAGAGGCTGGTGAGGACAGCACAGATCTTCATTGGCACACACATATCATCTCTGCAGGTCATTTTTGCCAAGTGCTGTCTGGCAAAGGCAAAACAAATCATAAAGGACCCCAGTCACCCAGTGTGGACATTTTTCTCCATTTTCTTTGCTATGGAACTACTAACAGCAGAACTGTGAGATTTAGGAACGGTTTCCACCCACAGGTAATATGGCTGCCCAGCTGTCATATGTGATAAACTGTCTGTAATCAACCAAGTGAATGAAGTGCCAGAACTTCTAAGGTTGTCTTATATGTAGTGTCATGCTCAGTCTTATTTACTATTATTATTATTATTATTATCAAAATTAGATTTAAGTTTGTTTTTTCTTCCTGATGTTTTATGTTGCTTATTGTGTCTGCAAGGAACATTACGCAAGTACGAATTTCACTGTACATTGTACATGTGACAATAAGGGACCTTGGCCTTATAAACTCCGGCACTGGACGATATGCAGGAACCTATCCTTTGTAATAGTAGACATACAAACCAATTCACCCGATTTAAGGTTCAACTAACATGCATGAGGGATTCAGAGTCTCTGCAGAAAGCCATGCTGACACATACATCCATCCATCCCATCCATTATCCATCCCACTCACGGGGGTCTGCTGGAGCCAATCCCAGCCAACACAGGGCGCAAGGCAGGAAACAAACCCCGGGCAGGGTGCCAGCCACCGCAGGGTGTGACACATGCAGAATGTGCAAAATCCACACAGAGGGTGACCAGGCCAGGAATTGAACCCGTGTCCTTGGAGCCGTGAGGTAGTATCACTAACCACTGTGCCACTGTATGACTCCAACTGTGATTATTAGTTAATGTATTTATTTTACTGATGGTATATTTCATGTTTTGCATGGTGGCACAACAGTTATGTGTAAGAATTCTGGCCTGGTCACTGTCCATGTGCATGCCTGCGTGGACCCCTCTTCCACATTAGGGAATCCATTCCCGGACGGGTTTATCCATTCTCAGGAATTCGGGAATCCCGGGCACCCGGGGATGACACAGTGCACGGGCATCTCACATGTGAACAGTTTTAGAACGACCGACACTTATTTTTAATAAATCTGCTGCAATATGTTGACACCAATAAAAGACTGACCTTAACTACAAGCAGTTCATGCTCTCATATAAGTATCTAGTTAGTTGCGGTAATAAGCACAACGTGTCCAGCGTGCGGGCATCCAGGCAAGAGCACACATTCGTGCAGAGTACGCCAGCCGCTGAGAAAGCACGCTCTGCCTCCACTGAGATCAGATACTGATGCACTTGTTCTAAACAACACCCGCACTTGCCATTGCTCTGAAACACCGCCATTTCAGCTTTTACTGATGCATCCAGTTTCTTGTCATCATTCTGTGATGGCAAGTTTGTTGGCACGGCTAATGCGGATGCAACAGACTGACACATACTGTAGCAATTTCAAGTTGCTGTTCAAAGCTGTTGTCTGACAGACTTCAATGAAGTCAGCCCCGTCCCGGCATTCGTGAGCTGCAGAGTGCAGAATCCTCCCAGTCCACTGTGCTCAGTCTTAGTGGGAGCCGGGAGACTGACGACTGCTGCTGGTCTGTTGTTGACTGAATTAATCAGCAACACACTACACTGTGGGCCAATAAACCGCGCCACTTAATTATTTTCAACTATAACTCTGTTATTTCTTGATTGAGTTTTACACTTTTACACACTATATATACAAGCTTGGCCGTTCCCGGTTTCCCGGAATTGCAGCAGTTGTAAATGCGGGAATGAAAAATGTCCGGGAATCCCTGGCTCCCAATTATGTGGATTCCCTATTTCACCTGCTGCAGGTTGATTGGCAACTGTAAATTGGCCCCACATAAGTGAGAAGGGCCGTGTGCATAAAGCTACCCTTTGATGGGCAGGCTTCCCAACCAACACTTGGCCTTGTAACCTCATGCTGC
Source organism: Polypterus senegalus (assembly GCF_016835505.1). NCBI lineage: Eukaryota > Metazoa > Chordata > Cladistia > Polypteriformes > Polypteridae > Polypterus > Polypterus senegalus. The sequence goes on along the minus strand of NC_053165.1, from coordinate 13,792,515 downwards.
CAGGACAGGATCTGACCACCCACAATCCCTGGATGAAGTAGGCTTGTGAATGCTGTGCCATCTGTATCTGCTGTAATATTACCTGTCATAGTGTAATTATTTTAATTAAGAGACCTTGTCATGTACAACATAAGACAGCTGCATAAAAAACAAAAATTCTGCCATCTGCTCTAAAGCCCCTTGCCTGCTTGAACAGCTGTTCAGTTTTGTTCATTTTCTCTGCCTCTCATCTTCTCAGTATATGAAGACCATCAATGTCACCAACTCTCCTATGGATTTCACCAGGCCGAGATTTGATTTATCACCTTGTTAACTAACGTTGGCATAATTGAATGTGTTCCAGATGACGGAAGGAAGACTATGCCAGGTTCATCTGCTGGACGGGCGGAAGCTGGAGCTCTTAGTTCAGGTGGGCTTTTGTGTGTGTGTGTGTGTGTGTGTGTTTTTAATTTTTTTTGATCTTTGATGTTGTAAAGACGTATCTGCTTTTGAATCCTCGGACCCAAATGGTGGCAACCGTTTAGTGGCTTTGGATTCAGCTGCAGAGTACCTCAGCAAGGGGGTTGCTACCCATCAAGATCTGATCTTTTTCTAAACTTAGTTCTGCCACTGAGAGTGTTTGGGCCATCCGTGACAGAGTGGCAGACCAAAAATGTATTTCAAAAGGCAGCCACAGATAAAGGGCAGTTGATGGCGCCCTGTGACTTTCTAACTTCCCTGTCTTCTCTTCCCCAGCCCAAGCTGCTGTCCCGAGAGCTGCTCGACTTGGTGTCGTCTCACTTCAACTTGAAAGAGAAGGAGTACTTTGGAATAACCTTCATCGACAACTAGTGAGTAGGGGAGCCAACCGGCCAGAGTTGTTCTGGTAGTGCAGTCTGTGGGGAGCTGACTGTTCCTCGCTTCCATTTACCCGTCCATGTCCTCTCACTTTCGGGCTGGAATTCGTCAGTGCCAAGAGAAACTCTGATTTCATTTTTCCATCAGCCTCCAGTTTATTACCATTTGAGTCATAAGACAGCTTATCCACTGCCACTTGTTTTACTGCCTAAACCGGCTAGACAGAGAGACTTTTCCGATTTCCTTGATGGTTTAATATTTACATGTATATGTTTAGCAGGTTCATTTATCCTGAACTTTTTGACTCTGTTTACATCTGTAAGGTGGGCCATTTTGAGGCGCAGTGGCCCGTGTGGAATTTGCATACGCTCTCCATGTCTACGTGTGTTTTCCAGTGGGTACTCCAGCATTCCCATAGACGTGCATCTTCATTTAACGGATAGTGCTAAGTCAGTCCTCTGTCAGGGTGTGTGCATGCCAGGCCCAAGCCTCATCCAGGCCTGATTCATGCCTTGCCCCGGTGGTGTCGAGGCACTGGCTCCTATAATCCTGAATTTCATTAAGTGGCTCTGAGAAATTGATGTCATTAGGAGAGCGATTGGCGTTTATTCATCGGCTCTGCCATTTAGTCAGTCAGGTCCTCTGATATACTGTGTGAACGGCTGTGTTCCAATCAGAATGATCCATAAAAAAAAAGTGAAATTGTGACGTTCACACCAAACTTAAAACAACATCCTGCAACCTTCTGTTCCGGCAACAGAGAATAGCACAAGGAAATCCAAGAAAGGCCATGAGATGGCTGTCACACTACACCACTTTCATTCGGAGAGCTTGCCGCACTTCTCAATTTCAGTTGTTGGATCTCGTTGCCTTCAGGATGTCTGCTTATATGACTAAGAATTGCAGGGAGTGATGGATTATAAAACTCCTTAATGACTTCTCACCACAGTTTTAGATTTCTAAAGTATCACAAGCTCCATGTGTTTAGATAGGTACTATAGATAGATAGATAGATAGATAGATAGATAGATAGAGTGCGGTGAGCTGGAACCCTGCCCGGGGTTTATTTCCTGCCTTGCGCCCTGTGTTGGCTGGGATTGGCTCCAGCAGACCCCCATGACCCTGTAGATAGGATATAACGGGTTGGATACTGGATGGATGATTTAACAGATGGATTCCTGTACTTGGTCCTCCTTGCGTGGAGTTTTCATGTTCTCCCCGTGCGTGTCTGCGTGGGTTTCCTCCCACAGTCCAAAGACATGCAGGTTAGGTGCACTGGCAATTTTAATTTGTCCCTGCTGTGTGCTTGGTGTGTGTGTACCCTGTGGTGGGCTGGCACCCTACCCAGTGTTTGTTCCTGCCTTAGGCCCTGTGTTGGCTGGGATTGGCTCCAGAAGACCCCCGTGACCCTGTAGATAGGATATAGCAGGTTGGATACTGGATGGATAGATAGATAGATATGAAAGGCACTAGATAAATAGACAGACTGCGGTGGGCTGGCACCCTGCCCAGTGTTTGTTCCTGCCTTGCGCCTAGTGTTGGCTGGGATTGGCTCCCGTGACCCTGTAGATAGGAAATAGCGGGTTGGATAATTAATGAATGGATGGATAGATAGATCAATCTTTATTGTCATTGTCACTTTTGCAAAGGAACAATGAAATTAAAGGTGCAGTCGACTCAGTGTGAAGGATAAGAGTTAAAAAGACAAGAAGAGAGAAAATAAGAACAAACTGAATAGCAATAAAAATACTTTACAAAATATACATATTGCACTCGTTATATATACAGATTGCACTGGTTAAATGTACGAATTGCATTGGTTGACTTAAAGTCTTTATTGTACATTTAGAGAATGATATGGAGCAGTTTTATTCTGAGTTCAGGGCCGTGATTGCTGTTTTTAAGGCGGTATATCCTGGTTTTCATTGCTCTGTATTATCTCTTGCCCGATGGCAAAAGCTGCAAGAGGCAATGACCGGGATGTGATGAATCCTGTGACATGTCTATTGCTTTTTTGCGGCATTGGGAGGTGTAGATTTGTTCCAGAGTGAGGAGGTACAACCAATTGTTCTTTCCGCTGTCCTGACGACCCTGTGGAGCGCTCTCCTTTCTGAGGAAGTGCAGATGCCATACCGCACACACCATCCGTACCTGAGCACACCCTCGATGGAACAGTGATAAAAGGCAAGGAGCAGATTTTTGGGGAGTTGATAGCCAGCTAACATGCCACCTGATCAACAACAACAACATTTATTTATATAGGACATTTTCATACAAAAAAATGTAGCTCAAAGTGCTTTACAAAATGAAGAATAGAAAAATAGAAGACACAATAAGAAAATAAAAATAAGTCAACATTAATTAACATAGAATAAGTAAGGTCCGATGGCCAGGGTGAACAGAAAAAACAAAAAAAAAACTCCAAAGGCTGGAGAAAAAAAAAAAAATCTGTAGGGATTCCAGACCAAGAGACCGCCCAGTCCCCTCTGATCAAACTGGTGGCTTTACAAATGTTTCCCAGTGTGGAAGACAGGGGACGTCACAGGGTCCCAAATACTGGACACTACTGATATGAACATAGTGATGTGTACTAATACAATGATTTCATTTCTTCCGAGTATTTTTCAGGTTCTCTAGAATTGTTCCACACAGCACAGTGCACAGAGGGACAGTGAACCCTTCCTCTTTCTCCTCTTCCTCCCTACTCCGCACAAATATTGCCCACTGCCCCCAAGTTGAAGTTCCTTAGGCAAGGCAGAGTGGCTCTTTTTAAACCTGATCCTGGAAATACTTGCTTTTTGATAAATAGGGATACTTCATCCCTTTAGCTCCCCCTGGCGGCACCCATAGCACACAGCAGAGTTGTTCCATGGGACTATAATTCCCAGCATGCTCCATGGACTGGAAATTGGGAGCAGCGACACGAGAAGGCTGCTATCTAGTGTGTCGGAGCGGGGGTATATCCTCTGAAAAGGCTAACTCTCCTGGTCCATTCATTACTCTGGCCTTTCTTTCTAGCAAGGGATCAGCTTCCCACCTGTTCAGGATGCCACTTCATTCTTGTCCTTCTACTCCACCCTCCCTTCATGGCAAGGGACACCACAGGGAAAATGGAAATGGACAAACAGGAGGCACTGGACTGACAAGTCCCTCCACTTTTCTTCTTTCCTTGCCTGACACGCTGTCTGCACTGTATCTGTGGCTGAGCACTCATTGGTTATCAACTCTCAAAAACAACAAGGGGGTCCAATGTACAACTTGTGAAAAAATGATTTTGGTGAAGGCTTATTGCAAAATGTTATGATTGAGTCACTGGAGATGTTGCACTACACAGCTAGTGGCCATGCTGTGACAGTCTACTGTTCGCTAATATTAGATAGATAGATAGATAGATAGATACTTTATTAATCCCAAGGGAAAATTCCCATACTCCAGCAGCAGCATACTGATAAAAAACAATATTAAATTAAAGAGTAATAACAATGCAGGTATAACAGACAATAACTTTGTATAATGTTAACGTTTACCCCCCTGGGTGGAATTGAAGAGTCGCATAGTGTGGGGTCTCCTCAGTCTGTCAGTGGAGCAGGACGGTGACAACAGTCTGTCTCTGAAGCTGCTCCTCTGTCTGGAGATGATCCTGTTCAGTGGATGCAGTGGATTCTCCATGATCCTCACGGGAGGAAACCGGAGTACCCGTCTTTTACCAGAACTCACTAAACATAACTTCTTGGGGTCAGTGTGTTGTCACATGTACCGAGTACAGGAAATTCTTACTTGCTTCTGGTAATCAAACATGTAACAAGTTGTCATGCCACATATTACTACCATGCCTCAAAACGTCTGTCTTCCTTAGCATAAGTGTAACGACTAAATAATCCCATACAACAACAACAACATTTATTTCTATAGCATGTTTCCATACAAATGATGGAGCCCAAAGTGCTTTACAAGAAAAATAAAATTAGGCAACACTAATTAACAAAGAATAAAGTAAGGTCCCGTGGCCAGGGAGGACTTAAAAAAAACTCCAGACGACTGGAGAAAAAAATAAAACAAAATCTGCAGGGGTTCCAAGGCCACAAGACCACCAGTGGGCATTCTACCTACCATAAATGATCTCAATCAGTCCTCGTGGTTTTCAGGCTTCATGTGGAAGAATTTGATGATGATGATGATGGTCATGTGAACATCTGGCCTTCAATCCATCGATGTACCGACTGCACGGTGCTTTGATCAGGTGGTTGCGGTGCTGATCGCCACCACAGAAAACCGTGAAGAGAACAGCAGAGAAAATAGGGGTTAGTGCGGATTTTGGAGCCACGAAAAAAAATTGATAATTAAATGCTTATGCAGAATATCAGGGTTACACTAAAATGAAGCTCTGAGAAAGCCATGTTAAAGTAACTTGTTTTCAGCAGTGTTTTAAATGCTCCACCGTATTAGCCTGGTGAATTTCTATCGGTAAGCTTTTCCAAATTTTAGGTGCATAACAGCAGGAGGCCGACTCACCACTTCTTTTAAGTTTAGTTCTTGGAATTCTAAGCAGACACTCATTTGAAGATCTAAGGTTACGATTTGGAGCCTAAGGTGAAAAGCATTCCGAAATATAAGATGGAGCGAGATTTTTTAAGGCTTTGTAAACCATAAGCAGTATTTTAAAGTCAATTCTAAATGTCACGGGTAACCAGTGTAGTGACGCTAAGACTGGTGTGATGTGCTCGGATTTTCGGATACGCATTTGTGATGGTGTATAGTATACAGTACACCACAGTATACATCCAGATTCTAGGTGGTGAACTTTGCTTTACTTTACTTTACAGTGCAGACAGATGAGAGAGGTAGAGGCAAGGAAGAGAGACGGTAGAAAGAAAAAGAAAGCTAGCGATACATGTCTTGACCATGTTTGACTCCACACACAACTGCGAGGCAGCTTTCTCCACAATGAACATAATCAAAACTAAATATCGTCCCAGGCTCACCATTGAACACCTCCACATGTCTATGAGAACGGCTCTGACTCCATTCAAGGCCAGGTTTAAAATCCTGGCAGGATAAGCTAGAGCTCAATTCTCTCACTGAGCAATAAGGTGGGGCGATGAATATAAGAGGGGAGGAAAGTGAGCATTTAAAACTGTTTAAGTGTTAAGATGTGTTGAGGTTTATTATCTGTAAAATTGGTTGAGACTGTTGAGTCAAGATGTGAAACAGAAAAGAGGAAATTCAAGCTTTTTCTCCATTTATTTTATTTTTCTGAAGTTAAGCACTTTATTTAAACATGCACAATTTTCACATTGTATGTATTTTGTCTTATTTTGAAATGCAGCCCTACTTTTATTTAGTAAATTTAAGAACATTATATACTGTGACGGAACATTATACATATCTGCAGTCATACATGCAGTGGTGCTTAAAGGTTTGTGAACCCTTTAGAATTTTCTAGATTTCTGCATAAATATGACCTAAAACATCATCAGATTTTCACTCAAGTCCTAAAAGTAGATAAAGAGAAACCAGTTAAACAAATGAGACAAAAATATTATACTTGGTCATTTATTTATTGAGGAAAATGATCGAATATTACATATTTGTGAGTGGCAAAAGTATGTGAACCTTTGCTTTCAGTATCTGCTGTGACCCCCAATAACTTCAACTAAACATTTCCAGTAACTTCTGATCATTCCTGCACACCGGCTTGGAGGAGTTTTCGCCCATTCCTCCGTACAGAACAGCTTCAACTCTGGGATGTTGGTGGGTTTCCTCACATGAACTGCTCTCTTCAGGTCCTTCCACAACATTTCGATTGGATTAAGGTCAGGACTTTGACTTGGCCATTCCAGAACATTCACTTTATTCTTCTTTAACCATTCTTTGGTAGAACGACTTGTGTGCTTAGGGTCGTTGTCTTGCTGCATGACCCACCTTCTCTTGAGATTCAGTTCATGGACAGATGTCCTGACATTTTCCTTTAGAATTCTCTGATATAATTCAGAATTCATTGTTCCATCAATGAAGGCAAGCCATCCTGGCCCAGATGAAGCAAAACAGGCCCAAACCCTGATACCACCACCATCATGTTTCACAGATGGGATAAGGTTCTTATGCTGGAATGCAGTGTTTTCCTTTCTCCAACCATAACGCTTTTCATTTAAACCAAAAAGTTCTATTTTGGTCTCATCCGTCCACAAAACATTCTTCCAATAGCCTTCTGGTTTGTCCACGTGATCTTTAGCAAACTGCTGACGGGCAGCAATGTTTTTTGGAGAGCAGTGGCTTTCTCCTTGCAACCCTGCCATGCACACCATTGTTGTTCAGTGTTCTCCTGATGGTGGACTCATGAACATGAACATTAGCCAATGTGAGAGAGGCCTTCAGTTGCTTAGAAGTTACCCTGGGGTCCTTTGTGACCTCGCTGACTTACACGTGCGTCTTGCTCTTGAAGTGATCTTTGTTGGTCGACCACTCCTGGGGAGGGTAACAATGGTCTTGCATTTCCTCCATTTGTACACAATCGGTCTGACTGTGGATTGGTGGAGTCCAAACTCTTTACAGATGGTTTGGTAACCTTTTCCAGCCTGATAATCATCAACAACTCTTTTTGTGAGGTCCTCAGAAATCTCCTTTGTTCGTGCCATGATACACTTCCACAAACATGTGTTGTGAAGAGCAGACTTTGATAGATCCTATTCTTGAAATAACACAGGGTGCCCACTCACACCTGATTGGCATCCCATTGACTTGAATTTCATCTTCAAACTAACTGCTAATCCGTGAGGTTCACATACTTTTGCCACTCACAAATATGTCATATTCGATCATTTTCCTCAATGAATAAGTGACCAAGTATAATTTTGTCTCATTTGTTTAACTGGTTTCTCTTTATCTACTTTTAGGACTTGAGTGAAAATCTGATGATGTTTTAGGTCATATTTATGCAGAAATCTAGAAAATTCTAAAGAGCTCACAAACTTTCAAGCACAACTGTACATGTTCAGTTCTGTGTTACGTGACAATAAATATTGTCAAAACGTTTTTGAATTGTACTGAACTTATTTGATTTGAAAGTCTGGTATTGATTACATGCAGATGCTGATACAACTACTAGGCTACTTAAATATATATGATACTAAATAGTTAGACAACATGATCTTCCGAACCATTGCTTCAAGAAATTTTCTCTAATTGGACCTCTTTAGACTTTAGTTGAATACCCCTGGTGTATACAAATCAGCAAAACAAGGGTGCCAGGCTTCAAAAAGACCCACAAAGCAGGTCAGGTTCTTCACTAGATTCACTAGAAAAATAAGGTCCTGCAGCTCCAAACACCTGTAATGGTACATAAAAAAGAATAAAGAGAAAAAAATGAAAACAAAACCAAATTTTAACAACTCTGCACATTTTAATTCAACAAAGCTGTGTTCCAAGTGTTCCCAGGGCACCAAAAATGTGAGAGAGGGAAGAAGTGTACAGTGTCCCACATGAGATGCTAGAATGCTGGAGATCCAACAGTTGCTAGGGTTTGCCTAACCCTCTTTCAAGAGACAATGAGAGTGAAGTCAAAGAGGGAAAGCAAAAGGTGGCAACATCTCTGGCCACTAGAGGGCACACAAACCCAGAACGGAACAGATGGGACTGAGCAGGCAGCTGGTGAGGTGCCTCAGACACACCTGACCTTACAGCTTCAGCAGGAGACTCAGGGCTGGAAGAACCAGTAAGGGGGCATTCTAACCTGGTGTCCCAATAGCAACAGGAAGACTGCTCCTGACCCCAGAAGTGATATGGGGCTTGGCGACCGGGAATGGCATTCAAAGCTCTGTTTCTAGCAAAGGCCCATGGGAGGAGAGTCAGGCAAACAATCTGGTGAAAATGCTGGAGTTAGTGTTCAGTGCAGAGTTGTGGCGGGCAGGTTTATGAACCACCCCACCAGATAAATCGATGACTTTTAGTTGCTCTCGGAGAAGATGTAGGTTTGTTGTTTTGAGCGTTTATTCTAAATTGAGTTTTATCTGTTGTTGTTAGATATTTGTGGTTAATAAAGTTGTCTTTTTTGCACCATTTGCTTATTTTGTGCTGTTTCTGAGTTTGAAGCACTGTCACCTGGACCCATTTCTTGGTAAAACATCAGGCTTGGAGTATATTTTAACATATATCCTCCGATCCTTTTGCAGATTCAGTAATCCTTATATTCAAAGATACACCCCTATAGTTGTGGGCCTTGGTCATCTTGACTTCATGATGCAGCCACAGAGACGGATGTCTGACTGGATGAGCAGCCAGTTTTCCTATTTAAACATCCTACGCTAGCTATCAGCGGCTTCTCCTGCCCTTGAAGCACCCACACCTCTTACACTTTCAACTTGCAATCTGAACTGATTTTCATTTTCAGTGTTTCTGACGCTTTTTGACTTGCCTTAAGAGGACACCTTTCCAGTTAAAGGCTGGTCTGGCAGGAACATTTGAGTCAAGCGTTTGCAATTTATTTTTCTTAAGAAGCAACTGTAGTTAAATGGGTCACGCTGAATTTGTTTTGCCACCATTCCTTTACTTGAAACCCAAGTGTGTTTGCTTAACTGGGCGCTTTATTTGCTTTTTTGAACAAATAGGCAGAGTGACTCACGGGTGTCCTGTTGTGTTAACCCTTGTTGCTGGATAATAAAATAGAATGACTTGGAAAGGTGCCATTCAGTCCAATTGGTGTGTCTTTGGGATGTAGGAGTAAAACCCATGTAGACATGTAGAAAATGTACCAGGGGCAGAATTTCAATTTGGGACTCCAGTATGAGGCAGCAAGGGTAACCAGTGTCACATAGATAGAAAGATAGAAACCTTATTAATCAGGAAAGTAAACTGCAGGATTACAGCAGCAGAAGAAGAAAGCCATGAATAGGGTTGCCAGACGTCCCTTATATACGGGACATGTCCCATAATTGATCATTTTGTCCCGTGTCCTGTAATGACCGTTCAGGGACACCCAAATATACGTATTATTGGTTACTTTGCAAAAAAAATTATTAATTGCTGATAATAAAGATCGTTTTGTCTGTGCTGAAATTCCAAACAGAGAAACCTATCCCGAATTATGGTATAAATTCATTAAACACACTTCTCATTGACCTCATTTAAAAGATTCAGGATATTGGGACTCGAAAGATTCCAAATACAGTGGTACCTCAGGATACGTCCTTAATCCGTTCCAGATCCTTTGACTTATACCAAACAGGACGTATACCAAACACATTTTTTCCATAAGAAATAAAGAGAAAATGATTAATCCGTTCCCATGAAAAAAAATCCTATTGTTATTGGCATATTATACATTGATGGGGTTGTATAAAATAATTTAAACACTGCTTAATACTAAAATACATAAATACAAAAGCAATTAGATGAAATAAATGAAAATTTAACCTCACTTTACTTTTTAATAACGCCTTTGTTTTTCATAATCGTAGATACCGTCGTTCTCGGCACACATTATGCAGTAGATATGTCCTGGATACTCATGCCACCTTCATACTTTTCAACAATCGATACAAATTTAAACACAAAATCACGTGAAAATTCACAGAGAGTTATAGCGCGGGTTGTTCACTGAGTGCTAGCAACTGCCGTACTGACGCTTGTGGGCAGTCGCGGCTTTGTCTCGAGAGAGGGGTAAACAAGGGTAGCGCGCGAGTTGGACTTATTCCAAAGCGGACATATACCAAGGTATCGCTGTATTGTTTTTACAGAAGTTCTGAAATAAAAGTGAAACTAATGAAATAGCAACAATTCAAATAAAAAAAAAATCTTAAAAGTGTGTGTCCGGAAAACCAAAAACGGGGGTTGGCGAGCGAAGCAAGCAGGGGGCGAAGCAAATGTAGGCATTTACTAAGTGTAAAGTGATTAGAATTGCGCGTATTAGTTACAATTTCATGGTACAGTGTCAGTCATTGCTACAGTATATTGGCACATAGCGTCATTGTCTGTTAAGATGTCTGGTAGACCAGCTCAATACCATTGAGCACACAGGGAACAAGACCACCTCGGCAGAAAGGTGACTCATTACGGACCCTCCTTCGGAAACAGAGGTGGCTTTGTCCTTTCTTGCATGCAGACAGACACTGTGTTGGTAGTCCACTCAAGCCTGTCGTAGAGATGCCCTCTGTGGTACTTACAGTATCATTACAATATCATTATCGTTACAATATCATTACCACCTCTACATCTTCACCTTCTTTGAGAAGAGGGGACAGAGTGGGCTTGGCCCCGAAGTTCCATTGTCTTATGTATGTTAAGGTACGGGTGTTTCAGTTTGTACCATTTAATAAAGTCCTTCACTACTGATACACCCAACTACAGAGTCAGTCAAACAATTACACGGCGTGGCCACCATTTATGAAAGTGAAGGGGAGATGACATGATTCAGTATTGTACCTAAAGAGTATACAGGAATTGAGCCAGTACAGTTCCCTGTGGAGCCCCTGTGCCACGCATGACCCAGTTTTTTGGCCACACAAACTCTGGGTCCATTACGCAGGATGCTGTGGTAGCCGCAACCCATATTGACCGGAGTTAATCCCTCAACAGTATGAGCTTGTATGAGTGCCATCTGATGATAGCGTAACCATTCACTGATCTTTGAGTTGGTCTGATTAACCAGGCAAAGAGTTACTTTTAATCTCAGATTTAGTACTGTAAACGCAAAACTGTGTGGTGCAGTAGGGAGTCCATATCTTTAGAGATGCTTTTAACACTCCTTAACAGTCTTGTGAAGCACCAGAGGCATTTCTTTTATCCATATTAACAAGCAGGGCATAACAGGAGAGTGTTGAGTATTGATTGGATGTGCAAGTAAGAATTTCACCGTACTCTGTGCACGTGACAGTGACACTACATCCATTACTGCTAGCAGAACTGAAGTGAGCGCAATGAAGAGCAGACAGACGTACCCTTTCATTGTGGGCAAACTGACAAACATTACAAACAACAGACTTTGTGGCAATACCATCGCTTTTCTCTCTGGCCCTGTCCTATTTCGCTTTTAACCAGAAGATGTGTCTGTATAATGCATGAATGAACAGCTCCTAGGTTATGACAAATGTGTTCTGAGATTTTTCAGGTAAGAAAGACGTATATTTCTAGGTAAGTTAAATGTGCTAATCCTGGAACTGGAGAATAGATTAGTCTGTGCAAGTAAGAATTTCACTGCACTCTGTACATGTGACGATACTGACCCTATAAAGAAGCAGAAGGGAGGACTCAATCTACAGTACAGGCCGAAAGTTTGGACACACCTCCTCATTCAATGTGTTTTCTTTATTTTCATGACCATTTACATTGGTAGATTCTCACTGAAGGCATCAAAACTATGAATGAACACATGTGGAGTTATGCACTTAACAAAAAAAGGTGAAATAACTGAAAACATGTTTTATATTCTAGTTTCTTCAAAATAGCCACCCTTTGCTCTGATTACTGCTTTGCACACTCTTGGCATTCTCTCGATGAGCTTCAACAGGTAGTCAGTCACCTGAAATGGTTTTCACTTCACAGGTGTGCCTTATCAGGGTTATTTAGTGGAATTTCTTGCTTTATCAATGGGGTTGGGACCAGCAGTTGTGTTGTGCAGAAGTCAGGTTAGTTGGACGCTCATTTATTTTTCAACAGGACAATGACCCCAAACACACCTCCAGGCTGTGTAAGGGCTATTTGACCAAGAAGGAGAGTGATGGAGTGCTGGAAATGGTCATGAAAATAAAGAAAACACATTGAATGAGGAAGTGTGTCCAAACTTTTGGCCTGTACTGTATATGTTACATTTTGGGAGGCTGCAAGTCTTTCTTTGTTTTAACCAGTTGTGTTTATGCCTGGACAATCTTGCCGTCAATTGAGACACCTCTGTTTCTTTTCAGTGGCCAATGTAACTGGCTGCAGCTGGATCGTAGAGTCCTGGATCACGACTTTTCAAAGAAACCAGGACCAGTAGCCTTGAACTTCTCTGTCAGGTTAGTACTCTAAATGTGAAGCAGCGTGTGGGTGTGAAGAGTACTGCGGACATGTGTATGTCATCTTAAATGTAGCATGCCCTGTGTAAAGTAACTTAGCTATCGTTCTACACTGGTATTTTTTGTTGTTTGCCATATTAACTACAGCATGCTTAATCCAAAATTCAAAATGCTCCAAAATCAAAACCCTTTGGGCACCAATATGGCAGTCCCTGTGTTGTTTTTTGTTTTATTTTTTTTTACTGTTCACTGGATGTTGTGTAGATTGCAAACCGATTTATTCATTCTGTAGGGGACAGTTAACACTGTAGTTTACTTACTTACCGGCCATAAAGATAATGTCAGAAGTTAAGCAATCATCATTATCAGAATCGGAAAACTTTATTAATCCCGAAGGAAATTACTTATGTTACAACTTAACAACAGACAAGGGACACGTTACACTAAGAGCAAGTATAAAGTAATCAAGTAAATATAAATAAAGTACAGGGTGACACAGAAAAACGGGAACGTTTGAAATGCGTAGTGGCAGCCATGTACAGTTGGCAGCACTGCGGAACAGGGACCTTGAGCTGTAAACAGTCTCGCCGTTTAGTAATTTAGTAATCAATTGCAAGGCAATCAATGGCAGCTGTGCGAGAATTGTTCGGTAACCGTGTCATCTCAAGATTCGGTGACATTCCCTGGCCCTCAAGATCACCGGGTTTGTCTGTTTGTGATTTTTTCTTGTGGGGCTACCTTAAGAGTCGGGTCTACACGACTCAGCCAAGGACACTGAATGAATTGAAACAAAGAATTCAAAACGAAATTCGTGGTCTCCCAGCTGAGATGTTGCAGCGATCAATGGGGAACCTCAACAGCAGATTGGAAGAATGCATACGTACAGGAGGACGCCATCTACAGGATGTAATTTTCAGACACTGATAATTTGGATTACTGTCTCTTAAAAGGCAAGTTGTGGTTCAATTGCTGTCAATAAAATTTTTTTTGTTGGATTTCTTCTATTTTTATTGGGTTTTTCAAAAGTTCCCGTTTTTCTGTGTCACCATGTATAATAAATTAAGTATCAAACTAGAGTGCAGAGTGTTGCGGCTTAAGTTAATATTGCACATTCTGAGAACAAATAAGGTTATTCTCATGTGAAGAGAAGACAATTTATTGCACAAGAACAGATAGCATGTTGCATTTTTCAAGTATTTGAAAAACGTACCTGGATATGAAATAAAGAAAGAGGGTAATAGCTTAAAGTATGGCTGAGTGACTGGAAAAGGAGTTATAGAGTCAGATGGCTGTGTGGAGGAAGGATCTTCTGTGACGTTCAGTGGAGCACTTGATGCTGGTCAGTCTACTGCTGAAGACGCTCGTCTGTCCAACCACAACACTATGAAGTGGGTGATTAGCATTTTCGAGCCTAGACAACATTCTCTGATCTGCCACAGTTTCCATGCTGTCCAGTTTCTCTCCTACCACAGAGGAAGCCTTCTGAATTAGTTTGTTTAGTCTCCTGATGTCTGCCACTTTTATGCTGCTTCCCCAGCATGCCACAGCAAAGAAAATGGCACTGACAACCATGCGGTCATAGAACATCAGCAACATAGTGCTGCTGACACTAAAAGATCTGAGCTTGTGTAGGAAATACAGCCTACATTGACCCTTCTTGTATATGGCCAGCGAGTTCCTGGACCAGTCTAGCTTATTGCTCATATGCACCCCTAGATACTTGTACTCCTCAACTATCACCACCTCCATACCCTTAATAGACATTATCATTGAAGAAAAACAGTTAGCTATAGTGTGATTAGGTAATGAGGAAAGGGGCGCCAGTATTTCAAGAGCCATTGGGGTTAGGACATTAGCACAATTGTGAGGAGCACAGGCCATGCAGTCCAACAAGCTTGTTCATCCTATTCTCCTAGACTGTCTAAAAGAACATCATAGTGAGATTGGAAGGTCCTTAAAGGCCTACTCTCCATGGTTATTTATTCTATGTGTCTTTGGCTGTTTGTGTGAAGAAATTTTTTCTAACATTTCTGCGAACTCTGCCCGGAGACAACACCATCCAACCTCGGCTCCTTAGTGACAAGCTGACTGGGATGGGAGTAGATTCACACCTGGTAGCATGGATCGTGGACTATCTTACAGACAGACCTCAGTATGTGCGTCTCGGGAACTGCAGGTCTGACTGTGTGGTCAGCAACACAGGAGTGCCGCAGGGGACTGGACTTTCTCCGGTCCTGTTCAGCCAACATAAATCGGACTTCCAATACAACTCGGAGTCCTGCCATATGCAAAAAAGACACTGCTATGGTGGGCTGCATCAGGAGTGGGCAGGAGAAAGAGTATAGGAACCTAATCAAGGATTTTGTTAAATGGTGCGACTCAAACCATCTACACCTGAACACCAGCAAAGCAAGGGTGCTGGTGGTGGATTTTAGGAGGACCAGGTCCCTCATGGACCCCGTGATCATCAGAGGTGACTGTGCAGAGGGTGCAGACCTATAAATACCTGGGAGTGCAGCTGGATGACAAATTGGATTGGACTGGACTGCCATTACTGATGCTCTGTGTAAGAGAGGACAGAGCCGACTATACTTCCTTAGAAGGCTGGCGTCCTTCAACATCTGCAATAAGATGCTGCAGATGTTCTACCAGACGGTTGTGGCGCGCCCTCTTCTACGCGGTGGTGTGCTGGGGAGGCAGCATAAAGAAGAAGGACGCCTCATGCCTGGACAAACTGGTGAGGAAGGCAGGCTCTATTGTAGGCACGGAGCTGGAGAGTTTGACATCTGTGGCAGAGCGACGGGCGCTGAGCAGACTCCTGTCAATCATGGAGAATCCACTGAACAGGATCATCTCCAGACAGAGGAGCAGCTTCAGCGACAGACTGCTGTCACCGTCCTGCTCCACTGACAGACTGAGGAGACCCCACACTATGCGACTCTTCAATTCTATTCGGGGGGGGTAAACGTTAACATTATACAAAGTTATTGTCTGTTATACCTGCATTGTTATCACTCTTTAATTTAATATTGTTCTTTATCTATCTATCTATCTATCTTAAAAATTGCAACAAGAACAAAGGGTATGGTTGGAAATATGGTATTTTAAAGCAGAAACTGGGATCTACTGTACTAATTCCTTTCATAATTTTAAACACTTCAATCATATCGCCTATTAATCTATATTTGCTTAAACTGAAAAGATTCAACTCCTTCACTCTGTCCTCATAGCTCCAGAACCTAGACCAGGTCTCAGTCAGCCTAGTCAATCTTCTCTGGACTCTCTTTAGTGCTGTTATGTCTTTTTTATAATATGGAGATCAAATCTGTACACAGTTCTTCATAAGAGTTTTCACTAGTGTGTTATATAGCTTAGGTATAACCTCCCTTGACTTGTATTCTACACATTTTATTAGCCTTCCTCATTGCTTCTGTCCAGTGTTTTGATGACTTCCTGGTCCTTCTCATAAGGTGTACTTTCAAGTTACAGAAGTTTCATTTTGTATTCAAATCTAACATTTTTACTACTGTAAATGTAATACCTTACATTAAATGTAATCTGCCACAGTCTGCCCTAGCCAGTATGCTTTGCAAGCCCCTCTGCAGCAATCTGGATAATTCTGTGTTATCCACCCTTCCACCAAATTTGATTTCCTCTTCAGACTTAACCAGCTTTTTGATTATTTTCGTGTCCAGATCATTTGTGTTTATTAAAAACAGCAACAGCCCATCACTGCTCCCTGAGGGACACCACTTTTAACATCACCTAAGTCTGAAAAAGTTAGTGAGTCTACTCCATGAAGACCACTCTAATTTTGGGTGACTCAATAAGCTAACGTATAATTTTTGGGACATAAATGGGCAGTCGGTGGAGAAAAGAGAAAAAAACATGCAAATTCCACACAGTGTCTGAGCTGGTGTCTGAACAAAGTGTTCAGTCGTGTTCATCCTGTCCTCCTAGATTGTCAAACAGAACATCATATTGAGACTGGAAGGTCCCTAAAGGCCTACTGTCCACCATACTGCTTGGTCATTTATTCCATTTGGCTCTTTGTGTGAATAAAAAAAATTTCTAACATTTCTGCAAACTCTGCCCTTAACATGCAAATTCCACACAGTGTCTGGGCCGGGATCTGAACAAAGTGCCCTATGACTGTGAGGTAGAAGCGGGACGTGGTGCACCACTATAACACCATCCCATCATCTGTCCATTTTCTAACCTACTTATCCACTCCTGGGTAGTACAGACCTAGTGTTTATCCCAGCAGCAATAGGTATAAGGAGCCGGCATTGCACAACACATTTCTGCACACACCCACACACACAGTGTCAATTTACAGTTATGAATCAGCCTAATATGACATGCGGGGAAGTGGGAGGAGATCCAGATTACCTGAGGAAACCCCAGGAGCAAAAGCCACTCAAACAGAGGTCAGGCCTGTGATTTAGACCATTGACTATGTAGCTGTGAGACAGCAACCCAAACCACTAACTACACAGCAATACCAGCCTTGTGGCATCCAGTCATAAATATGTACAATTTTATTTACATTGAAGCATTTAGATAATTTCCATGTGTGTTTTAAACAGCTGAATATGTTACATACCCCATATCTTTTGAGTATTTTAATGAGCAAAAATAAATGAATTAAATGTTGGCATACATGCAAGAACCTCACCTTGAATTGGTCTCCATCCATCCATCCATTATCCAACCCGCTATATCCTAACTACAGGGTCATGGGGGTCTGCTGGAGCCAATCCCAGCCAACACAGGGCGCAAGGCAGGAAGTCAACTCACCGTAGATTGGTCTCCATAAAAATCCATTTATATCTTGCCAGTTCTAGATAGTTGGTAATTGCTTTCCTTTCCATTTTCAGATTTTATATCGAGAGCATTTCATTCCTGAAAGAAAACACAACAGTGGAACTGTTCTTTCTGAATGCAAAGGCCTGCGTCTTCAAGGTAAGCAGCACCACCTGCTCGACTTACCATATGCACCATATCACAAAAGTCACTTTCTCATTGTCCATCTCTACGATTGTTCTAAAACAAGTAATGTGGACCTCAAGTAGGTTAGTGGGCTACCAAGACCCTTCCAGATGAGTCATACTCCTATACTGAAAATAACAGACGACAGTTCACAAAGGTGTTTAAAATTAAATCAGTGGCAAGAATAAGAGGCAAATGTAGCATTCTGAAATTTGCTTAGTCTAATTCAGCATTGCTGGGGAGAGAATAAGAGAGAAAATACAGTAAAATTATGTTTCATAATGAAAAATCAAACTCCTCTGACACCTCTTCACTTCTGCCATTCATCTGTGAGGTGGTGGAATGCAAAGCCATCTGTCCAGCTTCAAGACTTCTGTGTCTGATCCTCCAAAGGCAGGAGATGCACCTCTGCGTCTTTAAGACTTTATCTAAGTCCTACAAAACAGAAAATTCAATAAAACTGATCAGTTCTGCTGCCTGGTGCTACAGGGAAGGGTTTCTTAAACTAGGGGTCTTGGGTCAAGGGTTTCCACCGTTTGGGTCGTGAGTTACTGTTGTATTTAATGGTAATCGGCCGCAATGAATCAATTGACTTTACTCCAACTATTGTCCTTGATTCTCTAACCTCCGCTGATATAATTGTCCACAATTCTCCAATACCTCCCTGCACATGTACGATCCCTGGGGCATTCAACAAGGAATGGGTCTCAAAGACTCTTAAAGGGGCAAGATTGGGTCTCAACAGAAAAAAAAAAAAGAAATACTGATATAAGAGATTCCAAATGTGCATTAAAAACTTTTCTTAGAGATTCAAATGTTTTTCATTTTACAGCCTTTAAATATAGATATTAAGATCCATGGTAACATTTTAGACATTTAAAGCACAGCATTAAGCACTTTGCAATTGTTTATTATTTAAAGGCAAACCCCCCTTCATCTTGACAGTAGTTTGGGCAGCTTAGCCTTCACAGATTACAAGGAGTTTAAAATTCCACTTTAAATGTCTGAACTAAAAGTTTACTGTGGGTATCACAGTATTCATTCAAAGACACCAAAATGTTATGTTCAAATTTTGTTAAATAAATTTAAAGTTTACAACACTGTTTGTTTACTTTTAAGTTCTAATTTTTATTTTTGGTGGTATAATATCATAATAGTTTTTTTTTTTCTTTTTCCTTTGAAAGAACAAGTGTCTTACGTTTGAATCTTGCACCTGATTGTGCACACAACCTCTGTGTGCAGTTTGAATATTCTCCCCATTTTAACATTGGGTTCCCTCCCACGTACCCCAAAACAATAATTTGCAACACTTTGCAGAGATCTGTTTTCACTGTTACGTGATGTCATCATTCCTTTCGAAATGTGTGTAATTCCTTCAAATGCAGAGTGCCACAGGCTGTAACTGCTGCACCTCTAGTGTAGTCCAGTCGGCTCTTGTTCAGAAAGCGGACACCACTGAGGCCTGTGCGATATATCGAGTGGCACGATATGAACAATATTTTTTAATGCATCGTTGAAAACAAACCTATCGCGATATATTATGTAATATGTTTTATTAAACACTACAAGTGTGTAGTGCGTTATTTCTGCTAATTGGAGCACATCCTAAATGCAGTCATTGCGATTAAACCCCGCCTCCTGCTTATCTTAAACAGTAACAACAATGGCTGAGACGGAGGCAGAAACGAGTATGGCTATCAGCGATGATTTAGTGCTAAAAAAAAGGTACAAATGTGACCTTCGTTGTTTGGAAATGGTTTGGCCTTAGACAAAATGATACAGAAAGACTTATATGTAAACTTTGTAAGAGAGAAGTAGGAACGAAGAGTGGCAACACCTCGAACCTCTTGAATCATTTGAAAACAAAACACGTTACGAAGTACCAAGAATGTATTAAACTTCACGAGAACTCTGCTCAAAACGCAACGAAACACATCCCTGCCGCAATTGCATTAATGAGTATATTTTGGTTTATGCCTATGATGTAAAGTTGTAAGTTTGCAATTACATGTAAATAACTAAACAGCAATATAAATGTGTGGCTTCTTTTTTAAGTAATAATATATAGGAAAAAAATATCATTGCATATCGTATATTGACTTTTGGTCCAAAAATATGGCAATTTGAATTTTGAGCCATAACACCACTTGTTTTTAAGATTGGGCACCTACTCTAAATTTTTAAGATTAGGGACCCTGGTGTACCTGGCCTTACCCCCACGACCCTTAAGTTCAGAGTTTGTAGTAGGGGTAGGCCAGTCTAAAATAAACAAGAAGGTGATGGCGTCCGCTTTAGGAACAAGACCCGTCCAGCCTACACTAATAATCACAGATACGAGGTCACGTTGGACTCAATACACAAACCAGCGTTGAATGGGCTTGGCATGCACTCGACACAAACGGTAACCAAGCTTTTTCTCCAACCCAGCGTAGTGGGGCACCACTGCGCCACCGGGCCGCCCATTGTCCCACTTTATTCTAAAGAAGAATGTTAAGTATTAGTGCGACACCAGCGCCAAGCGGTACACATTTAGACTTAGAAGCAATAACAGAGTTGAGGTGTACAACACGGTTTACACACAATTGCTTGCGACGGGAAAATATTCCTAGATAAGAAGAGATACTCGGCGTATTACGCAGCCAGACTGACAGACTTATTATCGTAAAGTAAAAACCTGCTCTACCAGGTCATACCAACTGTTATCTTCAGTATGGGTGTTGTAAAAAAACAAACTACGCCAAACATGCGCTCACGGAGCATTTTGTGAAATGTATTTTGGGCTTATGTGTGTTATGAAATATTGTCAAAGTTAGACAGATAACGTCGCCTCTTTTCGCTATTCTGAAACGCAAGAATGATCGTTCACAGGTTGGATTGTGTACCCCCTTGTAACAAGATGGTTCAGTCTAACACCGAGTGGAACCTGGAGGTACAGAGCGCGGCACCCCGCCCCGCCTGCACTCCCTCCCTCCGGCAATCTGTGCTGGTTACTCCCCTTGCTTTTCATTTTTATTTACAGTTTTTTTTTTCTTTCCCTTGTCTACAGGAAGACATTGAAGTGGAAAGTGAAACAGCCTTCAAGCTCGCGGCATATACTTTGCAGGTGAGAAGCAGTCATTAGAGTTTGGAATTGTTACGAACCTAATAAAGTTGGAGTAGACCGTTTGTGTTTGTGCGCACGCGCACGCCATGTCGCGGCTGTGCCAGGGCTGCGCAGAATGGGCTGCTTGCCGTTTAATTGTGATAGGATGTCTTTTGGCTAGATTGTGTCGTCGCCCTTTGCCCGGCATCAGTCACGCGAATGTACAGCTTTCAAGATCTTGCAAAACCTCGGTGCTTGACTTTCCCGCTCCAACAAACAAGATTATGTTGTATACATCAGTAACGACTTAGTACATTTGAAAGAATCCGTTAGACTTTCTCGTTTGATTTCACGTCTGTAGAACAGGCGGTGACTATCAATATTCTCAGTTGTCTCTTTGGGTTCTCGACCCGGAGGTGGTGCGAGTGTGTTTAGTTGGGGGGTGAAACGTGGGCGGACCCCAATACCACTACACACCGTAAACAAGACACCGCTGATCGAATTGTGCGCACTGAAAAGCAGCCATTCAGAAGGAACGATGTTGTTTTGAGGGACTCTAATCAGAGTCCAACAGCCTCATCCACTAAACATATTTTAATCTCTAAATCGCTTCGCATTTTCCTGTTATGTCATGTTAACTAATGCATGAGCTCCTGTTTGTTCACTGCAATTTTTTAATCTAAAATGTCACGACGAACAGCAGTAAAGTCACCATTGGTGTATTACAGTTAGCTGCTGATTATTGTTCTTATTCACATTAGAGTACGGTCTTGTCTGTATTGATTAGCAAAAGACAAACCTGGTTGATCAATTCCCACATTATAAAGTAAGAGTTAGATTTTGGCTTTTGAACCTCCAGAAATAATTTTTGTTTTTCAGTGTAGCTGTACTTTCAGTTACTTCGCACACAAACAAACTTTACTTCTTATTGCTCTTTTGTTGATCAAGCATTTCTTGAGCCCTTTTACAAGCTGAAAATTTTCCAGTAATATCAATCTGTAACATTCTGGTTTTAAACACAACACTTTGTAGTGCACTGCCTGGTATAAATATGTGCTGTGTAAACTAAAGCTGAACTATGTATCATGACTTTTATAGCTGATTATCTCTGATCAGCTTCCTAAATTCACAAAACTTCCTTCTTTGTAGGTGACAGTATTTCATGGAGGATTTAAGGCTAGCCAGTTTAAATTTTTCAAATTTGTTTGGGCATTTTGAAGTTGAATATGTTATGGGTTGGAATCGGTGTACAGTAGATCATATATTCATCTGTTATAACTAATGCAAGACATTCTACAGAAAATGGATGGTCATTCTATCACAGGGTGCAGTGTGCAAAACAGAATTTCATAGTAGAATGAACGTTTGGTATGAAGCTGCATTTTTAAATTTGCATAAGCGGAAATTGTAGTGATCAAGTGCAGTACACCATCTGCTGAAATTAACTGTCATTGACTCGTATTATTGTAGCCGGACAATCCATAATTAATAGAGTATCTATCTATCTATCTATCTATCTATCTATCTATCTATCTATCTATCTATCTATCTATCTATCTATCTATCTATCTCTGCCTACTATACAATACTATCTATCTATCTATCTATCTATCTATCTATCTATCTATCTATCTATCTATCTATCTATCTATCTATCTATCTATCATGCTCCATTGTGCACAGTACACCAGACGGAATAGTCCAACCCTTCATGTGAATTTCTATCTAACTGATCATGGCTGTTAGGTTTTTGTAACTAGCTTGCATTTTGTTCTGAGTTCTTTTCGGTCCCCCATACCAATGTTTACTCGATTATGATTTTGTAAATTGCTTTGAATGAAAGTATGAGGAGTAGTAGTACTTGATGAAAGTAGAGATCTGACTAGTCATCTTCACTAACTGAAGACTAACTGCTGATAATGTGTACACTCAAATGGTAACCCAGTTGTGAAGCATTTTAAATATAGTAATGCTAGAATTAGTTTATTGTTAATGATCACACATATTTAAAGGTTCCAAAAAAGTGTTCTTTGTGGTGCAGTTTGAATGTTTGTCAATTATTAGATCAAACTTTGGTTATTTTTAAACATTATGTCTACAGTAGTTATGACATGTATGAAATTGTCAGAGTGATTTCTTCTATGGACAGTGAATAGCATGCCACATTCATGTTAAGAAAATAATAAGTTGATCCGTTTCTTTCATTAATTTCCATGAACACTGAATGGTGCACTTTTTATTAGCTTTATTTTGCTCACTAAGTCTTTGATTGCCTCACATGCCCTTGGCTTACATGTTTAGTATAAAATCAAACAGTTATCAATCAGTTGACCAGTCTAGCAGTAACAACAAAAATTAACCATTTGCAGATTATTGACAATCTATTTGAATTATTAATGGTAGGCTGTTGCAAAGACAGTCTTTTCACAACTAATCTGAGCCGTGAATATAATTGAACCACCCATTCCCATAGTTCCCAGGTTGGCCTCAAAGTCCAACACCCACATAGCTGATTTACTGCCTAGCTTCTTCCATAACTTGCATCTGTGTTTCATCTGTCTTTTGTGCTGCTTGTCATCTGGTGCTAATGACATTGAAATCACAATTGGCATTGCTTGTGTCAGTCACCTAGAAAGAGTACTATAAGAGTTAGTCATTTATATATTACCTGCTGATTACACCTTTATTACTCAAGATTGCCTTTATGCCCACTCCAGTGTAGGAGGCCAGCCTTTAGATTATATGTACCAAGGTGCCCCCTGCCCTGCTGTGATTTGTGTAAGTGGAATGTGTCATTTGCATATTTCATGCTACCCCCATTGGAATGTGCTATATCCATATATGGTTCATTGGCTGGATGAAAAGTCCCTAAAATATCTCATAGACACATTGTCTGCACAGTTGCACTCCAGGTGTAGAGCCCTTTTGTTTCTTTAGAAAATATGGGAAATTTGTGATAGTTTTTTTTTTCTTTGCCTTCAAGTTTTGGTGTTGACCAATAAACCAGAAAAGGCAGACTCTTTTATAATCATACAGTATCTGGTTATTTATTGTTATTTTTTTTTTCAACTTGTTTTTTTCTTCCTTTCAGGAAGCAAAGGGTGATTTCAAAAGGTAAGAGTATTGAAAATCTAGAACATATGATTGCTTGCCATTCGACTTTACATTATTGAATATGAACTGCAGTTATAAATGGCATCAGATAAAACATGTCTTTGATTTGTGTTTCATACTTGAAGGTTTGTGAAGGGCTTCTTCAAGATTCTAGTTCTTCAGATAAGAAGTCTGTTTCACACTAGCACTCAATTCTCTTTGTAGTATCAAAAGTTCTCATCAAGGCTGACACTGTCTTCCTATCTGTATGTAGGTGACTTTGTAGGCCTCTCTGTGTGGAAAGATGATGTGTGAATTACATGGAGGTTTCACAGTTCCTCTCAAATATCAATTGTATGATTGGAAACCATTTGAACTTAAGAATCAATGCTTTAAAACTGAAAACAGAAGTGCCATAAATAAATGTAGAAACATAATATCCTTACATTTGTGAAGGAGACTAGAGTACTCTGGGCATTCCCGTAGAAACGGCCCATTTGGAGAGACCAAAGCAGTGTACTGGGTGTTTCCTCAAACTCGTTCATTAATTTTCTGTAATCCTTTATTCTAAAGTGTGGAATCTACAGTAGATAAATCAATGCACCATAAATGCTTTAATGTTTGGGCTTTGTTTCACAAAACAAAGTTATTTCTTACTCTCTGATATTAGGATTTGTTGGTAAAACATCAAAAAATGTGTCACATAGGATAAAAAGCATAGTTTTCTATATAAATAAAACCAACATCTTGTGTGTCCAGCACATACTTTTCCATGCATAAAATTGTAATTGCGATATTTTACCTCAATGCAGTAAGCATCTAAGGTATATTTGAAGGAAAAGTAAAAGTGATATCATTTTAATGCACATCTAAAAGTTGATAGTGGTGTCTATGGTTGTGTTAACACTGTAGTGTGACACCTTGCTCACAAAGTGGTTTTGTGCCATGTTGCTGGTACTACAGTGGAAGTAACAGAAGTATAGTACAATTCTTATTTGCATGCCTGACCAACCTACGACGTGACACCAGTCTCCAGCACCATGATGAACACAATTTTATTATAGCATTTATAGGGTTATGGTGTCATTATTGTTGAAGTTCTTACTTGCATGTGCTAATCAACATGGAACACGTCGCCACTTTCTTACACCGTGAGTAGTGACTATAACAATCTTCCCTTGAAACTTGTCTTCATTACCGATAAAATGTATTGTACAATTTATTACATCATTGACAATAGGACTGATTTCATTCCAGTTAAGTATGTTAATTCATTTTACTGTATTGAACAGAATATTCAGACTAGCTTAGCTGACGTACTCCTTGTCGTATGTTCGGTAATACTCTCGGTTCCTCAAGCTTTGTGGAAAAGATGCAAGTGTTGTCGATTTCCTCGATACTAAAGATGTTCTATGCAAGACCACAGTTTTCTGCTTTCTAGAAAATATGTTAGATTAGCGTGACTGGGGTGAGTCGAGGAAGCCTAATTCAAATAAAGATATAAACACAAGGCCATCTCATAGCTTTATTTTGATCAAACTAGTTTCTTGATTTGTTTTTGCCATACCTACCTGTAGTGTGCATTCAGAACACCCTAAAGGCCTATGGTTGCTAAGTTCGTCTGTGGCAGCTTTCAGAGTTTTTATTTTTACTGTTGCAGCAGACATGGCTTGTCTTCAAGCCTTTTTCTGTTTATTATGCATTTATTTCCATTATTTCTGTCTAAAGAATCCATCCATTTTCCAACCCGCTGAATCCGAACACAGGGTCACGGGGGGGTCTGCTGGAGCCAATCCCAGCCAACACAGGGCACAAGGCAGGGTATCTGAAGAATACTTGTTCAAAAGTGGAATCCTCCTGTGTGAGCAGATGTGGCTATTCTGTTAATTCTGAGTAGTTAATCACATTTTATTCACAGTTACAATATTGGATTGTTTTCACACAAGGTTGCATTCCTCCTATAAAAGTGAACTTTCCAGATAGCATAAAGCAGAAACTATTTTTTTATTTAGTGGAAGAGTCAAAAAATGTCTAACTGTAACATGCTTTACTTTTTTTTTTTTGATAGTAACAAACAATACATACTTTGATGCTTAAGCATCCTTGAAGAACTTACTTCTGGCCATTACATATCCTTCTATATAAAAGAGGTCAGGATTGTCCTTCCGTCCCGTGAGTGCTACGTGTGGAGTTTCACACACGCCCCGTCCATTTTGCAATGCACGATGGGATTTGTAGTTTGTTTTTTTTTTTTTTTCCCCAGGTAAAAGATGATTTTCTACTCCAGACTGTGCGATATCTTCTTCTTCTTCTTCTTTCTTACTATATAAAAGCGGTCGAGATTGTCCTTCCGTCCCGTGAGTGAAAAGCGTAGCGGTATTCCGCTTATCACAGACTTACTACTTGCAGCTTGCGGTACGAAGCGACATGATGTGAGCAGAGTTCTGCTGCTCTCATCGTTCCCTTGCTTTTGTGCCCGATGCAAAATTAGACAAAATTATGTCTCTGGAAATAATTAATGTTGATGGAGTACAAATGCCACACCGCATAGTAAATATCAGGGGGGTTCAAAAAGGCGACCTCAATATAGAAAAAAGGTTTAAATTTCATCACAAAAATAACAGAAACTACGAGTATTAAAGTAATACCGCTCAAATGCAATATAACCAAATTAATGAGTTTGTATAAAATATCAAATTGATCTACATATTGAATTGCCTTAAGAAGTGGTCAACTTAAAAGTCGGTCGCCTTAAAAGGCGGGTCAGCCTAGTAAAGATATAACGGAGGTTAAGACTTGACGAATGGTTGAGAAGAATTGATCAGTGCAGTAAATTTAGGACAGTCATGGCATTTTTTAAAATAAAGTTTTTTTGTGAAGGTCGCCTTTTATTGTCTGTAAAAAAGAGATGTGTATTATTTAGGCATTTTTTTTATCTTGACCACTGTTGGTATCTATTGATCCAGAGTCCCAAGAATTTCTTTTTTTACAGTGGCTGCTGGGCTTATTTATATATTTTATTATTGGCTGATTTTATTCCCTTTTCTTGGTTTTAACGGAACAGTTCAATTAATTATGTGTTTTGTTGCAGCTATTTGGCTGCAGTCCCATTAACGACTTCTCTATAAAACTCTAAAATGTTTTTCTCATCATAGTATTTAGTGCATTTTTTTCCTGTGCTTGCTTAATGTTCTAAACTCTTTTGATTACTTCCCCTTTTCTTATCCAAGAAAAGAGCTGCAAATACTGGGGTAGCTAATAATCGAGTGGCTAACTTGGCCTCTTGCCTTATGTATTTTAACTTAAAGTAGGAGGAATTACTTACAAGGAGCATTATTATAAACAAGACATTCCAGTAACAGCAAATGAAGAAACTGACTTAAGCAGAAATGTGCAGCTCTACATCAACCCAAGTTTACGACTCTTTGATTGTATACTGTACTTCTTCTTGTAGCTAGATGCTCTGCAGATGTAGAGATTTCAAAGATGTCAGTCATAATAGTGGAAGTACCACTAGAGAATGTTCTTATGACTGCTCATTCAGGAAAATACTTGTTTAAGGGAGAATATAAAAATACTGTGTGGTTTTAGTTTAGAGTGTGTGGGAGGGTTTACTATTCAAGTCATAATCAATCAATCAACATTTATTTATATAGCACATATTCATACAAAAAATGTAGCTCAAAGTGCTTTACAAAATTAATAGAAAAATAAAAAGTAAACATAAGTCAACATTAATTAACATAGAATAAGTAAGGTCCGATGGCCAGGGTGGACAGAAAAAACAAAAAAAATCTCCAAAGGCTGGAGAAAAAAATAAAATCTGTAGGGGTTCCAGACCACGAGACCGCCCAGTCCCCTCTGGGCAATCTACCTAACATAAATCAAACAGTCCTCTTTGGATTTAGGGTTTTCATGGAAGGACCTGATGATGATGGTCACGTAGACTTCTGGCTTTCAGTCCATCAATGTTGGTGCATCATGATGCTTTGAGTAGGTGGTGGTGGCGCAGGCCGCCACCACAAAGAAACAAAAAAACCGGAAAAAGAAACAGAAGAGAGAGAAACAAAGAAACCGGAAAAAGAAACAGAAGAGAGAGTAGATATTCATAACATTTTCTAACCCGATTGATCCAGCGCAGGATCGTAAAGGACAAAGTCTGGTCCCAGCAGAAGTGAGCACAAGAGGAAAACCAGTCCATCAGACGGTCCGTTGCATGCACATATCGTCTTCAGGATGTAAGAGAAAGACTAAAGTACTGAAAAAATAAAACAGTAAAAGGGAGAAACTACGCATGAATAAGACTGGATATGTGATTTAAACCCAGTCTGCTGGAACTGTCATAAAACAGCACTAATCATTTAAGGAGACCCTCTGGATCAGGGGTCTCCCAACACGTTGCTCGTGAGCTACCGGTAGCTCACCACCCCTTTCCAAGTAGCTCGCCAAAGGTTTAATGAATCCTTCATAAATTTAAAAACTTGATTAGTCAAATTAGGGGTGGGTGATCTTTCCAGAAAATCATATCACGATCCTTTTAACGCAAAATCACGATCCACAATAGGAATTGCAATCTGTGTTTTCAATGTGCCATACACTTAAATGTTGATTTATTTTGTTTTATAATTGTGTCTTTCATTTTTCTATTCTTTAATATGTAAAGCACTTTGAGCTACTGTTTGTATGAAAATGTGCTATGTAAATAAATGTTGTTGTTAAGAGAATATCTGCACTCAAACTCATCAAGACCTAAATGACACTTTATTTTAAATATCAAACAAAGTTGAATTCAATTGTTCTCTCGTTCGCTAGCAATGCGGAGTTAAGGAACACACCCCGAAGCTGGCGAGTGAGTGAGGAAGGCCCCTCCCTTCGGCCCTTTGTGAGGATCTCGGATTCGCGCAAATAAATCGGTACAGCAAGCGAACTATGATACTTGGTGAAATGACAGAAGTCGCAAAATCAACCGGAATGTTCCAGCAAATTATAAGAAAAAAAAAAAAAACAATCTAAATCCTTTAAGTAGTTCTCTCGTGAAAAGCTGACAGACATGCAGACAAACATTGGATTTTATATATTATATATTAGTAAACCTTCAAAATAATGTGCAGTTAAAGTGTCAACAGCATTCTTGGCATTTCTGGAGCTTAGTAGAGCCAGACAAGTATAAGAAACTTCACCAAGCAGCTCTGAAAATGTCTGCTTTGTTTGGGTCTCCATACCTCTGTGAGTCTGACATGAATGTCATGAAATCAAAGTTCAGAACAAGACTGACAGATGAACATTTAAGTGACTCCATAAGAGTGAACCTCAGTGGCTCCACTTCACCATACACTTGCCTGTCTTGTTGACTCCATGCTGTGCCAGTCATCTCACTAACTAAAAAACGCATCACACATGCAGCTGGACATGTGAATATTCGTGTGAAGTGGAAACGGTGGCATGGAGCAAAATGACAAATGAATAAGTCATATCTGTGTATTTGGAATTGCATTGTTTTGTTTTGACAGCATTCATGTTTTAATTCAATAGTGCGAGATGTACAAGAAAATGCATACTGACATACAAAATGCACTTGCAGGTCAGCTAAATATTTTTTGTGATGTTTTAATGCAAAATGTGAGTTGTGGACACCAACATTTTGTAAATGTTTGGGCAAAACAAGCTTACTCAGTTTGTTTGGGTTGAAATAAGCTATGAGAATAAACGTTAGAAAACATGAGTAGCTCTCGGCCATTTTCATTTTGTAAAAGTAGCTGTCGGCGGGTAAAAAGGTGGGAGACCCCTGCTCTGGATATTGTGGTGTATATAGGTAGCTGCACATTGTTGTGATTTTCCTATAAGATGTCCTATCTTTGTAAGATTGGGAGTGTTAGTTGCCAGAAATTATGAGTTGCCTTGATGCCACCCAGTAATAATAATGATAGTTATGCTGAATTGTGTATCCAGTTTTCCAATGTGATGCCTTTTTAGCCACACTGGTGCCGCATATTCTGACGTGCTGTACAGAAGCCTAGAGCTGAGAGCATCTCAGTGTTGTATTCCGCACAATCTCTGTAAAATATTTTTTTTTGTAAGTGAATATGTATGTCTATATGAACTATTGGAAAATGCATGATCAGAAAGTGAGTGGGTGACCAGATATAACATTTTCAAACCTGCTTTCATTCAGTTCGCAGGGGACATAGCCTCTTCTTGTAGTGCTAGACACGAGGCATAAAAACACCCTTGAAAAGAAGCACTTCTCCATTGCAGGCCCAACCACTCACTCTCATGCTTGTGGAGGGTCAATGTGGAATTGCTGATTAACCTAGCCAGCATACCCACATAGACACAGGGCAATATGAAAAATCCATAAGGGATATGTTTACTTAAAGAGTTTATATGGTGTGACAACTCTATGGGGGCGTGCCAGCCACCCAGCCCGACACAGACAGACAAAAACAAATGTTTTTTATTTTTCTTTCTTCCTTCACTTGTGGGCAACGTCTTCCCCATTCCCACAAGTATAACACAGTCCAAAGCACTAACAGCCCACAATACTTTACTTTCCTTCTCTTTTCTTTTCTCCTCCACTTCTCCTCGACAAGCTTCTTCCACCTTCCACCCGACTCTGGTTCCCTGTGCAGGCTCCATCAGGTGAAAGGATAGCCCATAGGGGCTCAGGAACAGCTGCAGCACCCCCTGGCGGCGCCCCTGGATCCCAACAGGGCTGTAGGCAACTCCATCTCCCATGAAGCCCTGCTGGAGTCCGAGGTACCACTGCAACCCATGGAGGGGCTGCCATATAGCATCCCAGGGGAGGTAATATTCTGCCCAGGCTTGCTCCCCTGGTCCTGTCAACAAAGTGTCGTCCCAGCCGGGCAAGGACCCTGGCCACCCGCTAAAATGGCTTTTATAAGTCTGTCATTAAGAAAAACAAATGTTCAAATGCGCTCCGGTTTAATGAGTGGGATAGAACGATCAGTGTCTGTGTTTACTGTTAGTGTAAATGTTTATATTTATGTGCTATTTTTATATTCCTCAATCTTTGCATTGGTCTTCTTGTAAATGATTTCCTCTGCTTCTACTCCTTTAATGATTTTTTTTTCAACTGTACAGTAGACTGTGGGTTTATATCTTTGACATATTAAGTAATTATTTATTTTAGGCGTTTTGAAACTCTTAGGGTCTGTTGAAGTGGTGCTGTGTTTTGAACATTACAGCCTGAGGCCGTTTTAAAAAGAGTTTTGGAACTGTTAAACTTTGTGTTTTAAAATTTAAAAAAAGAATAATCTTGAGTATTTTTAAAACACCTTGAAAAATAAAGTAGTCGTAGCTGGAATATGACTTGTTTAGTTGCTCTTCGCACATTTGCATGCAGAGATGGCGTCTCACACACATGTACACCACCTCCTATTTTTTAATGAGCCTCACAGCAGGGCTATTGAAAGAAAAACATTGCGGAGCCTGCAGCTACATGCTGCTTACAAGTTGTCTGAATCCACATGCACTATATGTTATACTGACAATCAAAGGAAGGTGGGCAGCCAGGAAGCAGGGCGAGGATGTGAAAACAGTATGTTGATGACAGAGAAAAAGATCTGAAGCAGTTTTACACCTGGGAAGGTAATTAGCATAAAACCTTTAAGAAATGCTATTGTTGTTGTCATGAATGCCATTGTTTGGTGATAAGAACACTTTAGAGATTCTCATCCAGGCAGATAGACTTAATATATTCCTCGGCCGTGGGTTTAGGTTACGTAATAAAGAGAGGATGAAAAGGCAAGCATGGAAAGAAAACAAGGATTTTAGTGCTGACACTTTTGTATTTAGTGTCAGTTAATCTTGAGCTACAGTGGCCTAAGTGGTACCGCTGCCAGCCCTGAAAGTAAGCACCTTCTTTATTTAAAGCAGGTTGTCTTTACCTGAGCATTAAGCTTTCACATTTTTTATCATGGGTTCAACATTTCTCCTCAAACATTATGGTTAATGACATGAATCAGTGAGGACAGCTTTGTTATTTGAGTTTCGCTTTTACTTCGTATGATGCCCATTTTTGAAGCACGTTCTTTGCATCTTTATAATCCTGTGTTTTGGTGGTCCTCATAAACATCTAAAAGATATTAATGATGCAGACTTGCTAGTTTGATTGCTAGTGCTGGTAGTTGTTTAATTGTTTCCATGTTTATATAGTTCTGGAAAAGTAGCACAGGAGAGCAGATTTATTATCTAATGCTAATGGGAGAATTTTCCAACTGTAATGTTAAAAACATAATGTGTAAAGTTTAACTACGTCGACAAAGTTAGCAGCTAAGTTTTCATTTTCATTGTTACCCAGTTCTACTTTAGTTCCAGCTAGTATTTAAGGGAGTATACCGCTATAGAATTCTGCTACTGCTGGCAAGCCTTAGTCAAAAATATGGCCACGTGTTTTGCATAATCACTTGGAGTCCAGAAACGCAAGAAGTGACACACAAAGTGTCTATAAGGATTGGCAGCTGGATTAGAGAGAGAGATAGCAAGCAGATGAACAGAAGCATTCCCAGTTAGTACTAAAACCTTCATTCCAATAGTCTGCCTGAGCCACATGTAAACAGATTGTTCAAAGAAAGTATTTGTCCCCGTTATACTGGGGTCAGTTTGTATAGTGGCTCTCTTTCTACTTAGTAATCTTTTCTTAAAGTGGTGTCCTTTTTTTTTTCCATACTATTACCAACATGACAACTACTTTCTTAATCCCTTGCCAGTCACTTTTAATCCCTTGATAGTGTCTGACGACTTAAAGCAGTCCAGCTAGCTACTGTACAAGGGATAGTTCTTTCTCACTTGCGTGATTCAGAGTTCTTTGTTACTTTTGGAGAATTTTATTGTTTATAACCAATCTACATTTGCCTGGGGTGGATACTAGGGAGGCGGTGTGGCAGGAAATCTATTTTTAAATATGGCAGAGAGTCCAAGTGAATTCAGGCTTGCTGGTTGACTGCTCCCGAGTTTTCATTAGTCTTTTTCTCCTCTTTGAGCCATCACACACACACACACACACAGACACCTCCAGCAGGTTGTCCAAATGGTCATGTAATCTCTAGTGCTCACCTGAATTTGTGGGGTTTTTTTTCTTTTGTTCAGTGACATCTGACACCAGCGGCAGCAGTAGTAGTTTCTAGCAGGTTACAGTTTACTGTTTTCCTTGCAGTTTATATCCAGGTGGCCTTCCAGTGTAAAATAAAATTACTTTCTTACCAATAGATTTGAAGAAGTAATGCATTTTTCTCACCACCCCATTGTTTGTGCAAGCAGAGACGTGATCTGAAATGTGTGTACCAGCATTTTATGATGTTTACCTTGACTGCAAGGGGCAAGTGATATCTGTCCAATTATTCTCATATTCAGTAGTTTACCCTTACCTTATTAAGGCAAGCCAAGTGAATTAAGTAGCCAGCTAATAAATTGTTTATAGAGCAAATGAAACAGACAGCTTGAAGTTCTAATGTGTTCATGCACTTTACATTGTAATGTGTAGCTTTTTCTGCAGTCCTGTGTACAATGTAGCACTGTTGTCCTGGATGGACGTTGCTTTGTTTCACTGTGTGCTGTATTAATGGTATACAGTATGGTTGAAATGACAATAAAAAGCTACTAATACATATAAACTCACTTGACATTAGTGTTGTCAACATGAACTGGATGGAGTACAATTGTTATTTTTGGGTGACTTCAGAGCACAAAACTGATGGAGTGATTGTTTGATTTTTAGCTTGTTTGGCAGGTTTTGTGCATTTACTGATACTATTAAACACAAAATAATGTTTGCCTTTGCTACTGAAAAAGCTCAGTGAAGACATCCATTAGTTACCTCAAAACTATGTGTTAGTAAATACACACTGTTCATATTGTCCATCCTTCTGCATTTTTGTAAATCTCCTGGATTTTTCCCCAGGTATTCAGTGCAGTTCCTGTTTAGTAAAACAATACACGAT
This sequence comes from Polypterus senegalus, assembly GCF_016835505.1. Classification (NCBI taxonomy): domain Eukaryota; kingdom Metazoa; phylum Chordata; class Cladistia; order Polypteriformes; family Polypteridae; genus Polypterus; species Polypterus senegalus. The sequence goes on along the minus strand of NC_053165.1, from coordinate 13,758,565 downwards.
TCCAAATGCACATTTTACATGTATGTATGTTTGGACTGGATTTAATATGGATGTCAATTTATTTATATAGCACATTTAAAACAACATAGTGATGCTGCGGCCAAAGTGCTTTACAATAATAGAATAAAAGAAAAAACAATAGACAATAAAACATAAATAGTAATTGTACTGGCCTCACTGAATCCCCTGTTCAATTATCCAGCAAGCTAAACACCTTTATGCAATAATTCCCGGAACCACGAAGTGATGTTGAGAATGTTTAATTACAAAAATGGTGTGAAACTGTAAATACAAATACAAACAAACACTAATAAGTACTTGTATAAGTAAAATAAAGTAAATACAGCAGTATTTATAACTAAGAGCTTAACCGCTGAAACCTTAGTGAATTTACAGATGAAATATAACATTTACTTTGACATTCCCTAACCAAAGTTACTTAAACAAAAGCTATAAAACTAGAAAAAAGAGATAACTTACAGGGAATGCCTTCACAAGGGCTAGCTAAGCAGGATGGCGAAGGATTGTTTGGTAATAAACACACCAGGCTTACTGCTGCTGCACTCACTTCCTACTTCCTGTCACACTGGCTTCCTGCATCCTGCAGCAGTAGCATTAGGATTTTTATGTTAGGGTTACAAGGTTTTCTAAACAATTAGAATCAGAACAGTAATAAAATATATGAACATAAAATAAGATAGATAATAATAGAAAGAGGAAACCATCAGTATTACTGAAGGTCACTGAATGCAAGTTAAAGGAGTGAGTTTTTAATCTTGTTTTGAACAGTACAATTGTAGACGACTCCTTTATATGATGAGGTAGAGAGTTCCACAGGCGAGGGGCAGCAGCTGCAAAGGCCCTGTCCCCTTTGGTTTTACATTTGGTACGAGGGACAAAAAGAGACAACTGACCAGAAGATCGAAGCACTCTGGATGGCTGGTGTAAAACACACAGTTCAGATAAATAGACAGGAGCAAGCCCATGTAAAGATTTAAAAACTAGCAGCAAGATTTTAAAATCAATTCGAAAACTGACAGGCAGCCAGTGTTAAGAAGCTAACATAGGAGAAACAGAGTCATACTTCCTTGCCCCAAGCAGAAAGCGAGCAGCAGCATTTTGGACCAGCTGTAACCTGTGTATCAGCGATTTGTTAATCCCAGAATACAGCGATACATACACACCTTATGGATCCTGTAACAGCAGATTTAAGTAAAGATATGATCAAAGTAGGTAAGATCGAAAAGAATTAATGATGAAGTGGCAGGAAATACTGCTGTTTGAATAGTCAGAAACAGGGTGGGGTCAAAGAACAATAGAAACACTAGTCTAAGAAAAAGAAAAATACAAACATGTGCCATTGAGGAGTTCTTCTTTAAGTACAAGGTTAGTTAATAGGCCAATGCGGAGCAGAGTTAGCTTGCCTGACTCTGACTTGACTGGGGTTTGAGCAGATAAATAGGACTTTAGGTGAATACAATGTTAATTTGCTGGTAGAACAGTTTTACCTACACTTGTGAAAAACCTTATGGACCCATTGGGCATTTCTAGATTGTTATGAAGTTCCTGGCAGCTAACATCAACCGTGAGGCCTCCTCCACAGTCGGGATAGAAGGTCATTGTGGTGGTGGAAGGGACAGTTTCATTGTTTACAGAAATCGGGCCACATCCACTTGTCAAGCTAGAAGTCTACTGTAGTGATTAAACGTATTCTTTTGAATTAAACACAGTTTATGAAAACTTATATTTTTGTGTTTGAAAGACTTATATATGAACACTTTGAAATCACTTTTTTTTTTGCCTAGTGCCCCCTGACAGACCAGTACAAGAAATCCCCCTGCATGTGATATACTGTTGACTTGTCTTGATGTCTAGTTATGTGCATTGAGTGTTTTGGGGTTCTCTTTAATTCTTGGTCCTCCGGGCCTGAAAAAGAAAACATTTTTAGGACATTTTACGACTGCATTTCGTGAAGGACATTACACCCTTATGTTAGTATATAGTAAACCAATAAGCGTCTTCAGTAAAAACGAACAGAAGGACTTGAAGTTGTGCATGGCGCATCAACAGATATGAGAGGTCAAAGTTACTCCTTTTCACAAAACTTCAGAAAAAAGGGGAATCGGTAAAGTGCCGTTTTATGCTATTTCAAGTTTGCTGGTCATGAATATGATAACATTCAAACCAAATAAGTGTAGTCAGGAAAAATCATCAGAAGGACTTGAATTCAAGTTCTATGTGCCACATAACTGACCCCAGGGGGCTCAACACTAATAAGGGATCAAATTTACTCCTTTTCACAAAACTTTAAGAAAAAAATGAGGATGTGTAATATAGTCATGTGGAGTGTCGTTTTATTCTATTCCAAGGTTGCTGATCACAAATATAATATTTCTGATATCTGATTCTTCACCTGTGGTCTTGGCCCTGTAAGAGCCACCCCCAGAACGTTAAAACCAACATATTTCAAACAAATGCATGTGAGGTATCATATTAGACTATTTTAAGGTCCGTGGTTACAAGTATCTTTTTTTTTTATCCTTTATTAGGGATCTAGACCTCTGTGGACCTCTGTCAGAGGGGCAAAAGTTTCTATTGCAGCCTAGAGTATGTAAACATTTAAACTCCAACACACATTTCGCAGTAATATTTAAAATATTTGATGCAACTCCTCATGTTTGTTGTGTTCTTTTACCTCTTGAAGTAAATCATTAAATCTCTTATTAACACCCTAATTGAATTAGTCAGGCTTATGCTAATGCAGATTTTTGTATTATTGTTTATTGTGTTAAATAAAGGCAAACAAGCCAAGCAATTGAGAGAGTGGATGTGAGGATTCAAGAATGAAGAAATAAGCTTTGTTGTTTAGTTTTGCAGTGATGATTAAACGGAAAGAAGCAAATTAATTTGGACAGCTGCAAAACACATGGGCAAGTTTTCAGACTTGCTCATACACAACAACTAAATATTATTCACACTGAATACCAGGCAGATACATCTATTGACAGTTAATGAGTGTAAGTCTGAATTATCTCATTGTTTCTTGTGTTGTGCATGTTTGAGCACATCACCGAGTGAAGATCTTTTTGGGTTATCTATTAAATCACTTGGCAGCCTGTAAAGAATAGTTTCTCCCCATGGTCACAGACACTAAATTTCTTTTTCTCAAGTGTATGCTTCCCTAAAGATATTATACATACTTTTTGTGCTTCTTAAATTTACAGACGTCTAGGCTTGCAGTGAGCCTTGGGATATGGCAGACACCAGCCACCCAAGAACCACCTTTAGACCTTGCCAAACTTGATAAACATGTACAGTACTACTTTTTTCTATGACCGACTACATACATACCAATAAACTCTTATGAAACAACTTTCCTGTGTCTTATTAAGTGCCTGCATTGTGTTTTTATAGCTCTGCTTTCAGTTCAATGCTCTAAAAAAATATTTTTTTTAATCTGTTTTTTTATTTCAGGGATTATGACTACTAATAGGTGTTGGCAAATCACACAGTCTTGCTAGATCACCTTTCTCAAATCAGCTTCTTTAAGTCAAATTGATTGCAGAATTCCCCTGAATTGACTTGAGAGTCGTGTACAATTCTCTTTAAGTTGCTGCTTTACCGTGTCTGCACCATGTTTTTCTTAGCGGTGAAAGTAAATATAATTTGTCATGTCCTGGTTGTTATCTTGACTAAGCAGCTCTTTAGCATTTAATGCTTTCCAGTGGGTTACCATATTTGAACAGTCAATGTCACTTTTAATGTATGTTCTGATGCTGGCCAAGTCTTAAGTTCATTTTGAACCTGGATGCATTTAGCCATTGGAAAGCATTACGCTTGCTTTAATTACATCAGAAAGCATTCCTCATGGTCATTGTTGCACATCAGAAGTGCTGCTAGTGAAAATATGGCTTGATATTTTTCACTTCACATTCTGTTTGCTATTTCCAGTCTCTTCAGTCATTCTGCCTTCATTGATTGTGTCTCATATCCCAGTTGATTCTTTTCTCAGCAGTTTATTACAATACTTTCTTTAACTAAAAGTTATTTCTTGGAGTAAGGACAGGCCTGAGGAAAAGATGTTAAGAGGGTCAAGCTGAAAACTACTAAACTGATTAAGTCTATCCATGCGTATTCATATGTATGCGTGTAGGTGAGGAGCGGTGCTCCAAGACGTTTTAATAGTAAAAGCTATAAAGAAACATTTTGCATAAGGCACTGAATAGAAATAGTAACTCGGAGACCCATATAATGTAAATGTAATGGAAATAATCTAAATCGTATTATTTCCCCCATTTAGTGATCTTGGGATTGAGAACTTAATTTCTTTGCTTGATGTTAATAAACAGTTTTTGGCTGGGATGATTTCTTTGTTGAACTTGCATGTTCAATAGGTTAAATGTCATTTGCAAACTGGTATGAGTGTATGAGTAAGTGTCTTGGTGTAGGCGGGTGCCCATTTCCTGACATGTACCTGATCCTGCCAGAGTAGGCTCTAACTTCTTATATTCCTGTCCGGGATAAGCAGATCCAGAAAGAAAAGGATTAGATCATGGCATGATATTATAATAGAGCAGCTTGCTACTGTAATGAGTTTGACATTTTAGCTTGCTGCCTGCAGTATTATTTCCCCCATTCATATTTAGGGATGGACACCTCATAGACGAAAATAAACTACGAGGGACGTTCAAAACGTTTCTGCACTTTTTTTTTTTTTTTTTTTTTAACTATTTATTACAAATTTCAAAAACAAATGACATCACTTTTCTACATAGTCACCTTTCTTTGCAATGGAATTTTCCCAGCGTTGCACCAACTTTTTAATGCCATCAGCAAAAAATGATTTTGATTGAGCGCGTAGCCACTGATGCACCTCTGCTTTCACATCATCATCACATGAAAATCTTCTTCCCGTTAAAGCTGGATGTCCGGAGTGCTCTGCATCCGTCGCACTAGTACGGCCATTTTGGAACATTTCAATGCACTCATAGACGACTCTACGAGAGAGAACTTTATCCCCGTACTGAGCATACATGCGGAGATGAATTTGTGCTCCCGGCACACCATCTGCCCAGAAGAAGTGTATGACAGAACGCTGTTCCTCTTTGTAAGTTTCACAGCCATCTTCACCACAGGGTGACAACTCTTACACTAAACTGCAAGGGCAGCCGGCTTGCCAGACAGAACTCGTCACATGACACTCTAAGACATGACTAATCACTACTCCTCCCTCCTTCATCACTTCCAATGAAAATATAAAAGTGCAGACATTTTTTGAACGTCCCTTGTAACAAAATACTGTAGTTTAGTTAAAGAAATGTCACAAAGGTGAAATTGGGATCTCTCAAAAGATCGTAAGAGTCTAAACACATATCTTTTTTTACTTGAACAAATGACCACTGTAAAGTGATATATGAGATGCGATGCATGCAAGCCTGTGGTCCATGGTAAGCACAAGAAGAGTGCCTGCAGTGGTGGCATCATTTCTTTTAAACACAGAAGATGGCAGTATATGCTAGTTAGCAACAGTGAGTAAATACATAAAGAACTAAACTGATGTCTTTAGCATTTATCCATTTTTTTTTTCTTCTTCAAAGTTAACATAACAATATTTTCAGGAACAAATTTAGGAAGTAACCCTAGTGTGAATGAATGAATGCCCATCACAGGGCATGCCCACACCCACAGCAGTACTCCATCATTTTACAAGTCGCGCACCCACCCTGCACGTCCACTGATTACAGCTTGAGTCCATCATGGAAGGCCTGAGGCTTATGACTGCAACAACACCTGCCTAACCTGATCTGAGTCCTCATTTGGCAGTGCTTTGGGTGGTGCCTCTGCTGTAGCTACCACATATATTCCTTCAAAACTAATTCTTACCAAGCCCATGCCTTCCACATTGTGAATTTCACTCTTACATAGGTTAGGTATCACGTAGGCGCGTTTATATAAAAGAAAAAAGGTGAAGCAAAGTGGTAAACTGTCACACTGATAAAGACAGAGAGCATCAGTTAAATCTGGAAAGCATTTATGTGTTTGCTGTTGTCTGAGCACTGTGCCTTAAAACTGCGATTATGCCATTGATCTGTTCTAAGTTCACCACATCTCTCTGTCTGTTACACTCAGTAAATTAAATAGACTATTGACACAGGTCCATCTTTATTTTGATCTGTTTATCAGTGAGACTAGTGGGTGCTCGAGGAGAAAGACCATTGTAGAATGAAAGAGGATTGGGTTTTTTTTCCATTAGGATGCAGAGAAATGGTGACCTGTACGCCCGGTGGTATGGTAGAATTGAAACAACAGTCTTGCCTCTTATGAAGTGACTGGTTATATGCTAGAGCTTGGATAGCACCTAACCCAAAAAGCCAGATAAACTACAAGGCCCCCATTTCTGAGCTTGTGCTCTTATTATTCCACAAGGGTAACCTACCATAATTACCTTCTATTTCATTCAACAGAATTTGTGTGAAATAGCAAATTAAATATAAAAGGATACACCTCTGTTTGATTCATTCTGAGATCTGTGCTGCAATTATGAAGGAGAACTTGCAGCTTCTTCCAGGTTTTTTGTATTTACATTTGTGTGAATGGCAGCTAGGTATTGTGGGATACATTTCCTCTTTATCACCTAAGTAGGTGAAAAAAATTGTTTCTTGTTTGCACATCTGAGCACAGTTCATGCTATATTGCGGATTCCTAAATGATGTTAATGTCTACTGTACAGTATTTGTTTCAATATAAGATTATACTTAATTTTCTACAATGCCTCTGTTTTCTTGTAGTGATGAAAGTGCAAGATCAGAGCTTCAGAAGTTGCCAGCTGTGCCAACAAGGGTTCTTAAAGAGCATCCTTCACTTGCTTATTGGTAAGTAGCTCACTTTAAACATTTGTTAGTTTGCTTTGTTTCTGTAATTTTAGAATTCTGTAGAATTCTGTACAGTATATTTGTATGTGGTGTCTTCTGGGTGTTTGGTTAGTTGAGAATATAAAACCCTGGCAGCATACCACAGATTGTCTGTGCTGCTGGAGAGCCCCAGTTAATACAGCAGAGCAATCTGAGCTTATAGAGACAAAAGAGAAAAGAAGTGTTTATTCCACACTGAAAAGTGAAAACAATTTTAGGAACGCATATTTTTGATTTTGAGTCTTTAAGTGTCAGGCTGTCCGACTGTTAAACTCTTATTGTGAATTCTAAACTCTCATTGTGAATTCTTCAGCTAAAAGCTCCTTCCTATATTGTATTTGTAAATGGAAGGAGTGATGTTCTCCAGTATTTAAGATGTTAATATAAAATAGAGACTTTGTGATTTTTGCTCTTTGACATGTAACCCATCTGACAGGGCATATCTAAATAAATATTTACCGTATTTTTCATACCACAAGATCATAATTTGTACTCACTATATGAGCAAACCTTTTAAACCTCTGCTCCTAACCAGTAATTAATTTTTAACACTGGGAGAAAATCATTAAATTACACATTTATTCTTTTCCAGTTTTTGCTTGTGTGGGTATTAGTGGTCTCCAACAACATTATGAGGCAGACGGGCTAGTGGTGAAAGACTTTTAAAACATGCTTAATAGTGTGTTTGGGAGGTGAAAGGCAGCATGTTTGAAAAGACACAAAGTGCAGACAATACCTGAGCAGACAAATTTGTCACAGTCTTGAGATGAATATAAGTATAGGGTGTGGTGGACATTAAGTGCTGTCAGCTATTTTTGATACTGAGAATTCAAGGCAGCAGTCATTTTTATCAATAATCTGAATTCTTCCTTAGTGAAAAGTAATTAATGAATAGTACTAAAAGTGTTTTATTAGGCTTTTTCTGGTGAATGCTAAGGTGTAAGTAAATTATTAGCAGACAGCAGATAAGTATAGGTTAGTGTTAAATTACATGGAATGGCGCGGAAGTTATTATACCTTCACATCATACTCCAATAACAGGCATTAATTACCAGTTGGTCTTTAACATCTTGCTTGTATTTAAAAGTCAGTCATACCTACTTTAATGTAGCAGCTGTCACAGCAAATATTATCTGCAGTACAATACATATCACTCGATCACAAAGCAGATTGACAGTAGGCCGGATATTGTTAAAAATGTATGCAATAATTAATCTAAAGCTTTGCTTTTAATTGCCTTTTTTATTTCCCAAAATGGTTGTAAAACTGAAGAAATACATGTAATTCAAACTAAATAACAATGTTTTACTACTTAATTTAATTACATTCTCATACCGACTTAATTCAGCTCGGTGTCACTATAGGCTGTTTCTGCTGGGTTGGTGCAAGGCAGGAGCCTACCCCAGACAAGACACCAGACATTCAGTGACATGACAAATGGCAAACATAACAGAATATAAGCAAGATTTGCTATTGAAATCATTTGTATAGGCATAAGCCCTGGAAATGTAATACACTGCTAGCCATAAATTGACTTGTACCCTGAAAAATACAAAGCGTAATTATATTTTTGTATTATAATTCCACAATTAAACAAATCATGGTGTTCTTCCAGAATCAGCATTTAAAAACAAATTGACCCAGAAGCTTTATAGCTTGAAACTCTATATATATATATATATATATATATATATATATATATATATATATATATATATATATATATATATATATATATAATATTCACTAAGGCAAGACACCCATGGAAAGCACGCCGGAAGGGGCGTGGATTCACTAAGCCGCCGACAAGTAAGACACCTATGGCGCACGCAGGAAGGAGCCATGCCCACCAACTTCAAGACCATTGGATACAACGACAACTCACAGAGCCACGCCCACCAACTCGGATGGAATGACACAGAAAAAAACGTCGTCATATATATTCGTCTGTCATAGCAGCCACATGCACCTCCAAGCCACGTTGACTGTTCATACAGGCATGTTTCTCGCGGAGGGGAATCGCCATATGCAGCGTGTAAAACGGTTTGCGAGGGGTATCCCATGGGATCCTTAAAACAATCCTTTACAACTGAGGTTAAAACACAATGAAGTAAGCAGTCTTTAAAAACCGTTTTCGGTTACGACGCATGACCGCGTGCACCATAGTAAACTGAGGCGCGATGGCGGTCCGCCAGTTTTCAGTCACGGACGATTGTGTGTTGGTTCGTTCTGTGCATTGTTATAATGTTGCTTTTCTTGCTGATTTATTACATTACCGATTTTTGAATGTTAATTTTCTCCTGTGCTTAAAAATCATTAAAAAGCCGGCCTGATTATACGGCGTATGGTACACCGCGGGTTGGCTAGTAGAAAAAAATACTTTTACACACTATGTTTATTTTACACATTTATTGTGAAAAGACATTTAGTCTCTCAATTTTCTAAACACATTTTTGCTGTGGTAGAGTCTTCAAGCCAAAGGCGATCCTGGCAGTAGCTAGCCAGCCGAAACCTACTAGAGGTTACCCATATCATATGTTAATCATTGAGATGAATTATGAGTGTTTATGTATATAAATCTATTTTTTTTTTTATCTTATTACAGTTGTAGCTGTACTTTTTCTGAAACTGTACTCAATGAAGCGCCAATACAAAAGATGAATTTTATATAGCCTGGTGAAGTATTAAATAAAGTGTTAAAAAAAAAAAGGTGATACCCCACCCTGTCTGGTATTGTGGAAGAAATAAATGTCAGAACCAGATGTTCTGGGTGCATTTAATATTATGTAAAATATTCCTACCCCTTAGTTTATGTGCATTTTGGAATGGCATGAAAAAAACTTTCCTTTAAACTTTAAAATGTCCTAAAATTAATAATTTGACACTTCCTGCAACAGTTTCCCAACTGGTTTATTTAAGCTATGATCTTGAAGTGATGGGTATGTTGCATCATCAGTCAGGAGCAAATCAGTTGAGACCAGTTTAGCTCTATTGTTGTGAGGGCATTGTATGTGGGCCTTTTGTAAGTTGTTTTCATTCTTTCCATAGTTGTCATGAAAGGCCACTCTTGCCACTCAGTGACTACATCAGCATGGGTGAACTGTCATGAGAGCTGCTTCGATATTGTAACTCTTGATTTATATACATCTACATATAGAGTGTCCATAAATATCCTGCTGCTTTGTTTGTGGTACTTAAATTGTGTTCCCTGATTGTCGCAGTTCTGTTTGTTCATAAAGGTAGAGTTCTGTACAGTAGTGGAGATGTAGAGATTTTATTTTTATTTAAATAGGTCCTACATTTCATTCACAGAGGCATTTTTTATGATGAAAGATTAAATACCTTGCTTGGTATATGAGCCTGCTACCTCTGCTAACGTTTCTCTGATTACCTATATTTTCTATTCAGTTTTCACATACTGAAGCCATGCCACCATAAGAAGCACATGGATAGATTTTGAAAGCACAAGCTTCTCTACTTTTTCGGCACCGGTACTAACTTCAAACAGTGATAGACCTTATTCTGTACCCCTCTCAGAGCCCATCTAGCCAGAGAGTCCAATAGCAGCAGCCATGGTAGCAGTAAGGGACTGTCTTTTTTTGTAAACATCAGGGAAAAATTACAGTTTTTAAGATAGCTGCCAAAATGATATGATAGCTAGGGTAATGGAGGAAGGCAGAGCTAGACATGCAGTGCAGCATATCATGTCTGCCAACCTCTCTAAGCAAGAAAAACAGACAGCAGCAACAACTGAGTGCTCTGTGCAAATCTTATCTTGTTTGATAAGCCAGACATTTTCATCTATGTCTGAAAGTGCAAAGATGTGTCTGTCCTTATCAATTCAATATCATGCTGTGCTATCTCTCTCTCTCTCTCATATTGTAATCAAATACAAATATCTTTCTGGATGTTTACAACCATACTGGATGAGGTGTGGGGGGCTCCCAGGTCGATCAAAGAAGATGTGAGCTCAGTTACTCCATAATCAAGTCACAGCAATTGCCTCAGAGACAACTGAGCAGGATTTCCATTTGAGCCATTAAAAATGAGACCTAACATAAAAAGTAAGCCAAAAATACACAAGATGTTGGATGTCGCCCTCTAAAACCACCTTTAGATTTTCTAGACCCCCACGTGTCATCTTCCACCGTAACGCCTCTTACTAAAGCAGCTGGATGTCTCCGAAATGCTCCCAGGTTTACAATTGCAAAGAAAAATATTCCTGTTTTAATAGAAAGAAAATGTACATATGTTTCCAGACACAATCGCACATCTTGTATGCAATGTCATTGTTTTTCTGATTGTTCATTGAATCAAACAAAATTAACGAAAAGCGAAACAATTAGAAATGTTTTAAAGCTAAAGGATAAAACAAACATGTGAGGAATAACAAAGGAAAGAGGATAAATAAGGGAGGAACCAAAATGCCTGTGAGGGAAGGTGGCAAATATGCTCCTAGGTCAGCAAATGGAAGGGCAATGTGATTTTTGAATGTTTTCTAAAAAAAAAAATTATTTGTATAAATATGTTTTGTGATTTTTTTTTTTTGTTGTTAAATACATATCTTTGTAAGAAAGTTGTAATGTATTTATTAAAGCAGCTTTTATGTATAAGTATGCCAGAAAAGTAATGTAAATTTGGTTAGAATTAATGTATAATGTACACTTGGTCGTAGAGCACAATTTCTGTGAAAATTCAGCATACAGTGGCCCGACTTCTCAGCTACTTCTGTGCTTTATTCACATGAGACGGTCAGGAGGCTAAGTATGGGACAGCTATCAAGAAGCAGGCCGGCTGTCTTGGCAGCCAAGTGGCTTTCCCTGATTAGAAACTGACTTTAGTCACAGACCTCCTGTGCTTGCACAGTTGCCATTTATTTAACATCTTTTTGCTTTTGTTTTTATCTTGTGATTGTTTCTTTAGTGAGGACAAAGTGATTGAGTACTACAAAAAGCTGAAGGGTATCACCAGAGGACAAGCGATTGTGCAGTAAGTACACTTTTGGAGTACTTTGAATCCAGAACTTTTCGATACAGGTCAATTACTAAATTATTACACAGCTTGGATTTATGTTGACAGACTGAAAATGAGAAATCTTGCTTGTTACTGAGCTAGTGAGATGTAAGGAAAGATAGAAGTGAGAAGGCCTAAGCACTTTTTTTTATATCTGTCTGAATAGTACAAGTAAGTGGTTCTCAAACTTGGGCCTGGGGACCCCATGTAGCTGCAGGTTTTATAATCGGTGTGGCATTTTACCTTTAACTGATGTTTTTTTTTTTTTTTTTAATTCTGAAAGGTACAGCAGTATGATATTAACCTTTATAAAATACACATAGAGATATTCAGGTGTTTGCTATAGCTTTAAGTGCTTACCCTTCTTTTGTTGTTTTCCTATTAATTTGCCTTTTTGTGTGTAGTTTGCACATTGTATCCTAATAATTACAATTAACAGCAAGCAGCGCAGACACCTGGGCAAAACAGCACTGAATTCCAAAAGGCTACAACTACTTCAGTGTCAGACCCATTTACATGCTCAGTAGTAAAGCATTTATTAAATAAACAGAACAGCTGAAAAAGCACAATAAACATCGTGATGATGAAAATCTTAAAAACCATCTTTATTGAAGAAAAACAAATGATCCCCGTTGCAAATACATAAACGGTTTGGTTCATTCTAATAAAACTTTGCCAAACTTAGGTTTGTCATTTCTGAATTGAACATATAACCTGGGAAATAACCACATCTTGCTTAATAATTATTCGAGTCAAGTTAAAAAGATATGTTGATTGGAACATAATCCAGCAGCCTCATGAGGGCCCTAGGATTTAGGCTGAAAACCACTGGTATAACTGAACTGGGGATACAAATTCTGTCACAAGTGATGGCATCACTTACACTCCTTTCACACTTGCTCTTTAATCTGGATTTTAAGTCATTTTGTTTTCAAAGCACCTACCCAAATACCTGTTCAGTTTCACAGGCAATAACCTGAATAGCTATTTAATTTCATATTACATTTCATGTAATCTGGGTGCTCACTAAAGAAATAACACACCACCCCAACTCTAGAACATGTATAAAGAGAAAATGGCAATAACGTGCTTCATAAATAAACTGATATGAAAGTTTAAAAGTAAGCTCTAATGCATATCTTCATTGCTGCCATAGTATATTTGTCTGATGT